>NC_050100.1:119051688-119365804 GCF_902167145.1 Zea mays | reverse complement strand
TTTATGCATAACTGTATCTATATATGTGACTTTACTACACTTAATGATTGTAGGATTGTACTATGCACTTAAGTGTAGGAGTTGCTTGAAACCTCTAGTTGCATGAAACTTGGATTCCTTTTTGAGATGGATACTAGTATGCTAGGTCGAGTAGCTGCTTTGCTAATCAGGATCTCGGTAGAAGTCGAGTGATTTTTCTAGCACTCGCGCGAGGCCAGGAATTGATTGTATTCATCTTGATAATAGGATCTATGATGTCTATGGACTTGGATCTAGGGAGGATGCCTTGTCCATGAGACGGGAAAAGGAATTAAGGATTAATGTGTGGATACCTGAGTCAAGCGTTTGAATATACTAAACACATGTCGGGAAATATGGTAACCAGTAAACCTAGTACCTGAGTGAAGCTGGGCGTGGACTTTACCCCTCACGCGACCTGAGACTGGGTCTCCCATGCTAGCTATGGTGGGTACAAGTGCGGTCACTACACGGCGGCAGCCGGGGTCAGTGGAGCATTGTATGCCAACGCAGAGAGGCCTGGCCGCGAACGGGGAATCGATGGGGACGGTTGACATGTGTGGAGACGGAGTGCCCTAACATGTCGTGTGTTTAGGTTTACCTTGCAAGGATAAAACTCGATTCGAATCGTCTGCTTCTCGCAGCTAATGAGATTGATTGACCCCTTGTACTACATTGAGTAAGAAGTGAAATGAGGTTTACTTGAGATAACTTGTTGATTGTACTAAATGCTTGCTACCATGTATGCTTAGAAGGAGCAACTTAGCTAAGATAATGTTGCTAGAAATTGAAAAGCTAAAAATTGATTTTAGACTCAGCTAGTGCTTTTGGCAAACCAAACCCCTTAGCCAAACAGCTGCATGGTGTAGAGGTAGAGGAGTAGACTCCTCACACCGGGAAAGTCTAGCTGAGTATTAGTATACTCAGCCTTGCTTGTGGCATAATTTTTGCAGGTATGCTCTAGGATATGGTTGATGGTGTGACTTGGCCTACCACCCTGCCACCGGGTTGGACGGTCGAGTGGGATGCTGCTCCGGCAGGAGGGAGCAGGAGGAGTAGTGGGCTAGGCCTTGCCCAATTCCTCGCTATCGACGATATCGATTATCCGCTGCATTTTATTTTGTGAACTTATATCAGCTACTTGAAAAACTCCGATTTATGTAATAACTCCAATACTTTAATTTGAGGTTTTTTCTGTTTTATTGTATTTCTTCTGTGACTCGCCTTCGAGTGAGTATGTGGTATTTGATCCTGGTTAAGTGGCTTTATCAGACTAGATCTGAGGGACTGACTGGTTATTCCGATTTAAGTGTGTTACGGCCCCTGAGGCGTGACTTAGGCACTTAAGCTAGAATAATTCAAGTGATTCTGCCATAGCTGGTATCGGAGCAAATACCAGCACAGAGAAGGACAATAAACCATGAATATCAATTTTCAAAATCTAAAACTTGCTTAGAAACTAGTGTGAATCGTCAGGACTAGAACGCTAGACCTAGGACGAAAGGCCTTAGGAATAGAGGGAAAAATAGGTGGCTAATTAAGTAGGCCCTGTGGGCCAGTATTTAGATTTTTAAAGGATGCCCTAAGAGCGCCCTTTTATTCAGAGAGGAGACATTGTTTTCAGCATGCATGCATTATAAAATTAAAAGGATTGAGAACTAAAGAAGTAAAATTTGATCTAACCCGCTTCCTTTTAAAACCATCCAGGCTCTTTTATTTTCTTCCTTCCACCATAATCTTTACCTCTGATACCCTTCCGCAGATGACTTCACCTACCCCCGACAGTGGAGGAGACACTCGTTTCAGCTCTGACTTCCTTTCTCACGATGGCTTTCCTTCCATCTTGTGTGAAGTGCTTAACTCCGCCGGTTACCCTACACCCCCTTTGTGCACGGTGCAGTTGTACGAGGAGCATCGGGTACCACATTGCCGAGTCTGGCTGACTTTGGAGGGGCATCCCCTTCAGCCGAGTTGGCGTTCTCTTGAATCCGAGATGATTGGATTCAGGACAGACGACACCACTGAAGCGGCAGCGATGAAGACTCTAACAAATTTCTGTGGCTACCATCCCCTGGAGATGGTGATGCACCCCTTGGGACTCTTCCCTGCTGAGAAGAAGGATGACCCCATGTGGTGCAACCGTGTGAGCCATGTGAAGGACGTATGGGCGATGTATCCTGACTTGGTTGGCAGGGTCACTGTCTAGTGCATGAGTGCGTTGTACCGCCTTCAGGCCCTGCAGAGCGACGCGATGGCACATCTTGCTAACATCGCTCAAACCACCAAGCTCACCCTCGACAGCCGAGAAGACTTTGTGGACGACTTGTCCTTCGAGTTGGTGGAGAAGGACCTATAGGTGGAAAGGTTGAGCCAGCGCATTACCACCTTGGAGCAGCAAGTGGAGATCCGAGACAACACTATTGATGTCTTGGAGAACCAGGTCCATGATGTGCAGCGAGAACTTGAAGAAGATAATGACCACCTGGACATGCACCACTTAGAGATGGAGGCCAATGAAGCCGGAAGCGAGGGAGAAGAGGCTCCTGAGGAGTTAGGACCAGCCCTGGTGCCAATGTGACTACCTTCGCGGTGCCCCCTTCACCCGCATCCAGTGTCGCTTCCACCGCTTAGGGTTGATCAGTCGTTTTTGACGCTTTAGGCGGATAGAAACCTACGCAAGCTTAGGTATGGTAGATTTTGGACTAGGCTTACGGGTACTTTCCCCTAATTGATGTAACCCTTGTGAAGTTTTGAGATCTGTGGGATGTTGTAAGCATGTTATCTTCATTCGAACTTAATGTTATGATTATGGCAATTTTCTTTCCATATGAAATAATAGCATGTTGTTCGAAATTGTGATAACAATGGCGACGATCTCTGTTTCTACATGGCAGCTAGGCAGCGTCGCGGGCATAACGAGCAAGTTCCCCCGCCACCTCCTCCAGCTCCCACGGCGCAGGAGCTAATGGCCCAGCAGAATGAGATTCTACGACAACTCTTGCAGCGCCAGCCCCACCCTCAGCAGTATGGTGGAGGCCAGCCGCAGCGACCTCCGGCAGCGGTAACCTACCAGGAGTTCCTGAGCACGCAACCGCCCTTGTTCACCAAGGCAGAGGATCCGTTGGATGACGATGTGTGGCTATGCATCATGGAGTCCAAGTTTCCCCTCCTCACGGGAGATTGCCCTGATGATACCAAGGCTAGCTTCGCCGCACAGCAGCTTCATGGCCCTGATCGGACTTGGTGGGGCCACTTCCGTGCTATGCTACCCGCTGATCGTGAATTGTCTTGGGAGGAATTCAAGACTACTTTCAGAGGGCACCATATTCCAGTAGGAATTCTTGATCGCAAGTTGAATGAGTTTCTGGCACTCAATCAAGGAACTCGCACGGTATTGCAGTACGCTCAGGCCTTCAATGACCTGTGCCAGTACGAAGGTTATCATGCTGATTTCGATGAGAAGAAGAGAGACCGCTTCCGCATGGGTCTCAACACCAAGCTGCGGGAACGTCTCAACACTGTCTAGGCTGATAGCTTCAATGAGTTGGTCAACCTGGCCATCTCCCAGGAAGACTGTATTGTAGCTCACCGGGCAGAGAAGAAGAGAAAGGCACCAATGCAGCACCATCCGCTCAAGCCCAGAGGTTCAAGATTGTTTCTCACAACCAGAGCAGGGGATTTCAGCAGCAGGCAGGCAGATGGGTGATCTGGCCACCTCAGCAGCAGCAGCCGGCACCCACTCGTTTTCCAGCTCTCGCTCCAAGGGACAATCAGCCTCCACAGCAGCAGCAGTTCCGCCAGGGCAATGGGAACAAGTGCTTCACTTGTGGCAATGTGGGCCACTATGCAAGAATTGCCCAAGAAATCAGCAGAGGCAGATGCCAGCACCAAATAAAGACAAGGGAAGAAAGCAGAAGGTACAAGTCAGGCAAGGGAAGTTCAACTTCACTACTCTGGAGGAGCTACTTGAGGGAGCCCCCATCATGACTGGTATCTTTTCAGTTTATAATCAACCTGCTTTACTTCTGTTTGATTCTAGTGCATCTCATAGTTTCATTAGCCAAAAGTTCAGTGCTAAATGTCAACTGCCTTTCGATCACACAAAAGGGTCATTCATGATAGCCACACCTGGGGGTAAAATTGCAACTAATCAATTAAACCAATGTGTGCCTATTCAACTGGGGAGCCACATTATCAAAATCACCCTTCTTGTTTTGGGTTTGGAAAATGTGGATATTATTCTGGGAGCTAATTGGATGACCAGACACCAAGTAGTGCTTGATGTAGCCAGCCACATAGTGGAAATTAATTCCCCAATCTGTGGGAGTTTCACCTTGTTTCTGCCCAGTCAAGACTCTACTCAGTCATGTGCTTTTGCTATGACAGAGTTACCCTTGAAGAAAATTCCAGTGGTCTGTGAGTATGCAGATGTTTTTCCAGATGAATTACCAGGAATGCCACCAGACCGGGATATTAAATTCGCCATCGAGTTGCAACCGGGAACGACACCTATTTCCAAGAGGCCTTACCGGATGCCACCCGCTGAGTTGGCAGAACTGAAGAATCAATTGCAAGAATTGCTAGACAAAGGCTTTATCCACCCAAGTACTTCGCCTTGGGGATGTCCAGCCCTATTTGTAAAGAAGAAAGATGAAAGCTTGAGGCTATGCATAGATTACCGCCCACTTAATGCGGTGACTATCAAGAACAAGTATCATTTGCCTCGTATTGATGTTCTTTTCGATCAGTTGGTCAGAGCCAAAGTGTTTTCCAAGATAGACCTTCGATCAGGCTACCATTAGATCAAGATACGAGCAAGCGATATTCCGAAGACCGCCTTCTCGACCAGATATGGGCTATATGAATTCTTGGTGATGTCTTTTGGGCTGACTAATGCACGAGCATATTTCATGTATCTGATGAATTCTATTTTCATGCCTGATTTGGACAAGTTCGTAGTGGTGTTCATCGATGATATCTTGGTGTACTCGAAGAACAAAGAGAACATGTCGGGCATTTGCATGTAGTGCTTCAACGTATGCGAGAGCACCATCTTTATGCCAAATTGTCAAAATGTGATTTTTGGCTAAAGGAGATCAAATTCTTGGGTCACACTATCTCTCAGGCACGTATAGTTGTTGATACTGATAAGGTGCAAGAGGTGATGAACTGGAAGCCGCCAACAACTGTCCGTCAGATTTGGAGTTTTCTAGGATTAGCTGGTTATTACCGAAGATTCATTCCGGATTTCTCTCGAATTGCAAAGCCCATAACTAAGTTGTTGAAGAAAGAAGCCAAGTTTGTTTGGGGTCAGAAGTGCGAAGATGCCTTTCATGCATTGAGGCAACATCTAACCACAACACCGGTGTTAGCGCAACCCGATAGTAGCAAGCCATTTGATGTGTACCATGATGCCTCTCGCACTGGACTGGGTTGTGTCTTAATGCAAGACAACCGAGTCATTGCTTATGCATCAAGAGAACTCATGCCTCATGAGCAAAATTATCCCACTCATGACTTGGAGTTAGCAGTCGTGGTCCATGCATTGAAAATGTGGAGACACTATTTAATGGGAACCCACTACAACATCTTCACTGATCATAAGAGCCTTAAGTACATCTTTACTCAGGTTGATCTCAACATGAGGCAGAGAAGATGGCTAGAGCTCATCAAGGACTATGGCCTGGAGGTACATTATCACCCAGGAAAAGCCAATGTGGTAGCAGATGCCTTGAGTCGGAAATTGCAATGCAACTGTGTTATAATGGATTCTCGCATTGACACCTTGTGTGATGAGCTGAGCAAAATGAAGATTGAAGTGATTCCTTCTGGTGCCTTGTCTCACATTTTTGTTGAGCCAGCTTTGCAAGACCAGATCATCATGGCCTAGCTCAGTGACAAGGGAGTGCTAATTATTAAGGAGAACCTCCATTAGAAGACTGAGAAGTATAAATGTTTTCGCCAAGATGGAAAGGGTATATTGTGGTTTGAAAGCAGATTGGTGGTTCCTAAAAACAAGGATCTCAAGAAGAAAATCTTGGATGAGGCCCATCTCTCCAAATTCTCCATGCATCTAGGGAGAACCAAAATGTACCATGATCTGAAGCCCTTGTATTGGTGGACCAGAATGAAGAGGGAGATAGCCCAATATGTATCAGAATGTGACACCTGTTAGAGGATAAAGGCAAGCCACTTGAAATAAGCTGGAGCCTTGCAACCCCTATCCATACCTTCATGGAAATGGGGATGACATCAGCATGGATTTCATTGTGGGTCTACCCAACACCTCTCGTCATCATGATTCGATTTGGGTTATTGTGGACTGACTAACGAAAGTGGCACATTTTCTCCCAGTGCACACCACTGATAAGGCTCAAAAGTATGCGAGTTGTACATTGACCGAATCATGTGTTTGCACGGATTGCCCTGGACCATTGTTTCTGACCGAGGAGCCCAATTTGTTGCCAAATTTTGGGAACAACTGCAAGAGTCTTTGGGAACCAAGCTAATCAGAAGTTCAGCTTACCACCCACAGACTGATGGTCAGACCGAGAGGGTAAATCAAATTCTTGAAGATATGCTGAGAGCTTGTGCAATCAATTGCGGCAAGAACTGGGATAAGCACCTCTCCTTGGCAGAGTTTGCTTATAACAACAGTTATCAATCCAGCCTAAAGATGGCACCCTTTGAAGCTCTTTATGGAAGAAGGTGTCGAACACCCCTCAATTTGTCTCAGCCTAGAGAAAGAGAAGTTTTCGGACCTGACTTAGTGACTGAAGCCGAAAGGAAGGTCAAACTAATCAGGAAGAATCTAGAAGCTGCTCAGGCCAGGCAGAAGAGTTACCATGATAAGAGAAGGAAACCTCTCCAATTCAAGGTGGGAGATTTCGTATATCTGAAGGTATCACCCACCAAGGGAGTGCAGAGATTCGGGATCAAAGGCAAGTTAGCCCCTCGTTACATTGGACCTTATGAGATCATAGAAGCATGTGGACCCGTGGCATACAAATTGAAGTTACCTCAAAAAATTTCTGCCATCCACAATGTATTCCATGTATCCCAACTGAAGAAGTGTGTTCGATTGCCGACTGAGATCATAGCAGAACCAGAACTGGAGATAGAGCCAGATCTATCGTACCAAGAGTACCCTTCCAAGGTTCTGGATTACAAAGAAAGATCAACTCAGGCGAAATCGATCAAAATGTATAAGATCCAATGGAGTAACTACTCAAAGGAAGAGGCTACTTGGGAGATTGAGGAATTCCTGCGTTCCAACTTTCCTGATTATCAACATACAGAAATTGGTACGTAATCATGCCCAACCCCTCCTCCTGCCCTTCGAATCTAAATTTCAGAAAAATGATCTTAAATTAGAATGAGTTAATTATAGAACTAAAGTTAAAAGGACTTCCTTCTGAAGTTGCAGAGAATGACATTCGAAGAGCAGTTTGCCTTAATAAATAAAGCACCCACTTCAAGTAAGTCTCACCCTTCGCTTCACCCCGGGAGGACTCCGACCCGAATCTCGGGACGAGATTCCTTTAAGGGGGGAGGTTGTGACACCCCAGTGCCACCTAGGGCTTTTCTCAATGCTAACTCAAGTGCCATCATTTCATGTAAGCCAAAGAGAGCATGAAGCACCAAATCAAATTAAGAATAAAAGATCCACTAAGTTTATATCTAAAGAATCATGTTCAAAACAAATGAGGTTTTCAAAAGAGGGAAAAATGTTGAAACCCTAATACCAACCCTAATTAAGCTATTTAAGTAGAAAAGAAGAAAAGGGATGAAAGACCATGAAAAACATGAAATAATGGCTTAGGCCAATTATAAAAATTGAGATACACTAAATGAGCTACAATAAAGATTATGAAAGCTTGGCCAAAATAGTTTATTAAAAACTCCAAACAAGCCATTCAAGTGGAGGTTCAATGGGGAAATCTGAAATTCAGATTTCTGAATTTTCAGCCTTTGAACCAAAACCGAGCGCGTTCACCTTGATCCTTAGCTCTAATCCTAATGCTCTCATTGACAAGAACGTGTCTAACTAACCCCTCTATCACATATCTGAAGATGGCATCGGGACGCGAGCCCTAGACATGACAAAACCGAAGATTTGCCTCGGGCTCGGGCTCGGGCTGGGAGACAGACCAGACTTTAGAGCTCCAAATCTTTGGAACCAGTAGGCCAAATCCTATGACCCCCACACAAGATTGGTAGCTTATAGGGAGGAGAAGAGGTTTTGTGCACTGACCAAGGCAAGAGCAGGCTCGAATGAATGACCACACGCGCCAAAACTCAGGCAGAATGAACGCGCACACGTGTTCGACCCTGGTCGGCACGCCGGTGTTCGCCCAACCCGCGCGCGCTCGCCCCAACGTCCGGTTAAGTCCGTCGCGCCCCCTCGCCGTGCCTATAAAGCAGCCCAAGGCCTCGCCCGTACCTCCCCGCTCGCTCTCAGGCCTTGCCTAAGCCGAAGTTCACCGGACTTCGCCTCGAGCACGCCGCGCCACCGCCCGCCACCACTGCCCAAGCCTCGGCCACCGCGGCCAGCCTGCTCCAGTTGCGTCCAAGTTGCGCCGGCCTCTCAGTTAGCTTCGCCAGTGACCCATGAAGCTTTCCAAGCGCTCGGACCCGACAGGACCTCACCGGAGACCCAAGATCATCCTCGCCGGACTTCGGTCGCCCGCAGCCGCGCGTAGACCGAGCAATCCGGTGAGTCATTCTCCGATTCCTTGCACACACATCTTCCTTGATCCCTAGTGAAGCTTCCTGACCCATTTAATTGAACTGTATCGCCCTGGTTAGGCCGGACTCCTCGCCGCCGACGAGCTCCCCCGCCTGCGCGCGTGGACCTACCTTCTCTGACCACCATTGCCGGCGATCCACACCTCGACGTGATCGCCAGAGACTCCTGGACCTCACCCGACCCCTCGCCGGAGCAACCCCGCCACCGGTAACCCCCTCCGCCCTTTTTCTCCGTCGCAATCACTGTTCCATTAGGGGAAGGATCGCGGGTTCGATTTCGGGAAACCCTAGGGGGTTTTATGCAGCCTTAGACTCATGTGAATAGTGCACCGAGGACCTGTCTGTAATTCACCTAAAATCTTTCGCTAGGGACCCCAGTGCAAAACCGTTTTTCTTTTAACCATTTCTAATTAATCTTTTAAATTCAGCAGAGAACTTAGAAAATTTATATCTTGAGTTATATTCAACCAAATTTGACCAAACCAATTTTGCTGGATTTAAAATATTATGGACTATCAATTAAAAACATTGAACCCCATGCTTTCTGTTTTAAATTTTAGAGTTTGAAATTGATTAAGGAAAATGACCAAACCTTATTAAATTAAAGAAAATTAGTTATGCTTCTGTGCTGAACTTAAGAAAAATTGTGGAAGTGTAAACCCCCCTTAGGCACTGTTTAAAAATAGTGAGCACCCGAGTATTAAAAATTTAAGTAGGGTTATCTATTAAAAGCTATTTTTGCCCAAAACTTAGGAAAATCATATAGGCATTAGAGAATAATGAACAGTGAATGCAATTATTTTTCTTAGTCCACTAAAGTAATAGAGAACTTAGGAAAAATAAAAGGACCCCTAGTCTAGAACAAATTCTAGGAGAAATGTTTTATTAGGCACTAATCAAACTAGAAAAACAATTATTAGAATTATGAAAACAATTTCAAAATTGTTAATAAAAATCCAGTGGACTTGTAACCACTAGAACCCCACTACAAAAATGATAAACACCCCAACCCATCATTTTATGTAGGGTAAACAAATAGAACTTGATATTGGGCCATATTTCAATTAAATCATGAGCAAACCAAAAAGAGTGCAATAATGGGCAAATAAATTTTTACCACATAGGTAATGAAACAGGCCACCATAGAAAATTGTAAAACCCAATTGAAAGCTGCAAAATACTACCCATTGCCAATACTTCATGAAAAAGGCCATTTAATCCAAATAAATCCTACCACCCTTCCCTTAAGCAAAAGTTGCCAAACTTCAGAATGATTGCTCTTGCACAAAGAAGAAGATAGGAAAAATTAGAAATCTGTTGTTTGATATTTTTCAAATATAGTGGTAGTAGAAAGCACCCCTTTGACTAGAAACTTTAGAAAATCATAGCAAAATAACTAATTAGTATTAATGGCTAAAAATTTGTACAAAGTCGTGTTATAACATCTAGATGCCAGTAAAAATATGTCTTAGACAATACACCTCTGTTAGAAGGTAGTTGTAGTTCAAACACCCCTGTGCCCTAATATTTGCTAATTTTATACAGAGAAAACCACTCACTTTTTAAACCCCAAATTTTGAGACAGAGACTTATACACCAGTAAGAAGCCACTGTAATTTTTGCAGAATTTTTAAGAATTTATTAAGCTAGCTTGTAGTTCAAACCCACCTTAAAAGCATAAAGGAAATAAAAGAGAAAATGGGGGAATAATAAATCTCACTCTAATGATTCAGCTAGAAACTTTAATAAACTCTCACTAAGACATTAAAGAGAAATCAGTAAGGCACCAAAAGAAACTTACCAATTAGCTTAACCAAGCTTGACCCTAATTTGCCAAGTATACCACAAGAATCTTCAATAGCAAGATTAAGCCCTACCTTATTAAATTGATCATTTCCCCCCATCAAATCTTAATTGTAATTACATATCATGCCATGCATATGTCTTACTCATTGCATTCATTAGATTACAATCTCGCTGACGGAGAGTACGTGCTCATCCCCGAACAAGGAGTTGCCCATGAGGAGGACCAGGAGCAACCTCCCGAGACTGCCATCAAGGATATCCCCGCAGCCCCAGCGATTGAAGGCAAGCCCTGGTTTTTATGCATAACCGTATCTATATATGCTACTTTACTACACTTAATGATTGTACTATGCACTTAAGTGTAGGAGTTGCTTGAAACCTCTAGTTGCATGAACTTAGGATTCCTTTTTGAGATGGATACTAATATGCTAGGTCGAGTAGCTGCTTTGCTAATCAGGGTCTCGGTAGAAGTCGAGTGATTTTTCTTGCACTCGTGCGAGGCCAGGAATTGATTGTATTCATCTTGATAACGGGATCTATGATGTCTATGGACTTGGATCCAGGGAGGATGCCTTGTCCATGAGACGGGAAAAGGAATTAAGGATTAATGTGTGGATACATGAGTCAAGCGTTTGAATGTACTAAACACATGTCGGGAAATATGGTAACCAGTAAACCTAGTACCTGAGTGAAGCCGGGCGCGGACTTTACCCCTCACGTGACATGAGACTAGGTCTCCCATGCTAGCTATGGTGGGTACAAGTGTGGTCACTGCACTGTGACAGCCGGGGTCAGTGGAGCATTATATGCCAAGGCGGTGAGGCCTGGCCGCGAATGGGGAATCGATGGGGACGGTTGACATGTGTGGGGACGGAGTGCCCTGACATGTCGTGTGTTTAGGTTTACCTTGCAAGGATAAAACTCGATTCGAATCGTCTGCTTCTCGCAGCTAATGAGACTACTTGACCCCTTGTACTACATTGAGTAAGAAGTGAAATGAGGTTTACTTGAGATAACTTGTTGATTGTACTAAATGCTTGCTACCACGTATGCTTAGAAGGAGCAAACTTAGCAAAGATAATGATGCTAGAAATTGGAAAGCTAAAAATTGATTTTAGACTCAACTAGTGCTTTTGGCAAACCAAACCCCTCAGCCAAACAGCTGCATGGTCTAGAGGTAGAGGAGTAGACTCCTCACACCGGGTAAGTCTAGCTGAGTATTAGTATACTCAGCCTTGCTTGTGGCATAATTTTTGCAGGTACGCTCCAGGATATGGTTGATGGTGTGACTTGGCCTACCATCCTGCCACCGGGTTGGACGGTCGAGTGGGATGCTACTCCGGCAGGAGAGGAGCAGGAGTAGTGGGCTAGGCCTTGCCCAATTCCTCGCTATCGACGATATCGATTATCCACTGCATTTTATTTTGTGAACTTATATCAGCTACTTGAAAAACTCCGATTTATGTAATAACTCCAGTACTTTAATTTGAGGTTTTTCCTGTTTTATTGTATTTCTTCTGTGACTCACCTTCGAGTGAGTATGTGGTATTTGATCCTGGTTAAGTGGCTTTATTAAACTAGATTTGAGGGACTGACGGGTTATTCCGATTTAAGTGTGTTACGGCCCCTGAGCCGTGACTTAGGCACTTAAGCTGGAATAATTTGGGCGCTTCTGCCACAGTGATGCACATTTTGAATACCCCTTTTTGTATTTATTTTAACAAAGAGAAACATATCGCACTAATGAAACTCATAATCAACACAACACGTGTATTATTCCCCGAAGGACTTGAGTAGTGAAAATTCCATGTTAGGGTTTACACTATGCGGCGAAGCGGGCGCTCCGCAAGACGAGAAGGCAGGAAATGAATCACTGAGTTACGTGCATTATGCCTAAGGCGAGCCATCTACAAAAGACAACGTAAGAATAAGGATGAGAACAGAGCTCTAGGACCATCAAGTAAACCATAAACGGAATAAAAATAAAAATAAAATTTTAGTAAGGTATAATATATACAATAGTGAAGCTTAGGGTTGGTCGAGATGACCGACTTTTGAAGTGATACCAGAGGACAAGGTGAGAATAAGGGTCCATAGTCCTTAGAACGACCATTCTACTCTAGGTTAGCGGTTCTACAGTCAGCACGGGTTTGATACCACTTATGTCACACTCGGTTTTGTAAGGTAAACCGAATGAAAACTATGTATGTGCTAGGAACATAAGTTCACATGCACAGCGATTACATAATTGGACATCATCATATAGTGTTCAAATAATAGCAGAAAGAAGTATTACTTTATTACATCATGATGTCCGAAATATCCACATAGTCATTAACTTACAAAGAATTCAAAGTGCTAAACGAAACATAGTAAGATAAGGCCTTCACGGGCTGCTGATTGGGGATTCGTCGCTAATCTAGTTTAGAACTCCTCGAAGTCTTGAAACTCTTGAAAATCCTCCTTGTTACCTTCATCTTCTCCTGAGCAATGGTTGCAATGGGGACAACCTGGTGTTTGTTGTTTAAGCAAGGGTGAGTACACATCAACGTACTCAGTAAATGTCTCGTATGGCTGAAGTGGCTAGCTGTATGTGGGGTTAAGCTCAAAGCAGTTGCTTTTAGTTTGTCGGGTATTTATCATTAGTGGAAGTCACGTTTTATCATGGAACCCAAGTTGGTATCCCAAAAGAAAGAACCTCCTCAGAGAGGAAAGTACCAGATATCATAAGTATAACCATTATCATTAAACCATCAACATAAATGTATCCAGAGTATCTCTAATCAAAGATTATCTCAAGGCTGCTCTTAACCATGAGCAAGGCTGATACATCAGTTTCTAACCCTCTGCAGAGGTTGCACACTTTACCCACGAGTCGTGATTCCCTTTCTAGCTAAGGAGCGCTACTCCCCATTGATCACTTCCTAGGTGGTCTGGTCGGGTATCACTACGTAGCCTTTACAAAGATTCCCCTGGTGTATAGTCGTCCGTTAGGTTTCTCTAGTCGTACAACCAAATCAAATGAACATTGGCACTCACCCTTAGCAAAGCAAGCACTATGCCCCAGCCCCCATTGACAGCACAATGGTGAACTGAACTACACCCCTAGGTTCCTCCAATTAATCAGCTAAGGGTGTCCCATACCACCCTCATAGTTGTACTCTTGTCCTGGGTGGTCTCTCAATGAACAGGTCCTTACGGAAAGGTACTCGGGAAACAGCCCGAGCCACCTAAAATGTCACAAGTTCATAATCATAATCAGAATGAATCATCGTATCATAAAGTAATTCTCATCATGTTCGTTGATTAGGGTAAAGCACTAGCATGTAGCTGATCATAATAACCCAACCCAAAAAAAGGTAATCAAGGATAGGATAAATAGAAAGCTAGTCAATCCTTAGTTATATCATAGTATGCGGGACAGTGAATTATAAAGTAAATAGGACATAATAGGTTAGAGAACACTTGTGTTCACCAAACTGCTGCTGCTAAGGGGCTTCTCCTCCAACTTACTCGGACACCGCGGACAGAACGTTATCTAGGCGAGTGCGAACATACATTCAACATTCTTAAAACAGAAAGGAACAATACACCATACAAGGGAACACATTATAAAAACGTGCAACACGAAATAGAGCTCGCTTCTATGGTCACACGAGAAAAAGAAACGCCGGGATCGAAGCTACGATTTAGAAGTTATCGTGTTTATGTTATACGAATATGAACTAGAACATTTAATTCGATATTTATCAAATGTAAACTAGAGCTATTACCTAGTTTTGATTATTCTGTTACACTAACAGCTCTCGGTTAAATAAGAAATTTAAATAATATGAGCGACTCTAAGCGAGGCGAATTAATGATGCAAGATGAAGTGCGCGACGTGCGAAACAACACGACAGCACGCGAACAGCACACACACACAGCACGACCACGGCGCGTGGACCAACGCGACACGCGAGGATTATTAAATAGATGACACGTTTATACCAAAGAATTATTAATAAAGAATTTTCAGCTAGTATTAACCATGTTGATGTTTATTTATAAATGTGCAAGTTGAAAACCCTAAATTAGAATTTAATTGGAACACTACTTTAATAATCATCGATCAAACAAACATTTAAAAAATTAATTAAAAGAATAATATTTCTACATATAGACAACTTTAATACGAATCTAATGCGACTTGAACGGAGCGAATCGGATTTAAAACGCAAAAGATATCGCATTTTTAAATTAGATTACTTCTCTGCGTGCAGTTTTAAAATATTCTAGGGGCTATTTTACAAATTTACCATCTCCCACCTCCCTCCATCTTCTTTCTCTCACCATATTAACTCTATTGTTTTAATAGAGGGAAAAGAAAAGCGAATAAAGGAAAGAGTAACACCTAAATTTTGAGTACAGGGCAAAGAAATTTTTATACCTCAAAATTCAGGGTGTTACAAGGGCTGCATGGGGGATACTGTCAGAAATTTTTTGAAGACTACAAGGCCAGGTATTCTGAAAGCAAATTTTGGACCTTCAAGCTGATTGTTTCTCAAGTCAGCTTGAAGCTCGGGGGCTACACCCATTGGGTGCACACTCAAAACATAAGACAGTCAAATAACATGGTCCATTTTTGGAGTCTCGAGCCAATTACCCTCAAAATTGGCTTGAGCCTCGGGGGCTTGTGGGAGATAGATATCCCTCAGATCCTTACTAGCACAGAAACATTATTCTGTCTCACCCGAGGCCAACCTCAGACGGGAGACACAGTTCTGCCTTGACCGATGCCAATCTCAGACAGAAGACGCAGTTCTGTCTCGTCTGAGGACAACCTCAAATGGGAGATGTAGTTCTGTCTCGCCCGAGGCCAACCTCGAGCGAGAGACGTTATTCCGTCTCGCCCGAGGCCAACCTCGGGTGAGAGATGTTGTCCAATCTCGCCCGAAGCTAGCTCTGGGCGGGAGAAGTAGTCACGACTCGCCTGGAGCCGGCTCTGGGCGGGAGAAGCAATCACGACTTACCCGAGGCCAACCTCGGGCAGGAGATGCAGTCACGACTCCCTTGAGGTTGATCTCGCTCCATAGGCCACTTGATGGACCTCCCGATGACTTGCCTAGCAAGGCATGCCCTTCGGTCATGACCGAGTCATGCGGTGATGCCTTGAGCAGGGAGGTTGGGCGTACCAGAAGCGCTAGATACTCGGAGATGACTCGGATGAAGGGCAACTGAATTCCGAATAAGCTAGAAGGCGTGTTGCGTAAAAGGAGGATTCAATTAGAGAGTGATCACAACTTGTAAAGGGATAACCCTCTGGTCGTTTGTATAAGGACAAAGGGGTACCCCTACGAATGCATCTCTTCTTGGCTCACATCACATCTCAGTTCACCACCACCTCATAGCTCATTAGCTCTCTCGCAGCAACCACGCCCCCACTAGATCGGTAGGAGAACTCACTCTCCTCTGCACATAGCTTGACTGCAACCTTTGTACACCATTGATACTCAAATACTTAGCTCTGACATGAAGTAGGGTGTTACACATTCTAGTGGCACGAATCTGTATAAACCTCTATGTGTGATCCAACGTGCATCTGCACGTACCATCGAGTTGCAATCAATGACGTTGTCTTATCTAAAAGCATCACGTGGGGAACCCCATGGTGCGCAGTCGGGTCACAAACACTGACAGTTATCAAGGTGTGGAAAGCCTCGAGTTTGCTGTAAACAACCAAATGATAGTGGAAGTCTCAATTTATCACAAGATGTGGTAAACTTGAGTAAGGAGGAGCGAGTTGAAAAGGACTCCAAGCTAGATAATACCTCCAACATGTAGTAGGGAAGCATTTGAGGCTTCGCTGAACCATGGGATAAACTGTGTGTCTTGTCCCCTTGTATATTTACATTACTCCCCCTTCTTATTGTATATTTGGTTTAAGTGTTTGTGAAGTACATGTACTTAGTTGGACAAAAACATTAATCTGCTGCTACCGATAAAATCAAGTAAGTTGAGTTGAATAGAGTTAAAAGTTTTATATTGGCCTATTCACCCCCTCTAGGCGACATTAGGATCCTTAAGTACCCCCAAAGGTACTTTTAGCCTTCTTCAGGCTCCTTGCAGCTACTGTTGTGCCACCATGTCACCTCCTCCTCCTCTTCGAAGGAGACTTCATCCTTGGTGGGGGTGGCATAAGCTTCGTCACAATCATAGCGTCATATGAGGATGGAAGGATGAAAAAACTAGGAGGCAAGCACACCGCCGACAGCCGATGAGTCCTCGTTAGACTCATCGACTTCCTTCTAGGTGTAATCAGATGAATACATGCTTGTATCCTTGTGGATGTCCTATTCTTCCTCGACCAGAGGAAGCTAGGGTGGTGTGACACTATAAAAACCATCAACTAAAATAATACATTTAAGAGTATTAATGATAATTAGGGTAATAACTTTTCTTACTAATGTTTGATTTTTATTTTGCATAGAGAATAATTTTTGGTTTTAGTCATGTTTGATTTTTGGATATTTAGTAGAGTTTCCTTTTTAATGAAAATCCAATTAATTAATATAATAATTATTGGTCCAAAAATAAATATTTTAGTTATAAATAATTCTGGTATAATTATTATGATTTTTGAATAATTTATAAATATATGTATTTACATTTTTAATTAGAAAAGAAAAAAAGAAAATTTCTAAAACCCTAACCCTAACCGTGGCCCACTAGGGGCCCATTAAGCCCCAACCGCGCCCTCCTCTCCTTCCCTCCCCTGCTCTCCCAGCCGCCGCCACCAGGGGGTTTCTTTCCCTCCCCCGCTCTGCCTGCCGCGCGGGCCCACCCGCGGGCGCCTCCATCCCCACGCGCTGGCCACCGCCGCGCCACGCGCCCAGGCCGAGCACCGCGCCCGTCCAAGCCGCCTAGTCCATGCCCAAGTCGGAAACAGTCGCGATAATTCCTCTTCTCCCTCCCACATGTCTCTCCCTCACTCAATGGAGGTAATGGACGCCATTAATGGCTTTGAAGCTGTCAACCGTTCCTTCTTCCTCCCCGGCGACCTCTCCTCTTCTCTACCTCTCTCTATAAAAGCCGAGGTCGTGCCCACAGAGCTCTCCCTCTCCCACCCGAGCTCCCTCACTCCATTCTAGCTCCCTTGCTCGTCGTCCGCCGCCGACCGCCGGAGCCGCGCCCTGCTCGCCGCCGGAGCTCGCCGTCGTGCCTTGCCGCTCACCGTTCTGTCATGGGAGACTCGCCCGAGCCCCGTTCGAGCCTCGCCAATCCTGTCGTGCCGAGCCTTTGCCTAGACGCAGGCCCAAGCCCTGTCCACCGTTCGTCGCGAGGTTGAAGACAACCCCAAAATGTTAATTTATTTTCCAAAGCACGTTTTGAATTAGTTTATGATATTTTGTAATTATTATGTGGTAATATGTGAATGTTGTGGTTCGTAATTCATACGTATGTGAACTATTGATTTTTTGTATGCGATGAATTAGTGAATTATTATTATTAGACTTGATATTGGTTTGCGATTCATTTAGAATTTTGGGATTTGAAATAAAGTATGACAAAATTGGTAGACATATGTTAGTAGTAAGAACACTAGATAAGTAATGTCATAGTTAATTTTGTTCACAATAAATTTTGGAATTTATTTGGAAGGTTATAATCATAAGTTTATTTTAATAGATAATAGAAGCTTTTCTTAACATGGAATTAGTAAATGGTATAGAATTCATGGCAATATAAATATTATAGGTTATTTTTAGGAAAGAAAATATAAAACTAAAAGAATATCAATAGTCGTAACAAAAATAGGTTTTTACTAGCCAAAATAAAGGTGTCCATAAGTATAGCACTTAACTTCTTAGAATTAGTAAAATACTTGTTTATGTCAAAATAACCATGATTATGTTATAAAAAGCCCAACTAGTGATTTATATTGATTCTTGGAATATTAATGTTAGTAGAATCATGAATGAACCATTTTTAGCTATACGCATAAGTTCTGTTTTGGAAATAAAAGGAATAAAATCTATTAGTCTATTATTAGTAATAAAGAAAATAATTGGCCTTTATTTTCATAAAGAATGTTAATACATATTAATACAAGATAAAACTATTATTATAGCCACCTACTCATAATTTCATCAATAATGACTCGCAGTAATAGTCATAATGAATTAATAAGTATTTACGCTTTAAGACGTATTTATGAGTGTGATAAGTGTGATGTATGAATGACAATGTAATGATTAATGATTACCCCTGTACTGGTGTATGTTTATTTATTTGGCGTACATATTCTTTTGTATGTGCGATACGCAAATCGATGCTAGAAGTGGACTATGAGGTAGACGAGCCAAACGCGTTCGAGGACGACCCACAGGAAACTTTTGAGCAAGGCAAGTGGATTCTCCCTCTGCATATTCTATTTGTACCCAATTCATACATATAATAATGTTTACTTTTTGGATATATTGCACAATTTGATGGGATTTGCCTAATTAAGGATTTCCTAGATTTACCAACTGTATTCCTTGATTAACCTAGAAAATACCATGCTTTGCAAATTTGTGCTACCGCTCAGCTTGGTAATTTTGATGTCACTCATTATTTGATATTAATGTTCCGAAAATGAAATTGGCATTATGGTGTAAACCCTATGGTTAAACAAGATTATTTCATATTAATTGGAACATGGAGTGACCACCCAGGATAACAGCGCAACCACGAGTGCTATCATGGCTCTGGCTTTGGTAATTAGCTTTATATGCTTAGTGCCTAGCAACCTTACCTGAAATATGGGCAAGAGGGGGAGCGGCATTGGTGGCAGCTCACGTTAACATGGGGACGTATTCTTGGCTAAGGTACCTCGCGGGTTGCCTTGTATTAAGTGTATTTTGTGAAAGCCTCATAATGGATCCCTAGTCATTCACCTCGCTAGTGTTTACGGGTTCGATCAACCCAGGCTAGATGGGATACATGGCTTGTGGGTAAAGTTGTACCAACTCTGCAGAGTGTAAAACTGATATGTCAGCCGCGCTCACGGTTAAGAGCAACCTAGACCCTCACATGATAATTGAACTTAAAGGTGGACAATAAATCAAGATCTGATGATTTGCCAATGGTTTGCTTAAATGGTTTCACTTAAGTGTTTTTTATATACTCTTATACCTTTGTTTAAAAAGGATACTTGGGATACACACTTATCAGTAAGACAGGTGTTGCTAACCAAATATTGACCAACTAAAATGCTTACTGCTTAACCTTAGCCTCACCTTGTTAAACTTGCATTAAATTTTTCCCCACTTGCTGAGCCCCGACCATAAGTGAGCTCACCCTTGCTAATATTTTGATCAGAGGGTGATGAAGAAGACTTTGATGGAGACTTTGATGAATACTGAATCTAACGATGCGCTGGTCATCTTCCTGTGGGAGACTACCCATGTTATTTCCGCTATACTTTGATGATACTGTTTAAGATACTTATGTCTAGATGATGTAATAAAGTTATTCTACTCTCTTTACGCCTTTATTGCATTGACTTTTGATATATTACACTTGTGACGTTGTAATACTCAAAATTGTATACCAAGAATATTAGAGAGATCTCCTCAATTTTGTGTGTCTCATTTGCATCATAAAAAGAGCATACCTGAAATTTAGAGTTTAATTCAAACAAATGATAAAAAAATGCATCATGTGGAGTTTTTATGTTTGTGCATTAAATAAAATAATAATAATAATAATAATAATAAGGATAATAAGAGAATAAATAGTAGAAGTTAAATCAAACCCTAAATTAAAACTAGGGTTTTCGAAAATGAGAGAAGAGAAAAGGGTATAAAAATATAAATAATATACTATTATCTCCAAGATTTGTATTTTCATTTCACAATATGATTGGAGGATAAAAATCTATACAATGTTCGAATTTAAAATTCGAATTCAAACCAAATTTTGAAATGAAGAAAGTAAGAAGAAAAGATAAAAAGAAAAAGAATTAAAAACCAGTTGGGCCGCCTCCCCTCAATTCTGGCCCACCTCCTCTTTCTCCCCCGTGCGGCCAGATTACTCCACCGCGTGCGCCTGCGTTGCTTCCTGCCGCGCCGCACTCACAGCGCCTTCTCTGGCCGTGGGTCCCACTGGACAGCGCCTTTCCTCTCGGCTGCCGATCGCTCAGCCCTCTGGAGCTCGGGCCCGCGCGTCAGTGCGTTCGCCTACATCGCAACGGAAGGCAAGAATTCCGCCGCCATGACCGGGAACGTGGCTCAGCTCCGTTCCCCTCCTCTGACCCGGAACTGGGAGGATAAATGGGAGCCTGGGAACCGCCCTGTTAACCCACAGCCGAGATGCCGCAATCCCGGTGAAGTCGCCTACCGCGCTAGGCTCCAGAGCGAGAAATCCCCGCTGGACGAGCCACCTTCGTAATTCCGCCGCTACTGCCAGTAAAACCTTGGGCAAAGGAGTCGGAAAGGTGCGCTGGTTGGGGAATTGCCGGTTCATAGCTTGTGCGGCTCTGGGGCGGGCCACTTCTCTGCAATCGTTCATCGGAGCGCCGCTCGATCTCAGGATCCGCCACACGCCGTCAGCATCGTCCTCGTCCACGACTGACGTTTGGGGGTCTGCGATGAGTCCAGAAGCTTCATGTGCTGGCCGGTGGAACACCCGTGGCCGGATAGGGAAGGATTGACCCTGTGGCGGCCGGGATTCATCGTCGAACGCTGGGATCCGCCGCTCCCCGTGGATGGCCCGGGGCACTCTTGGAATCACGGTGAGCAACCTCCCCATCGTATCGCATCGTTACCCTTTACGTGATATTGCCTTCGGATTGGAGTTCGATTGCAGGAGCCGAATTTGGGAGTGCGCCGGCCATGGCTCCGCCGCGTCAGGGCCATGCGCCGCCGTCTCGGGATTAAGGTGAGAGAGAAGAGCGATGGCCGTCGGATCGTGATTGTGCGATCGTGAATAGGTGTAGGATGGTGTTTCGGCCATGGCCCATCCTGGCCGTTGATCGATGGATGGAGGGGCGAGGGGTGTTCCTGGCGTTTTAAAATCCAGAGCATTGATCTCAAATCCTAGGGCTCTGGATGCATACCTCTTCATTTTCTAATTCGGGCCTTTGATCTTTGATCAAGCGGTCAGGGCGCATCTGAGTTATGCAACCTTGGCGTTTTTACAAGGGGGCCCTCGGGGAAAAAGAAAATCAACCCGCCATCCTGAGTGCACTATTCTCTGTGTCTTAGAAATCTTGCACCGAGAACCCTGTATTTTCTAGAATTCAAGGCCCAGTCCAGAGGAGATTAAAAACAGAGAAATAATATTAGAAATTCATTTTTAATACAAAAACAATTCTAGAACTTATTTAATCCATAGAAAATCCATTTTAAGTCCAAATCACTCCATTCCAGTTGCTAAAATTTTGTAATATTGTTCTCTATTATTTAGTGTCTCTGTTTGGTCATGAAAGCAGTAAGAAAATTAATTTCTCATCTAATCCTATTTTAATCACATTAATCCTCAGGAAACTCATAACTTAAATTCTATAACTTCAAATTTAGTGATTCCAGTTCCTATGATTTCATCTTAATGTGTAGATTTTTACTGTATATTTTATTTGCATGTTTGATGTGATGTTAATTTACGCTATACTATGTATGTATTGTGTTGATGCGAGTAGTCGAGCAAGCCACTGTGGAATCTGAGGTTCAGCAAGTAGAGATAGCTGAGCAGGAGCTCATTGAAGGCAAGTTGTGCCCTTGATCACTTACTTTTCCCAGCCATGTTCTTATTAATTTTAATGATCTGCATAGGTTAATTTTGATGGGATCCTTTAGGTTACCCCAGTTTTGGTTATCTTTATACCTTGTTCACCCCTGAAATATTTTTGGGTAGTACTTGCTATTGCTTTACGTGGATTTGGGTATGAAGATACACTATTCATGATTATTCTTTTATTATCTTGTTATTATTATTGTTCATGTTAATCATTAAATTAATGGGAACATGGAGCGACCACCCGGGAAAACAGTGCTACCACAAGGGTATAATGGGACGCCCTTGGCTGATTAACTAGGAAAGCTAGTGGAGGTCTTCCTTACCCGAAAGGGGCAAGGGCAGTAGGGGAGTGGTCAGTGTAGGGAGGTCCTTGGGTTGATTTTGCTGCGATGGCGGTCAGGCAAGAACCCTGCACTGGAGCTTCCTATAAACTGTAGCGGGATTTCTGAAGCTAGTGGAACTTTGTAAAGGCCTCATAGTGTTACCCTGCCACGCCTCCTCGGTAGAGGTGTATGGGATTGGCCATCTCTTGGCAGATGGGTAACATGACTTGTGGGTAAAGATGCGCAACCTCTGTAGAGTGTAAAACTGGTATACTAGCCGTGCTCACGGTCATGAGCGGCTCGGACCCTCACATGATTAATTTATGGAACTTAAATTTAATTTGACATTTGCATCGCATTTGGGATTATTTTACTATTACTGTTCTTTATTATTATTAAGGTTTGGTATTTACTTACACTTAGTAATTGCTAATAAAATTTTGACCAACTTATAAAAGCAATGCTCAGCCTCAGCCTTTATTCCATTGATCAGCCTTACACTTCATGAACTCCCACCTTTGGTGAGTTCATGCCACATTATTCCCCACGACTTGTTGAGCTACGAACGTATGTGAGCTCACTCTTGCTATCTCACACCCCCCCACAGGAGAAGAACAGGTGGTCGAAGAGGAGTCGCCTAACACTGAGGCATTCGACTTGATCTAGGTGGCGTTTCTCAGTCGACATTGGCGCCGACGATCCTTAGTTCGTTTTTATTTATCTTTATTTTGTAATAAGTCTTCTGCTATGTAATAAATACTCTGATGTTTTATGACATTTATCTCTATACACTCTGTTATTATATATGTTGTCTTCTTTGGCGCATGTATGAGATGCACCCAGCTTTGTCCTTTAAAACCGGGTGTTACAGAAGTGGTATCAGAGGAAATGTTGACTGTAGGACGAGACCTAGATAGAAATGGACAAACCCTTACCTACTTATCTTACTCTGATTCATTCCATACTTACCTTATCTTGATCTTGTCTCACCTTTTGCTATTCTGATTATTCTTACCTGTTCTACTCTGAGACAAGATGGATTTCACACCTTGGAATCCTACATTTATGACATTCTTAAGAGATAGGGAACCTAAGACGAAATCAAAATTATTCTCTATTAAAAATCTTGGTTGATTGTGCTGATGATAAATGCCTGATTTGCTTCTTTGATTGATTGAAATAGTATAGACGGGCATTTTAGCATGTACCAACATAGGGTAATGTATTAGCTTTAGTAGGTGACACACTAATCTACTTAGCTAATGAATCCCCCGAAGTAACATTCCTCATAATTACTCACCTTGTCTACAATTCTTCCTTTCTTACCCTGTATTTCTAACCCAGATGGGCTACCCCTATATTGTTAGAAGAGAAGCAGTATAGACGTGATCCTTGGTATGTCATGGTTAAGGAAGGCAAAGGTTGTTTATACACTGTGCTAAAGGAACCATAGAACTCACTAGTTCCAAAGGAGAAAGATTTGAAGTTGAAGTTGCAGTAACTACCACCATCAAACTAGTGGCATTCTTAGTAGATGGGAAGTTTGTTGGTGAAAGCATCCGTGCGGTTAGAGATTTTTTCGGATGTCTTTACAGAGGAGTTACCAGGGATGCCACCGAAAAGGAAAGTTGAGTTTGTCATTGATCTCTTACCTAAGACTGCTCTTAATTCTAAACGGCCATATAGGATGTCCGTAGAAGAACTAAAGGAACTTAAGAAGCAATTAACGAAATTACAAGAGGTTGGGTACATTCGTTCGAATTCTTCACCTTGTGGAGCACCAGTTCTATTTGTACAGAAGAAAGAAGAATCACAAGGGATGTGTGTGGATTAAAGGTCCCTTAACGATGTCACTGTGAAGAACAAGTGTCTATTACCCCGCATTGAGGATTTATTTAGATGAGAAGTGCAAGGGTATTCTCGAAGATTGATCTCCGATCGGGTTATCATCAAATGAAGATTTGGCCATCGAATAATTCCAAGACTGATTTCTCGACCCGATATGGATTATATGAGTTCAAAGTTATGTCGTTTGGATTAACCAATGCACCAGCCTATTTTATGAATTTGATGAATATGGTGTTTATGGAGTATTTGGACAGATTCGTCGTAGTATTCATCGACGATATCCTTATCTATTCTAAGAGTGATAGTGATCATGAGGAACATCTGAGATTGGTGCTACAGAAGCTACAAGATAATCAACTTTGCGCCAAGTTTAGCAAATGCGAGTTTTGGATTGACGAGGTGCCATATCTGGGACATATCATTCTAATGGAGGGATTTTAGTGGATCCTGCTAAAGTCAAGGAAATAGTGGTGTGAAGCATACCCACTATAGTTACCGAGGTCCGGAGTTTCTTGGGACTAGCAGGATATTATCAGAGATTTATTGAAGGATTCTCTAAGATTGCCAAGCCTATGACATCGCTTTTGGAGAAAGGAAGAGAATTTAAGTGGGATGAGAAGTGCCAAGAAAGCTTTGATCAATTGAAAGAGAGACTAATGTCGCCACCAGTGTTGATTATGCCAGATCTACAGGAAGGATTTGACATTTATTGTGATGCATGTGGCCAAGGATTGGGATGCGTGCTTATGCAAGAAGGTCATGTGATCGCCTATGCATCGCGTCAGTTGCGGAAGCATGAATTGAACTACCCCACTCATGACTTGGAATTGGCAGCCGTTGTGCATGCGCTTAAGATTTGGAGACATTATATTATGGGAAACAAGTGTCAAGTATGCATGGACCATAAGAGTTTGAAGTGCATATTCACTTAGAAGGATCTCAACCTTAGGCAACGCCGTTGGTTGGAGCTCATTAAGGATTATGATTTGGAGATTCACTATCACCCAGGCAAGGCAAATTTGGTTGCAGATGCCTTGAGTTGGAAGGAGCATGTTCACTCCGCTTTCGTTGTCCAGCTACTTGATGAATTAGCAAAAGATTTTGAGAGACTCAACCTGGGAATTTTTACACATACGGAAGTAGTGACTATTGAATTGGAACCTACCTTGGAGCAAGAAATTCGTAAAGGTCAGGTTCGTGATGCCAAAATCTAGGAGATCAAGGATCTGATAACAGAAGGTAGAGGCCCGGAATTCACGGAGGATGAGCAAGGCACAATATGGTTCAAGAATCGGATCTGTGTTCCCGATATTGGTAGTCTTCGGGAAGCTATATTGAAGGAAGCTCATGATTTAGTTTATTCTATTCATCCTGGTAGCACTAAGATGTATCAGGATTTGAAGCAAAAATATTGGTGGAATGGATTGAAGAGAGATGTGGCTGCACATGTGGCTATGTGCGATGTGTGTTAAAGAGTTAAGGCTGAACACCAGAGGCCAGCCGGACTACTGCATCCACTGAAGATACCTGAGTGGAAATGGGAAGAGATTGGCATGGACTTCATTGTTGGATTACCCTGCACGTCTGCTGGATATGATTCTATATTGGTGATTGTGGAAAGGCTAACTAAAGTAGCCCACTTTATTCCAGTGAAGACCACATATTCAGGAGCTAAGTTGGCAGAGTTGTACATGGCACGGATTGTCTGCCTGCATGGTGTGCCAAAGAAGATTGTGTCAGATCGAGGATCACAGTTTACCTCTCGGTATTGGAAGAAGTTACACGAGTCCTTGGATACGAGATTGAATTTTAGTTCGGCTTATCATCCCCAAACTGAAGGGCAGACAGAGAGAACGAACCAAGTGTTAGAAGATATGTTAAGAGCTTGTGCCCTTAAGCATGGTGGTAGTTGGGATAAGAGTCTACCGTATGCGGAGTTCTCATATAATAATAGCTATCAGGCCAGTTTGAAGATGTCACCGTTTGAGGCTTTGTATGGCAGAAAGTGCAGGACTCCACTGTATTGGGATCAAACTGGTGAAAGGCAGTTGTTTGGACCTGAGATTATACAAGAAGCAGAGGAACAAGTCCAGCAAATAAGGGAGAATTTGAGAACTGCACAATCCAGGCAGAAAAGTTATGCTGACACCCGAAGAAGACTGCTTGAGTTTAAAGAGGGAGATTATGTCTATTTAAAGGTGTCACCACTCCGGGGTATGAGAAGATTCAAAGTCAAAGGAAAGTTGTCCCCTCGCTTTATTGGACCCTTCTTAATCTTAAAGCGAGTGGGAGAGGTTGCATATCAATTGGAGTTACCGGATCATCTTGCGGATGTTCATGATGTATTTCATGTATCTCAGCTGAAGAAATGTCTCAGGGTGCCTGAAGAACAATTACCAATGGAGGACCTTAGTGTTCAAGAGGATTTGACTTATGCTGAGTATCCCATCAAGATTCTCGATACACTGACTCGAGTTACAAGAAATAAGGTCATAAAGATGTGCAAAGTTCAATGGAGTCACCACGGTGAAGATGAAGCAACTTGGGAAAGAGAAGAAGAGCTTCGCATAGATTTTCCCCATCTTTTCCCTAGTCCTTCCTAAATCTCGAGGATGAGATTATTTTTAAGGGGGTAGGATTTGTAATACTCAAAATTGTATACCAAGAATATTAGAGAGATCTCCTCAATTTTGTGTGTCTCATTTGCATCATAAAAAGAGCATACCTGAAATTTAGAGTTTAATTCAAACAAATGATAAAAAAATGCATCATGTGGAGTTTTTATGTTTGTGCATTAAATAAAATAATAATAATAATAATAATAATAAGGATAATAAGAGAATAAATACTAGAAGTTAAATCAAACCCTAAATTAAAACTAGGGTTTTCGAAAATGAGAGAAGAGAAAAGGGTATAAAAATATAAATAATATACTATTATCTCCAAGATTTGTATTTTCATTTCACAATATGATTGGAGGATAAAAATCTATACAATGTTCGAATTTAAAATTCGAATTCAAACCAAATTTTGAAATGAAGAAAGTAAGAAGAAAAGATAAAAAGAAAAAGAATTAAAAATCAGTTGGGCCGCCTCCCCTCAATTCTGGCCCACCTCCTCTTTCTCCCCCGTGCGGCCAGATTACTCCACCGCGCGCGCCTGCGTTGCTTCCTGCCGCGCCACACTCACAGCGCCTTCTCTGGCCGTGGGTCCCACTGGACAGCGCCTTTCCTCTCGGCTGCCGATCGCTCAGCCCTCTGGAGCTCGGGCCCGCGCGTCAGTGCGTTCGCCTACATCGCAACGGAAGGCAAGAATTCCGCCGCCATGATCGGGAACGTGGCTCAGCTCCGTTCCCCTCCTCTGACCCAGAACTGGGAGGATAAATGGGAGCCTGGGAACCGCCCTGTTAACCCACAGCCGAGATGCCGCAATCCCGGTGAAGTCGCCTACCGCGCTAGGCTCCAGAGCGAGAAATCCCCGCTGGACGAGCCGCCTTCGTAATTCCACCGCTACTGCCAGTAAAACCTTGGGCAAAGGAGTCGGAAAGGTGCGCTGGTTGGGGAATTGCCGGTTCATAGCTTGTGCGGCTCTGGGGCGGGCCACTTCTCTGCAATCGTTCATCGGAGCGCCGCTCGATCTCAGGATCCGCCACACGCCGTCAGCATCGTCCCCGTCCACGACTGACGTTTGGGGGTCTGCGATGAGTCCAGAAGCTTCATGTGCTGGCCGGTGGAACACCCGTGGCCGGATAGGGAAGGATTGACCCTGTGGCGGCCGGGATTCATCGTCGAACGCTGGGATCCGCCGCTCCCCGTGGATGGCCCGGGGCACTCTTGGAATCACGGTGAGCAACCTCCCCATCGTATCGCATCGTTACCCTTTACGTGATATTGCCTTCGGATCGGAGTTCGATTGCAGGAGCCGAATTTGGGAGTGCGCCGGCCATGGCTCCGCCGCGTCAGGGCCATGCGCCACCGTCTCGGGATTAAGGTGAGAGAGAAGAGCGATGGCCGTCGGATCGTGATTGTGCGATCGTGAATAGGTGTAGGATGGTGTTTCGGCCATGGCCCATCCTGGCCGTTGATCGATGGATGGAGGGGCGAGGGGTGTTCCTGGCGTTTTAAAATCCAGAGCATTGATCTCAAATCCTAGGGCTCTGGATGCATACCTCTTCATTTTCTAATCCGGGCCTTTGATCTTTGATCAAGCGGTCAGGGCGCATCTAAGTTATGCAACCTTGGCGTTTTTACAAGGGGGCCCTCGGGGAAAAAGAAAATCAACCCGCCATCCTGAGTGCACTATTCTCTGTGTCTTAGAAATCTTGCACCGAGAACCCTGTATTTTCTAGAATTCGAGGCCCAGTCCAGAGGAGATTAAAAACAGAGAAATAATATTAGAAATTCATTTTTAATACAAAAACAATTCTAGAACTTATTTAATCCATAGAAAATCCATTTTTAGTCCAAATCACTGCATTCCAGTTGCTAAAATTTTGTAATATTGTTCTCTATTATTTAGTGTCTCTGTTTGGTCATGAAAGCAGTAAGAAAATTAATTTCTCATCTAATCCTATTTTAATCACATTAATCCTCAGGAAACTCATAACTTAAATTCTATAACTTCAAATTTAGTGATTCCAGTTCCTATGATTTCATCTTAATGTGTAGATTTTTACTGTATATTTTATTTGCATGTTTGATGTGATGTTAATTTACGCTATACTATGTATGTATTGTGTTGATGCGAGTAGTCGAGCAAGCCACTATGGAATCTGAGGTTCAGCAAGTAGAGATAGCTGAGCAGGAGCTCATTGAAGGCAAGTTGTGCCCTTGATCACTTACTTTTCCCAGCCATGTTCTTATTAATTTTAATGATCTGCATAGGTTAATTTTGATGGGATCCTTTAAGTTACCCCAGTTTTGGTTATCTTTATACCTTGTTCACCCCTGAAATATTTTTGGGTAGTACTTGCTATTGCTTTACGTGGATTTGGGTATGAAGATACACTATTCATGATTATTCTTTTATTATCTTGTTATTATTACTGTTCATGTTAAGATCATTAAATTAATGGGAACATGGAGCGACCACCCGGGAAAACAGTGCTACCACAAGGGTATAATGGGACGCCCTTGGCTGATTAACTAGGAAAGCTAGTGGAGGTCTTCCTTACCCGAAAGGGGCAAGGGCAGTAGGGGAGTGGTCAGTGTAGGGAGGTCCTTGGGTTAATTTTGCTGCGATGGCGGTCAGGCAAGAACCCTGCACTGGAGCTTCCTATAAACTGTAGCGGGATTTCTGAAGCTAGTGGAACTTTGTAAAGGCCTCGTAGTGTTACCCTGCCTCGCCTCCTCGGTAGAGGTGTATGGGATTGGCCATCTCTTGGCAGATGGGTAACATGACTTGTGGGTAAAGATGCGCAACCTCTGCAGAGTGTAAAACTGGTATACTAGTCGTGCTCACGGTCATGAGCGGCTCGGACCCTCACATGATTAATTTATGGAACTTAAATTTAATTTGACATTTGCATCGCATTTGGGATTATTTTACTATTACTGTTCTTTATTATTATTAAGGTTTGGTATTTACTTACACTTAGTAATTGCTAATAAAATTTTGACCAACTTATAAAAGCAATGCTCAGCCTCAGCCTTTATTCCATTGATCAGCCTTACACTTCATGAACTCCCACCTTTGGTGAGTTCATGCCACATTATTCCCCACGACTTGTTGAGCTATGAACGTATGTGAGCTCACTCTTGCTGTCTCACACCCCCTCCCCCACAGGAGAAGAACAGGTGGTCGAAGAGGAGTCGCCTAACACTGAGGCATTCGACTTGATCTAGGTGGCGTTTCTCAGTCGACATTGGCGCCGACGATCCTTAGTTCGTTTTATATTTATCTTTATTTTGTAATAAGTCTTCCGCTATGTAATAAATACTCTGATGTTTTATGACATTTATCTCTATACACTCTGTTATTATATATGTTGTCTTCTTTGGCGCATGTATGAGATGCACCCGGCTTTGTCCTTTAAAACCGGGTGTTACAGACGTCAACATATATGTGGAAAATGGATCCTGGCACATATGTTATGCATTCAGTTTTGCCCCCAGAACCGGGTGTGACAGAAGGGGAGCGGCAGTGGTGGCAGCTCACGTTAACATGGGGACGTATTCTTAGCTAAGGTATCTCGCCCAGATGGCCTCCACACTCCGACTTGGAAACCTTAGCGGGTTTCTTTCTATTAAGTGTATTTTGTGAAAGCCTCATAATGGATTCCTAGCCATTCACCTCGGTAGTGTTTACGGGTCCGGTCAACCCACGCTAGATGGGATACATGGCTTGTGGGTAAAGTTGTACCACCTCTATAGAGTGTAAAACTGATATGTCAGCCGTGCTCACGGTTAAGAGCAACCTAGACCCTCACATGATAATTGAACTTAAAGATGGACAATAAATCGAGATCTGATGATTTGCCAATTGTTTGCTTAACTAGTTTCACTTAAGTGTTTTTTTGATATACTCTTATACCTTTGTTTAAAAAAGATACTTGGGATACACACTTATTAGTAAGACAGGTGTTGTTAATAAAATATTGACCAACTAAAATGCTTACTGCTTAACCTTAGTCTTACCTTGTTAAACTTGCATTAATTTTTCCCCCACTTGTTGAGCCCCGACCATAAGTGAGCTCACCCTTGCTAATATTTTGATCAGAGGGTGATGAAGAAGACCTTGATGGAGATTTCGATGAATACTGAGTCTAACGATGCGCCGGTCATCTTCCTGTGGGAGATTACCCATGTTATTTCCGCTTTACTTTGATGATACATCTTAAGATACTATTATCTGGATGTTGTTATAAAGACTATTCTACTCTCTTTACACTTTTATTGCATTGTCTTTTCATATATTACACTTATGACATCAACATATGTGTGGAAAATGGATCCTGGCACACATATGCTATGCATTCGGTTTTGCCCCCAAAACCGGGTGTGACAGGTGGTGAAGAAGGAGAAGAGTGGTGTTAAGGAGGAGAAGCGCGAGAGTCGAACGAGAAGGAGAGGATGGAGGAATCGCTATTATAGGAGGGATAAGGAGGGACCATTGTTTGTGATGGGTCCATGTCACTTGGGTGTATTTCCTTGTATACTAATACTACTTGGAGAAGGTGAACGCCTTGAAGTGGAAGTGTTAGGCACCAAAACCTAAGGCAAGTTGTGTAATGTAGAGTCGGATGACACAACATACACTTGACCCCTAATAGTGGTGCAAATTTTCAACAAGGCAAAGATTTAGTTTACACACAAAAGATTCTACCAAAACTAGGGCATGTGTTGGCACCTAATCCTAGTTGCGGTCACACTACCTTTTCTGGCCGAAGGACTCCATGAAAGAAGTATTCAACTTGGATAGAAAGATAGACTTTACGAGTCATGTGTACTAGAAATAAGTCAGTGTACCATAAATAAAGAGTATATTAGATAGAAAGCTTGGGAAATCCTTATCGCTTCAAGTCTACATGTATGGATGAAAACAGGTACGTATGAAAATTAATGGTAATCTTGTCTTATGTTATCAAGCACTTTATTTCAGATAAGAATAAAATTTTGCATAAATTGTTTTGTACATTATTTTCTCTCTATAACAAAAAGGTGAAAAATTATTTGTATCTGTATCCGAATTGTACCGAATTTTTTATCTATCATTTGAGAAGATATATGATTAATTCTAGATTTAGTTTTTATGATACTTTATAAGCTCAATGCTAAAAAAGAATATGAATTTATATAGCAGATTTATATCTATTTATTCATGATCAAAGAAAAAGATCACAAAATTGATATATAAATAAGTATCCATTTTCATCCCTATCCATAGGACTATATTGTAGCAAATTGTGATCATAATAAATAAAAAGCTATTCATTCACCAAGCAGCGACGGCTTCTCGTCTCATCAACGCATCAGCACCCTTTCCCTAAGGGTTTTCTAATGTAAGTGCCATGTTGCCCTAATGCGATCTCTGGTAGATCATGTCAAGGCGACATGGTGTCACCACCTCACCCGCTAGATCTTGTACTAACCATTGTTGTTGGCAAGACCTACTAGTTATCATGTGTAGTTTCAATCTATATTTTCTTTTACTTCTCACTTACAGCGCAGAATGCATATTCCTTAACTAGTTGCTACACTCGACATGGAAGTTGCACATGTGCATGCGACAACTTGGAAGACCGATACACATCTAGCACCCTGTCTTACATGCTTAGTATCATTATTTTAATCTGGTTGGACTTCTTTAGAGGTCCTGATTGAAAGGGAAATAGGGCTAACCTTTTCTAGTATTAATTTTGGTGGTTGAATTCTCAACACAAATATTGGACTAACTAAGTTTGCTCTAGAGTATATGATCTATAGGTGAATAAAGGTTCAACATAAACCAATAAAAGATTGAAGATAGGGTTCAAATACAAAGGAGCAAGAAACCGAGTATGCCCTGGTCTGGCGCACCAGACTATCCGGTGTGCCACCGGACAGTGTCTGGTGCACCAGGACTGTACAATTTCAAACTGGCCACTCTCGGGTTTCTTGAGGCGCTCTCCGCTATAATTCACCGGATTGTCCGGTGTGCCACCGGACTGTTCGGTGCATCACCGAAGTAACGGCTACCAGTGCAACGATCGACTGCAACAGTGCCCCTAACAATGATACAGTGCGCGACAGAAGTCAGAACAGAGGTCAGAGGCGCACTGGACAGTGAACAGGACCTGTCCGGTGCGGCACCGGACTGTCCGGTGCCACTAGAGGACAAAGCCTCCAACGGTAAAATGCTCCCGAACCCTAATGATTGGGAGACGTGGCTGGCGCACCAGACTGTCCGGTGCGCCCATCGACAGCAGCCTGCCACAACGGTTGTTTGGTGGTTGAGGGCTATAAATACCCCCCAACCACAACCACTCCAAGAATCCAAGATTTCCGAGTATCACATTCATTACAAGAGCTCTAGCATTCACTCCTAGACACAATTCAAAAGATCGAAGCCTCTCCAAGTCCCCAATTCATCTCAAACACTTAGTGACTTGTGAGAGAGAGATTTTGTGTTCTTTTGAGCTCTTGCCTCTTGGATTGCCTTCTTCCTTTCTTATTTCTTTTCTTTAAGTGATTTGTAATCGAAGCAAGAGACACCTAAGTGTGCGGTGGTCCTTGCGGGGTCTAAGTGACCCGGGAGATTAAGAAAAAGGCTCACTCAGTCTAAGTGGCCGTTTGAGACAGGTAAAGGGTTGATAGAGACTCGGTCTTTGTGACCACCTCAACGGGGACTAGGTTCTTTAGAACCGAACCTCGGTAAAACAAATCATCATGTTCATCTGCTTTATTTCTTGGTTGATTTGTTTTCCCCTCTCCTTAGGACTCAGATTTAATTCTAACGCTAACCCCGGCTTTGTAGTGTGTGCTTAAGTTTATAATTTTCAGATTCTGCCTATTCACCCCCCTCTAGGCGACTTTCAATTGGTATCAGAGCCCGGTGCTTCATTAGAGTCTAACAACTCGAAGTGATGTCGGGAGGATCCGCCAAGAGGGAGATGGAAACCGGCGAGAAGGCCACAAGCCCCGGGAAGGCTCCATCAAGGGAGTCCGGCACCAAAGGCAAGGAGGGATCCCCTCCTCGCATCAAGTCGCATCGGAGTGGTGACAAGAAGAAAAAGATGAAGAAAGTGGTCTACTACGAGACTGACTCATCGTCGCCCTCCACATCCGGCTCCGACGCCTTGTCCGTCACTTCTAAGCGCCATGAGCGCAAGAAGTATAGTAAGATGCCACTTCGTTATCTTCGTATTTCTAAGCGTGCTCCTTTACTTTCCGTTCCACTAGGCAAACCATCATATTTTGATAGTGAGGATTATTGTATGTGGAGTGATAAAATGAGGCATCATCTAACCTCACTCCATGCAAGCATTTGGGACATTGTTGAATTTGGAGCGCAGGTACCTACCGTAAGGGACGAGGGCTACGACTCAGACGAGGTCGCCCAAATACAGCACTTTAACTCCCAAGCTACTACTATACTCCTTGCCTCTTTATGTCGAGAGGAGTATAATAAAGTGCAAGGGTTAAAGAGCGCCAAAGAGATTTGGAACGTCCTAAAGACCGCACACGAAGGAGATGAGGTGACCAAGATCACCAAGCGGGAGACGATCAAGGGGGAGCTCGGTCGATTCGTTCTCAACCAAGGAGAGGAGCCACAAGCAATGTATAAACGACTCAATACCTTGGTCAACCAAGTGCGCAACCTCGGGAGCACCAAGTGGGATGACCATGAAATGGTCAAGGTTATTCTTAGATCACTTGTTTTTCATAATCCCACTCAAGGGCAACTAATCCATGGAGACCCTAGAAATAAACAGATGTCTCTCGAGGAAGTAAATGGCAAGTTTGTGAGCTTTGAACTTATGATCAAAAACTCCAAACATATTGTCAATTTGGAGCAAGGCGCTACCTCAACACCCGAGGTGCAACCCGTCAAATTCAAAGCGACGGAAGAGAAGAAAGAAGTCTACATCAAGTAGGCTCCCCATTGACGCCTCCAAGCTCGACAATGAGGAGATGACGCTCATCATCAAGAGCTTCCATCAAATCCTCAAGCAAAGGAGGGGGAAGGACTACAAACCTTGCTCCAAGAGGGTGTGCTACAAGTGTGGTAAGCCCGGTCATGTTATTGCTAAATGTCCAATGTCTAGTGATAGGGACAGGGGCGACGACAAGAGGGGGAAAAAGAAGGAGAAGAAGAGATACTACAAGAAGAACGGCGGTGATGCGCACGTGTGTCGGGAATGAGACTTCGATGAGAGCTCCACCGACTCCTCCTCCGACGAGGATGCCGCCAACATCGCCGTCAACAAGGGACTCCTCTTCCCCAACGTTGGTCACAAGTGCTTCATGGAAAAGGACGGCAAAAAGAAGAAGGTACAATCTAGAACCACCCCCAAATATACCGCATCTAGTGATGAGGGTAGTTCTAGTGAAGATGAAGATGATCTGCTTACTCTCTTTGCCAACCTTAACATGCAACAAAAAGAAAAATTGAATGAATTGATAGGATCCATTCATGAGAAGGATGAACTCTTAGACAGCCAAGAGGAATTCCTTATTAAAGAAAACAAAACGCATGTTAAATTGAAAAATGCTTATGCTCGGGAAGTAGAGAAATGTGAAAATTTACCTAAGGAGCTTAGCATTTGCCATGAATCAATTTCTAACCTTAGAACTAAGAATGCTAATTTAATTGCTAAGGTTGAAAAGTTAAATGTTTGTAATGATTCAATTTCCAATCTTAGAAATGAAAATGCTAGTCTAATTGCTAAGATTGACGAATTGAATGTTTGCAAAAAATCTATTTCCTGTATTAGAAATGAGAATGCCACATTACATGCTAAGATAGAAGAATTAAATGTTTGCAAACCATCTACATCTACCGTTGATCATGTTTCTATTTGTACTAGATGTAGAGATGTTAATGTTGATGCTATAAATGATCACCTTGCTTTAATTAAACAACAAAATGATCATATAGCTGAATTAACTGCTAAAATTAATGAGCGTGAAATTAAAAATGAAAAATTTAAATTTGCTAGGAGCATGCTTTATAGTGGGAGACGCCATGACATTAAGGATGGCATTGGTTCCCAACAGGGAAGCAATGTCAAGCTTAATGCCCCTAAAAGATTGTCTAATTTTGTTAAGGGCAAGGCTCCCATGGTTCAGGATAATGACGGCTATATTTTATATCCTGCTAATTATCTCGAACATAAGATTAGGAGAATTCATGCTAAGAAATCTCACTCTGTTTCTCACCATGCTTTTATGTATAAGAATGAGGCTTCTAGTTCTAGGCATTTTGCTCATGTTAAAATGCCTAAAAAGAAAACTTCTATTGCATCAAATGAGCCTAACATTTCATTTAAAACTTCTTATGTTTTAACTAACAAATCAGGAAAGTAGTTGTCAAATATGTTGGGGGCAAACACAAGGGCTCCAAGACTTGTGTTTGGGTACCCAAGGTGCTTGTTTCTAACGTAAAAGGACCTAAGACTGTTTGGGTACCTAAGAACAAGGTCTAAATTGTTTTGTAGGTTTATGCATCCGGGGGCTCAAGCTGGATAATTGATAGCGGATGCACAAACCATATGACAGGGGAGAAAAGAATGTTCTCCTCCTACGAGAAAAACGAAGATCCCCAATGAGCTATCACATTCAGGGATGGAAATCAAGGTTTGGTCAAAGGACTTGGTAAAATTGCTATATCACCTGACCATTCTATTTTCAATGTTTTTCTTGTAGATTCTTTAGACTACAATTTGCTTTCTGTATCTCAATTATGCAAAATGGGCTACAACTGTCTTTTTACAGATATAGGTGTTACTGTCTTTAGAAGGAGTGATGATTCAGTAGCATTTAAGGGAGTGTTAGAGGGTCAGCTATACTTAGTTGATTTTAACAAAGCTGAACTTGACACTTGCTTAATTGCTAAGACTAATATGGGTTGGCTCTGGCATCGCCGACTAGCCCATGTTGGAATGAAGAATCTCCACAAACTTCTAAAGGGACAACACATTTTGGGACTAACAAATGTTCATTTTGAGAAAGACAGGATTTGTAGCGCATGGCAAGCAGGAAAGCAAGTTGGCGCTCATCATCCACACAAGAACATAATGACAACGGACAGGCCACTGGAGCTACTCCACATGGATCTATTCGGCCCGATAGCTTAAATAAGCATCGGCAGGAGTAAGTACTGTCTAGTAATTGTGGATGATTATTCTCGCTTTCACTTGGGTATTCTGTTTGCAGGAAAAATCACAAACCCAGGAGACCTTAAAGGGATTCTTAAGATGAGCTCAAAATGAGTTTGGATTAAGAATCAAAAAGATAAGAAGCGATAATGGGACGGAGTTCAAGAACTCACAAATCGAAGGCTTCCTTGAGGATGAGGGCATCAAGCATGAGTTCTCTTCTCCCTACACACCTCAACAAAATGGTGTAGTGGAGAGGAAGAATCGAACTCTACTGGACATGGCAAGGACCATGCTTGATGAATACAAGACTCTGGACCGGTTTTGGGCTGAGGCAATTAACATCGCCTGCTACTCCATCAACCGGCTCTACCTTCACCGAATCCTCAAGAAGACATTATACGAACTCCTCACTGGTAAAAAGCCCAATGTTTCATATTTTAGTGTCTTTGGTAGCAAATGTTTTATTCTTGTTAAAAGAGGAATAAAATGTAAATTTGCTCCCAAGGCTGTAGAAGGCTTTTAACTAGGATATGACTCAAACACAAGGGCATATAGAGTCTTCAACAAATCTACTGGGTTAGTTGAGGTTTCTTGTGACATTGTGTTTGATGAGACTAATGGCTCCCAAGTGGAGCAAGTTGATCTTGATGAACTAGATGATGAAGAGGCTCTGTGCATCGTGCTAAGGAACATGTCTATTGGAGATGTGTATCCTAAGGAATCCGAAGAGCCCACACAAGCACAAGATCAACTGTCATCTTCCATGCAAACATCTCCACCTACCCAAGACAAGGATCAGGCTCAAGATGATGAAAATGAAGATCAAGAAGATGAGTCACCTCAAGAGGAGGATAATGATCAAGGGGGATATGATAATGATAAAGACAAGGAAGATGAGCAAGAAATTCAGGGTCAAAGACCGCCACACCCAAGAGTCCATCAAGCAATTCAAAGAGATCATACCGTGAACTCCATTCTCGGTGACATTCATAAGTGGGTAATTACTTGTAATACCCAAATTTGTAAGAACATAAGAAATGAGGTTATTTTCCCTATATATGTTACCTTTATTCATTAATACCTGTGAACAATTACCATAAAAGTAATTAATTAACTAATGACCCTAAGACAATATGTGCATCATGCTGAGAATTTTATTTTGTGTGTGCATATAATAATAAAAATCTATAGAAAAGACATTGATACTCAAAGTGGGAATTTAGACCTAAATGTGGAAATTAAAATATGGAGGGAGAGGAAGAAAAGAAATACTATAGAATACAAAACAAAATTTATAAAAATGTAAACTTTATCCATACTAGTAAGATCAAGATCTACCTTTACTTTGAGTACAAAATTCACATTCATAGTTGAATTTAAATTCGAATTCAAAAGATAAAGAGAAAAAAAAAGGAAAACATAGAAGAAATAATAAAAGGGGACATCCTGCGCATTGGGCCCAATTCATTGGAACCGGCCCATTCCCCAACACCACTGCACAGCCCTTCTCTCTGCGTTGCGTGCGCGTTCAATCAATGTCACGCGGGTCCCACATGTCGGATCGATCTCCTCTTTCCCCGCACAGCAGCAATTTGACCTGGGCATTGTGTCTCTTCCATCCGCCCACCTCATCTCCCTCCTCCGCTCACCACGGCTGGGCTAGTACCGTTGGATCGGACGAGATCTTCGCTACCAGAAGTCTACGAAATCTTTGGAAGCGATCTCCTTGCCGCGCGACACGGACCTCCACCATGGACGCATCGCGAGCACCACGGGTGAGAGCTAGGATTTCGGAATCCTAACAAACTCGGACCTCGGGCGATAAAGGGGAGCTCCCGTGACCTATTTCTTCCCCTCTGCTACTCTCTCGCGTGGATTTCTTTCCTCAGAACAAAAAAATCGTCGCCACCAGTGAGGTATTGGAAGCAGCGCCGCCGTCAGTGAGAGAGAAGAGGCACAGCAGTCCGGTGCGGGCGCGGGAACATCGCCGGGCCATACTGGGTACGAATGGGAGCTCGCCACGGCTGATTGGCGTTGTCGCAGCGCGGGGAATTTCACGGCGGACGGCGGGGGAAGCACCGCGCCCCGGGTCGTCGCGGACTGCCTCACCTACAACAATATTCTGGGTGAGAACCTCGCCACTAATTTTGCTTTGAACTCCGCATTGCGTAGGTGAAGTTAATTGCGATATGAACCACTGGGGGCCGAAATCGTTGTTCGCCGGAACCTGTGCGCCGCCGTGGGTTTCTGGGGTGGCCTCGCCGTCGGCATTGAGGAGGAAGATGGCGTCTCTGCCGTTTGATCTGAGCGAACGATGGAGATTAGAAGTCGCGTACCCTTTCGTGCGAATGGATCTGGACCGTTGGGTTAGGATCGGTCGGGTGTGAGTAGGTCGTGGCTACTTTGAATCTGAGCCACAGACTCTAGATCGGACGGTCAGGATGTGACCTTAGCCGTATTATCTGCTGAACGTCGGATTGAGATCCAACCGTAGAAGTTGTGTACCGTTTGAATGCCTTGGTGATCTAATCTGGGCCATTCCTCCTCCATCGGACGGCCGAAGTCAGCCCTTACCCCTTTGTCTCTGTAAATTTGCTTAAGAGCCCTCGGGCTTCTAGAGAATCAACCCGCCATCCACGAGAGCTGTGCTCTGTGTCTGCGGAGTTTTACTCCGAAGCCCCTGTAGTTCACAGAAATGGTGGCCCAGTCCAGTGACAGGTTAAAATGAATAAATGAATTAGAAAATGTATTTTTAATACAAAAATAAGTGCTAAATCTTCAACAATTCATAGAAAATTCATACTTGCTCCAAATTAGTCCATTTCACTTTCTAAATTTTTATAATTTTATTCTCTAACACTTAGAGTCTCTATTTTATCATGACAACAGTAAGAAAATTAATCCCACACTTAATCCTATTTTAAACTCATAAAACCTTTGAAAATCCATAACTTAAAATCTATAACTCCAAAAATTATGATTTCTGTTCCTAGAATTTCATTTTAACGTGTAGATTTTTACTGTGTATTTTATTTGCATGTTTGATGTGATGTTAATTTATGCTATACTGTGTATGTATTGTGTTGATGCGAGTAGACGAGCAAGCCACTGTGGAAACTGAGGTTCAACAAGTAGAGGTAGCTGAGCAGGAGCTCATTGAAGGCAAGTTGTGCCCTTGACCACTTTTTACCCAATAATGTTCTTTAATATCACTTATCCATGCATAGGTTAATTTTGATGGGACCCAATAGGTCACCCTAGATTGTTTATCTCATTACCTTGTTTACCCCTGAATCACTTGGGTAGTTTGCTATTGCTTTATATGGTTTTGGGATAATCATTTATTACCTCTATGTTCCAATTCTTTTTGTTATTCTATTTATGTTCATGTTGAGATCATTAATATTAATTGGAACATAGAGCTTAACTTGAGAACCACGTGCCACCACAAGGGTTTAATGGGACGCCCTTGGCTGACTAATTAGGAAAGCTAGTGGAAGACTACCTTACCCGAAAGGGGCAAGGGCAGTAGGGGAGTGGTCAGTGTAGGGAGGTCCCTCGTTGATTTTGCTGCGATGGCGGTCAGCCAGGAACCTTGCATTGGAACTTCCTATAAACTGTAGCGGGTTTTCGGAAGCTAGTGGAACTTTGTAAAGGCCTCGTAGTGTTGCCCTGCCGCGCTTCCTAGGTAGAGGTGTATGGGATTCGCGACCCCTTGGCAGATGGGTAACATGACTTGTGGGTAAAGGGTACAACCTCTGCAGAGTGTAAAACTGGTATACTAGCCGAGCTCACGGTCATGAGCAGCTCAGGACTCTCTGATGTTTAAATTATGGAACTTAAATTCAATTTTGTCATTTGCATATGCATGGGTTTATTATTAATTTGTTCTATTACTTTATTTAAGGTTTGGTATTTACTTACACTTAGTAATTGCTAATAAAATTTTGACCAACTACTTAAAAGCAATGCTCAGCTTTAACCATTCTCTTTGATAAGCCTTACACTCCATGAGCTCCCACCTTTGGTGAGTTCATGTCACATTATTCCCCACAACTTGTTGAGCTATGATCATGTGTGAGCTCACTCTTGCTGTCTCACACCCCCCCACAGGAGAAGAACAGGTGGTTCAGGAGGAGCCACAAGGCGAGGAGTTCGATCTGATCTAGGTGGCGTTTCTCAGTTGACATTGGCGCCGACGATCCTTAGTTCGTTTTACTTTTATCTTTTATTTTGTAATAAGTCTTCCGCTATGTAATAAATACTCTGATGTTTTGTGACATTTGTCTCTATACACTCTGTTATTATATATGTTGTCTTCTTGGCGCATGTATGAGATGCACCTGGCTTTGTTCCTTAAAGCCGGGTGTGACATTACTAGATCTCGAGTTGCACATTTCTGTGAACATTACTCTTTTATGTCCTCTATTGAGCCATACAGGATTGAGGATGCACTAAGAGATTTGGATTGGGTGCTGGCAATGCAAGAGGAGCTCAACAACTTCACAAGGAATGAGGTATGGTATTTAGTTCCACGTCCTAACCAAAATGTTGTAGGTACCAAATGGGTATTCCGCAACAAGCAAGATGAGCATGGTGTGGTGACAAGGAACAAAGCCCGACTTGTGGCCAAAGGTTATTCACAAGTCGAAGGTTTGGACTTTGGTGAAACTTATGCACCCGTAGCTAGGCTTGAGTCAATTCGTATATTACTTGCCTATGCTACTTACCATGGCTTTAAGCTCTATCAAATGAACGTGAAAAGTGCCTTCCTCAATGGACCAATCAAGGAAGAGGTCTATGTTGAGCAACCTCCCGACTTTGAAGATAGTGAGTACCCTAACCATGTGTATAAACTCTCAAAGGCGCTTTATGGGCTCAAGCAAGCCCCAAGAGCATGGTATGAATGCCTAAGAGATTTTCTTATCACTAATGGCTTCATAGTCGGAAAAGCCGATCCTACACTCTTTACTAAAACTATTGCAAAAGATTGTTTGTATGCCAAATTTATGTTGATGATATCATATTTGGGTCTACTAACAAATCTACTTGTGAAGAGTTTAGTAGGATCATGATACAAAAATTTGAGATGTCTATGATGGGGGAGTTGAAGTATTTCCTAGGATTTCAAGTTAAGCAACTCCAAGATGACACCTTCATTAGCCAAACAAAGTACATTCAAGACATACTTAACAAGTTTGGAATGAAGGATGCCAAACCCATCAAGACACCCATGGGAACAAATGGGCATCTCGACCTCGACACGGGAGGTAAATCCATAGATCAAAAGGTATACCGGTCGATTATAGGATCTTTACTCTATTTATGTGCATCTCGACCGGATATTATGCTTTCTGTATGCATGTGTGCAAGGTTCCAAGCCGATCCTAAGGAAGTTCACCTTAGGGCCGTGAAAAGAATCATGAGATATTTAGTTTACACTCCTAAGTTTGGACTTTGGTACCCCAAGGGATCCACTTTTGATTTAATAGGATATTCAGATGCTGATTGGGCAGGGTGTAAAATTGATAGGAAGAGCACATCAGAGACTTGTCAGTTTCTAGGGAGATCTCTGGTGTCTTGGGCTTCAAAGAAACAAAATTCAGTAGCTCTTTCTACCGCCGAAGCCGAGTACATTGCCGCAGGGCATTGCTGTGTGCAATTACTTTGGATGAGGCAAACCCTCATGGACTATGGCTACAAATTGACCAAAGTCTCTCTCCTATGTGACAATAAGAGTGCAATCCGCATGGCGGATAATCCCGTTGAACACAGCCGCACTAAGCACATAGACAATCGGTATCACTTTTTGAGGGATCACCAACAAAGGAGGATATCGATATTGCTTATGTTAGCACCAAAGAACAATTAGCCAATATCTTTACCAAACCATTAGATGAGAAAACCTTTAGCAAACTTAGGAATGAGCTAAATATTCTTGATTCTCGGAATTTTGATTGAAACATTGCACGCATAGCTCATTTATATACCTTTGATCATATCTCTTTCATTTGGTACGACTAATGTGTTGTCAAGTATATTTCTATACTAAGTCGTAGATTGAAAGGGAAATGGAGTTTTTGGCGAAGACAAGTCTTCCACTCCACTCTAACGGTATCATTTACCCTTCGTCGTCACTCCACATCACTCTTCGATTGGTATAATCTTTTCACTCATATTCACTTGTACCAATGGGGGAGAAAGTAAATAGGGCTCTCAAGAGTCTCCATTTTTGGCGACGAATGCCAAAGGGGAGAAATATTAAGCCCAAAGCAAAAGAACCGCACCACCAACTTCAAAAATTTTCGTCAAAATGAAGATTTATTTGGTTTTCACAAAAGTTTGTTTTTTCAATTGGTATCTTGTGATAAGCAATTTCTTCAATTAGTATATTTTCAAAATTGGTATCTATTAAACCCCTCTTGAAAACTAAGAGGACAATTTCATTCAGGGGGGTTTTGTTTAGTCAAAGGAAAAACATTTGAAATAGGGGGAGAAATTTCAAATCTTGAAAATGCTTTGTGCAAACATATTCATATACCTTTGACTATTTGCAAAAGATTTTTGAAAATGTTTTCCAAAAAAACTTACAAAAACAAAACAAAGTGGTGCAAAGGTGGTCCAAAATGTTAAATAGAAGAAATCAATCCATGCATATCTAGTGAAATTATAAATTGGTTTAATTCCAAGTAACCTATGCACTTATATTATGCAAACTAGTTCATTTCTGCACTTATATATTTGCTTTGGTTTGTGTTGGCATCAATCACCAAAAAGGGGGAGATTGAAAGGAAAATAGGGCTAACCTTTTCCCAGTATTAATTTTGGTGGTTGAATGCACAACACAAATATTGGACTAACTAAGTTTGCTCTAGAGTATATGATCTACAGGTGAATAAAGGTTCAACACAAACCAATAAAAGATTGGAGATAGGGTTCAAATACAAAGGAGCAAGAAACCGAGTATGCCCTGGTCTGGCGCACCGGACTGTGCGGTGTGCCACCGGACAGTGTCTGGTGCACTAGGATCGTACAATCTCAAACTAGCCACTCTCGGGTTTCTTCAGGCGCTCTCCGCTATAATTCATCGGACTGTCCGGTGTGCCACCGGACTGTCCGGTGCATCAGCGGAGTAACGGCTACCAGCACAATGGTTGACTGCAACAGTGCCCCTGACAGCGCTACAGTGCACGGCAGAAGTCAGAACATAGGTCAGAGGCGCACCGGACAGTGAACAGGACCTGTCCGTTGCAGCATCGGACTGTCTAGTGCCACTAGAGGACAAAGCCTCCAACGGTCAAATGCTCCCGAACCCTAACGGTTGGGTGACGTGGCTGGCGCACCGGACTGTCCGGTGCGCCCATCGATAGCAGCCTACCCCAACGGTTGTTTGGTGGTTGAGGGCTATAAATACCCCCCCCCCCAACCACCACCACTTCAAGAATCCAAGATTTCTGAGTATCACATTCATTACAAGAGCTCTAGCATTCAATCCTAGACATAATTCAAAAGATCAAAGCCTCTCCAAGTCCCCAATTCATCTCAAACACTTAGTGACTTGTGAGAGAGAGATTTTGTGTTCTTTTGAGCTCTTGCCTCTTGGATTGCCTTCTTCCTTTCTCATTTCTTTTCTCAAGTGATTTGTAATCGAAGCAACAGACACCTAAGTGTGTGGTGGTCCTTGCGGGGTCTAAGTGACCCGGGAGATTAAGGAAAGGCTCACTCGGTCTAAGTGACTGTTTGAGACAGGAAAAGGGTTGAAAGAGACCCGGTCTTTGTGACCACCTCAACGGGGACTAGGTTCTTTAGAACCGAACCTCGGTAAAACAAATCATCGTGTTCATCCACTTTATTTCTTGGTTGATTTGTTTTCCCCTCTCCTTCAGACTCGGATTTAATTCTAACGCTAACCCCGGCTTGTAGTGTGTGCTTAAGTTTATAATTTTCAGATTCCGCCTATTCACCCCCCTCTAGGCGACTTTCACTGATCCATGTTCACGTGCGTGATCATCGGCTCTTAGTAGAGAATGTTCCTAGGTTCACCAGCATGATACATGTTGTAGATTAGATCTACGATATTCCTATAGATGGTTTACTATTTATCTAGCCCTAGATTTGGTTAACAACATGGGTAATAATGGTGGTTCTTTAGCCTATTGCTATCCCTTTGGCTATGCACGTAGCATGTGTTGCTCTAGAGTAAACAATCGGCTCACGGTTGCTTTATGCAGATTTATTTCCCTCGCCAGTTGCTTTCAATGCGCGATTATGTTCATTAATTATGATTATAGTCGATCCAAAAAGATGAAAATCGACTCGAGGGAGCTGATCGGTGCAACTAGCACATGCTAGTCCATGTGATTTGGCTAGAATTTGACATTTAACTAGTTGTGCATTTGCACAGCGAATCACCTACGTGAACACACCCTTCTTGGCTACGGGTCATGCCGGGTTGAAGACCTAGAACCCTGTACACGGAGCCACAATCAGGTGGGACAACCACCGCACTAGCGCACCTCTCGGCTCATCGTGTGTTGGCTACCAGACGACCCGTAGTAGGTTCCCGTGATGACAATATTGTGGTTTTGAGGATATTTCATTACAGGCTTATTAAGTTCATTTGATGGCCAACCAAAGTTGATTTCAAGTGATTATATGGCCTTGTATACAAATTAAGTTTTTGCAAGTCTATATGGAACCAACGAAATTTTTTGATTCATGATATCATTAAGTAGTGGGCATTGATATGGTTTTTCGCCATTTCGTGGTTGTTTGTAGCCATGAATTTCCATGAATCTATACCCACAAATAGCATGTTATGTCAAAAAGAGCCCATTCTTTGGGCATAAGATGATAAGTTTTGACCCATGATTTCATGTTAGTAAGTCACTAAGTATTATATAATATTTAAGTGCTTCCGAGAAAAGAGCTGAGAAATAAATAAGATAAACATTGAGTTTTCTTGAGATAGGTTTCTCTATTATATGCTTCTGTTATTAAGTATAAATGGTGATCATGTAAGTAATAGTTGACTCTAATAATACCTTTTTTTGCTTGAGACGTTATAAGTTTTTAATTAACATAGTGGATCATGGCTATATATTGACCAACATTCTTTATGGTCATGTGTGTATAATAACTATCACAAGAATCAACACATATTGTCTCAATCATTATGATCATGATTGCAAGATCTTTAGAGTTAAAGTGTTGGAATTAAATGAGAGCCTTAGGGCTTTTTTGGGACTTCTCCAAGTTCTAGCTCTAGCATGGAGCTATAGTTTATAATATAAATTTAAATAGCTTTAAAAATATTTTAAATCTAAATAATAAACAAACAGACTTATCTAAATGTCTTCTAAAGGTTCACAACTCTAGATCCATGATTTTTTGGAGCGCCTAATGACCTGCTCTACCAACTTCAGCAAATTTTGCAAAGCTGGAGCAATCCCAAATACTCCCTTAGTTAAATTCATAATATCAGCATTCCATAAACGTAAGACATAGCTGTTGGGGACTTGTTCTCAAATGCTATGAATTAAGAGCAAGGCAACATAAAATGTTAAGTGTTAATGCCCTCCGTCCAACGAAGCATTATTCCCTTAAGGATTAATGAACTTTGGACGAAGGTTTAAGAAAATATGATTACAAAGATTAATCTTCGTAATTGAATCTTAATAGATTGAATAAAGTAATATAAAATATGAAGCGTCAAAGGTGAATAAATTATAAACGAATAACATTACTTTCATATTATATCGATTTAATACATTTAAGCATTGGATACAATTATACCTTTGCCTTGGCAAAATATTGATTCCCAAATGGCGCGATCACTATTACCAGAATCCGTGAACAGTAAAGGAATATTGTTCACTATTTATAGACATGGAACATAGCCTGTGAGGAATTACAATTATGCCCCTCACAAGGGATTACAACAGCGACTCAAACATTTATGGACTAAAAGGTCATTCTACTTTTATGTCGGTTTGTAATTCCGAAGCTTCATGAAGAGGAACCTTCAGTCATCACATGCGGGCAGCTTCAGCCGAAGCTGTTTCTTCCTACAAGACCTTCGGCGACGAAGCATAGTCCCAACAGTAGCCCCTTTGCGGTGCTAGATCGTTTTTCGTAACGAGCTTGATCCGTGAAAAAAGTATCTTAGGCTTCGGGAAGCCGAAGGTCCAAAAAACACCTTCCCTGAGCTCGTTGTCGAGAAACGATTCAGTTTCCGAGCGCATAGCGGTCCCACCTTGCAGAGTTACTATTTGGTCTCTGCGATCCACCGCGCAGCGGGTGCAAGCAGCTGTTCGCCTGGTGTAAAAATCCTGGTGATTCACCTTCTTACCTGCATCACTATATAAACAGACGAGTAGGTGTGAAGTTACCACAGCATTCATTGCTATTTGCACTGTTTTGCTGCCAAAATTTTTAACCATAGCCGAAGCTTGACTCTCGAAATCAAACGAAGCTCCAGCTCGAAGCCTACTTCGTCAGAAGAAAAATGCTTTGGAAGAAAAGTATTTAGTTCCCAAAAAATCCAGAATTAAATGGCTAGAGTGCGTTCTACTGCTAGGGTTGAGCGTGAGGTAGGCGAAGCTGAAGGATCGGAAACTGTTCCCATCTCCGAAGCAATGCAACGATCCGGACTGGTAATCTCGGAAGAAATCCCCACTGTTGAAACAGAACAGGTAATAACCGCCGAAGCGGAAGAAGGAGACATTGAGGAAACTGATTCCGAAGATGATTATCAGATTGCCATGCCGAGTAAGCCCAGCCACTTGGACTTCGGAAAGTCGACTGTCTCTAAGGCTGATCTCTCTAAGATGGTGAAGTCGGGTTACTTCAATGAGAGTCAGAAGAAGCTACTTCGCTTCGGGGGGGAAGAAACTACCCCGAAGCCGGAGAAGGATGAAATAGTCATTTTCAAAAGCTTTCTAAAGGCTGGGTTGAGATTCCCCCTCCATGGGATTATTGCAGATGTATTGAAGAAGTTTGGGATCTACTTTCATCAGTTGACTCCTAACGCTATTGTTAGGCTTAGTGTTTATATCTGGGCCCTCCGAAGCCAAGCGGTGGAGCCGTTTGCCGACAGCTTTTGTCGAGTTCATGAGCTGCACTACCAGACGAAGGCTAGAAAAGATGGATTGCATGATAACTTTGGTTGTTATAATTTTGCTTATCGGAAAACCACAAAGTTTCCTGTAATCAGCTATCGAAGCAAATGGCCGGCAGGCTGGAAGTCGGAATGGTTTTATGTGAAGGTTGACGAAGACCAAGAGAAGCTGGTACAAAGCCCTCTTGAATTGATCTTCGGAGAAACAAGACCGCGATGCCAAATGTCATTAGAAGGTCCCACTTGGGCTGCACTGGCTGAGTTCAAAATTATTTCAGAGCATATCGGCACAAGAGACCTGGTTCAAGAGTTCTTGGCCTTCAGGGTTTTTCCTACTTTAAAAGAATGGGAAATGCCGAAGCTAGAGGGAGAGAAGAAAGAAGGGGAACTTGTGCGGTTACCTTACTATTACAAGTTTAAGAAATACTTTAAAACACCTTGCCAAGAGTGGCTGGGCACAATTGAAATAATGTGCAATGAAATACTCGGTAATTACTCCAAAAAAGAAGATCAGTTGATGACTGCGGCCTTCGGTACCCGTCCAAAGCGAAGACTGAATCGAGTGCTGGACGCCTTGGGTTTTGAATACCCTGACTACGAACAACTGAATAAAGGTGTCGAAGGCCGAAAAAGGAAAAGGGTAGCCGAAGCTTTAAATGAAGATGAGAAAGAACTACCAAAAGAGAAGAATATTCCGAAGAAGAGAAAAGTATCATCTCCAAAGCGAAAAGTATCCAACGAAGAAGAGACTCCCGCATCACACTCTGCCACTGACGTGGAAGAGATTTTGAAGGTAATCACTGAATCCCTGCCTGTGAAGCTAAGTCCATTAGGACCTCAACTGACAAAGCTTTTTCAGAAGGAAAAGGAGCCCGGAAAAACGAAGAAAACAACTAAAACAAAGAGACAAAGAATCATCGCAGTGACCGAAGTTATTGACAAGACACCACCGAGAGCTTCAGCTCAGAAGACACCAGCGGCTGAGGAAATATTAAATGTTGAGGTCGCACCTTCGGCAATCGCGGCTACCGAAGCTACCTCGCCCGAAAATTTGAACTTGGAAACCACAATCGAACATATCGACAAAATACTGCTAGACATGGCCGCAGAAGAAGCTACTACTGCCGCTGAAGAGACCATGGCCGCAGTGTCTGGAAAAGGATAGGAAATAGCTGACGATACTTCGGAGGACGAAACCTTCATGTTTCAAAATTTAGTTGGACAAGAATTGTCAAAAACCAAAATAGAAGAGCTTAAAGAATATGCCAAATCTTGCGGATACAGACCAGGAGCAATCCTCTTCGGGGGTATTGACGATGAAAAATTAGGCTGTATCCGGGATCAGACTGGAGCTAAGATTATCGGTACTCTATCAAAGAGCATCGGTTTTCCGAAGCTGGAAACGGATATTAGTCGCTACCGACGACAACATATCGTTGGTAGTTTATTTTATTCCAATTTCAAGGTGAACTACTTTTCCCTTGACTTTTATTGTTTTTAATAATGAAGACATTTCTAACGAAGGTTGTTTATGTGCAGAGTATGCTGTTGAGTAAGGCTTTGAAAATGCAGCAGGATCTGGAAGACAAAAAACACGAGGTTATAATTGAAAATTTAGAGAGCAAAATAAAAGAGCAATCATCTACTATTGAAAAGAAGAACTTCGAGCTTCAGGCAACTGAAGGCTTATTGGCAGAAGCCGAAGCTAAAATAGCAGAATTAAATACGAAGCTTCTCTGCCAATCTGAACAGTTTGAACAAGAAAAGCAAGAACTTAATGCGAAGCTTGAAGCCGAAGCCCAACAAATTTCAGATTTGAAAAAATTATTGGCAAGCCTTCAAGACAAATGTTTGGAGTTTAGTAATAAATGTATTCAACGACTGAGAAAAATTTTCCACTCAGTCGGGGCTAGCAGTGAGAAGTTCACCCCGTCAACTGAAGATTTACCAAAGACCTTCGAACATATTGAGGGTGAAATTGATGAGCTTGACGAAGTTATAGCCGGGCACGGTGACTTCTGTGCCTGGGTAGCTTCTCGGGGCACTGCTGCAGCTTTTCTGAAAGCTGGCTGCGACCATGGAAAAATTGTTAATAGACCCAATTTCACTCTATCACCATCAATTTTAGATGATATTCCTGACCTCGCCCGAAGCATTTCTAATAGATTTGTAAAGATGATATGGACAAAAGGCGGGCGAGAAAAGGCTGGAGACGAAGCTCGGAGTCATCTTGAACCAGTAAGAAATCATACCTTGTGCTTACCCTCTCCTTCAAACTTGGTTTTGACTCACAACAACTTAATTCATGTAGGATGAGGAAGCCGAGACCGATGCTTAAAGAGTATGACGCCAAAGCTGAGGCCCCCATGAAGATCAGTAGAAGTAGACTGTAGAAAAACTCAAGAAACTTTTGAAATAACTTTTGTAAATATGGCTAAACAGTTCTTAATGAATTTTGTTCATACATTGTAATATGCTCTTACCCTTCCATTAATGTATGAGGTGCTTTGATGTGGACGAAATTGTCTTTTTGAGCCGAAGGCGAAAAAAACACCTTCCCTTCTTTTCGTACACATCGAAGCATAAAAAACAGTTTTTCCTTTTTTTTCGAAGCAACCACTTATGCTATGATGATGTTTATCCTACATATGCCTGGATGAATGCTTATGAATGCAAATGTTATGATGTAATGTAGTGTGCAAATGAATGTCCAAACACATATCTGAAGCCATAATCACAACCGTTGTTTCCTTAGAAACAATCACATATCAGCGCTGACTTTTCGCTGTAAGCCTCCCTTAGGAGCTTCTTCGCCTTTTACTTCAGCGAAATCAGTGTTGACTTTTCGCTGTAAGCCTCCCTTAGGAGCTTCTTCGCCTTTTACTTTTGGCGGTATCAGCGTTGACTTTTCGCTGTAAGCTCTGCATTCCCTTTGGAACGACTTTTGAGCAGAAAACTTACACTGCGCCCGCTTTGGAGCGACTTCTTTAGTAGCTTCGTCGTGCTCCGCATCCCCTTAGGGACGGCTTTCGAGCTTCTTCCCTGTTTCTTTCCGGCACTCGATGGTGCGTTCTCAGTTTTTACATTTACATCTTTGGGGGATTTTGCTCTTATAGAGCTAAAAAAGGAAATTACATGTGATGGCCCCATTAAAAACCTTTCTCCCCCTTCAGAAAGGAAAAGGGTGCCATGAAAGAAAAGAAAAAATATAAAAAATTACATCAAGTTATACATAATATCGCCGAAGCTCATCCGCATTCCAAGATCTAGGAATGTCGTTGTCGTCCATATCCTTCAATCTGTACGAACCGGGTCTTGACGAAGATACTACCAAAAAAGGTCCCTCCCATTTCAATTGCAACTTGCCCACTGTATCTGGGTTAGCCACTCTTCGAAGCACCAAATGCCCTGGCTCAATATTCTTTAGCCGAACCTTTCTATCACGCCATTTGATTGTTTCGGCTTGATGTTTATTGATGTTCTCCACAGCTTGAAGCCTGATCCCTTCTATAGCATCTTTTTCCACAGAATGATCAGCTTCAGGATCTGATTCTGCCGAAGCTACTACTCTTATTGATCCAGTTTTAGCTTCCTCCGGAGTTATTGCTTCGTCACCAAACAATAATTTGAATGGAGTAAAGCCTGTTGACCTTGATATTGTTGTGTTGTGGCTCCATACCACTTTGATTAATTGATCTAGCCACTTTCCCCTGGGTTGATTGAAGATTAACTTCATTATTCCTGTCATTATGATGCCATTGGCTCTTTCAACATGTCCATTTGACTCCGGATGCCTGACTGATGCAAAGTGGATCTTCGTGCCAATTTGATCACAGAATTCTCTGAAAGCTTCGGAGTCGAACTATGCTCCATTATCTACAGTGATGGCCTTTGGTACTCCGAAACGACAAACAATATTCTGCTAGAAAAACTTTTGAATGGTGGCCGAAGTTATTGTGGCTAAAGGCTTTGCCTCAATCCATTTAGAAAAATATTCCACAGCCACTACAACATATCTTAAGTTTCCTTGGGCCGGTGGTAACGGACCTAACAAGTCAAGACCCCACCTTTGCAATGGCCAGATGGGTTGTATTAGCTGAGTTAGACACGAAGGTTGTTTTTGATCTCTTGCACATTTCTGACAACCTTCGCACTTTTGAACTAATTCCTCTGCATCCGAAGCTGCCTTCGGCCAATAAAACCCTTGACGGAAAACTTTTCCAAGTAACGGCCTAGATCCAATGTGAGATCCACACAGGCCTGCATGTATTTCTTTCATTAATTCTATGCCTTCGGCTCTAGATAAACACTTGAGTAATGGAGCACAAACTCCATGCTTGTACAACTCCCCTTCTATCATAACATATGGACGAGCTCTTGCCTCTATCCTCCTGTTATAAGTTTCGTCATCTGAAAGGAAGTTACCCTGAAGGTAAGAGATGATCTCAGTTCTCCAGTCTTCACTATAAACAGGAGATATATTGAGGACTGCTCTTTCAAGAAGCTCCACTGAAGGTGCTTTTATTGTTTCGAAGAACACATCCGAAGGTAAGGGCAGCCCCTGTGCTGCTGACTTAGCTAGCAAATCAGCATGCTCATTTTGTCCTCGAGGGATATTTTTGACAGAAAATCCTTCGAAGGAAGCCTCAATCCTTCGGACCGTGTCTAGATATTTTTCAAGCTTCGGATCTTTAGCCTTACAACTCTTGTCGATATGACCCGAAACAACCTGGGAATCAGTTTTAAGAATGGCCCTTCTGATTCCCATTGCTTTTAACTTCCGAAGGCCCAAAAGCAAGGCTTCGTACTCAGTAATATTGTTTGTACAACTAAAATCGAGTCTTGCCGCATAACAAGTTTTAACTTTAGATGGTGAGACCAACACAGCGGCTGCTCCTGCTCCAAAGGTTCTCCAAGACCCATCGCAAAACACTGTCCATACTCCGGTATCTTTATTCGTTTCTTCATCCTGAGCCCCTGGCGTCCAGTCAGCAATGAAATCTGCCAACGCTTGAGACTGGATCGAAGATCTATGCACATAATCAATGCAAAATTCATTGAGCTCTGCAGCCCATTTTCCAACCCGTCCAGTAGCTTCTCTATTTCTCATAATATCCTTCAACGGTTGCGAAGAAGGAACAACAATATTGTATGCTTGAAAGTAATGCCGAAGCTTCCTGGATGCCATCAAAACAGCATATAACACCTTCTCCAATTCTGTATAGTTTTTCTTCGATAAACTAAGAACCTCAGATACAAAATATACTAGGACCTGCTTCTTGACTTGGCCATCAAGCTTCTCCTGGACAAGTGCTGCACTTACCGCTGAGTGCGAAGCTGCCACATATAATAACAAAGGAGCCCCTGGTGTTGGTGGAGTTAATGTTGTTAAATCTATCAAATATTGCTTCAGTTCCTCGAAGGCTTTTTGTTGGCTTGGCCCCCATTGAAAGACTTCGGCTGATTTCAGCACTTCGAAGAATGGTAAATTTCTCTCTGCTGATCTGGATATGAATCTATTGAGAGATGCCAGTCTCCCTGTCAGTCTTTGGGCCCCCTTTTTTTGTATTTGGTGGCTCCATTCGAAGTATAGCTTCGATTTTACTTGGATTAGCTTCAATTCCCTTTGTTGAAACCAAGCATCCAAGAAATTTCCCCTTCTTTACTCCGAAGACACATTTTTCTGGATTCAGCTTTAGACCAGCTTGTCTAAAACTGGCGAAGGTCTCCTGCAAATCAGCAATGTGATTTTCTTGTTTCGTGCTTTTTACAATGATATCATCAACATAAGTTAGCACATTTCTGCCTATCTGAGACTGAAGAACCTTCGCAGTCATTCTGCTGAAACTTCCTCCAGCGTTCTTGAGCCCCTCAGGCATCCGAAGGTAACAATATGTTCCACTAGGGGTTATGAAACCGGTCTTCGGCTCATCCTCCTTCTTCATCTAAATTTGATGATAGCCTGAATAACAATCTAGAAGACTCATAAGTTCTGACGAAGCTGCTGCATCAACTAAGGAGTCTATCCTTGGCAATGGGAATTCGTCCTTCGGACAGGCCTTGTTGAGATCCGTAAAATCGATACACATTCGCCATTTGCCATTGGCCTTTTTTACCATAACAGTGTTAGCTAGCCATTCTGGGTACTTTACTTCTCTGATAACTCCTGCACTGAGGAGTCTTTTAACTTTATTCTGAGCTCCTTCGGCCTTGTCTTCAGACATTTTCCGAAGCCTCTGCTTTCTGGGTCTGAAGGATGGGTCAACATTGAGCGAGTGTTCAATAACATCCCTGTTAACTCCGCAAAGATCATTGGCTGACCATGCAAAAACATCTTTGTTGTTGAACAAAAACCTTATCAAGGTTTTCTCCTGTTCTTCGAATAATTGGGAGCCCAACAGCACCTTCTGCTCTGCTAAGTCCTCACATAAGAGCATGGGCTTCGGCTGATCTGCCGAAGCTGCTTTCTCCCTTCTGAATTTGTACTGTTCACAAGCTTCAGCTCCATCTATATTATGGATTGCTTTTGAGTCAGTCCAGTTTCCCTCGGCCCTTCTGGCAGCTTCCTGACTTCCATGAATAGCAATGGGTCCTTGATCCAAAGGTATTTTCATGCAAAGGTAAGCAGGATGAAGAATTGCTTCGAAAGCATTGAGGGTGCCACGACCAATAATTGCATTGTAAGGGTATTCCATGTCAACAATGTCAAACACGACTTGCTCAGTTCTGGTGTTGTTGATGAATCCGAAGGTCACTGGCATGGTGATCTTGCCCAGTGCTACAATCTGTCTTCCTCCGAAACCACAGAGAGGGTGTGTAGCATCATGAATCTTATCTTCTGGCTCTTGCATTTGTCTGAAGGCCTTAGCAAATATAATATCAGCTGCACTGCCTGTATCAACCAAGACATTGTGGACCAGAAACCCTTTGATAACACAAGAATTAACCATAGCATCGTTATGAGGAAAATCCTTGAGCTGAAGATCCTCCTGGGAGAAGGTGATTGGAATGTGGGACCATCTTGACTTGATGAAGGGTCCCTGCACTCCAACATGTTGTACTCTTCTCTGTGCCTCCTTCTTCTGTTTCTTGTTAGCCGGTTCTGAGCATGAACCGCCTGTTATCGGGAGAATCAGCTTCGGAGCCGAAGCAGCTCCAGCTTGGTTCTTGAACGAAGCCATTGTCTCAGGAAAGTGGAAGTGAGTTCACCGGAGGTGGGCACCAATGTTGGGGACTTGTTCTCAAATGCTATGAATTAAGAGCAAGGCAACATAAAATGTTAAGTGTTAATGCCCTTCGTCCAACGAAGCATTATTCCCTTAAGGATTAATGAACTTTGGACGAAGGTTTAAGAAAATATGATTACAAAGATTAATCTTCGTAATTGAATCTTAATAGATTGAATAAAGTAATATAAAATATGAAGCGTCAAAGGTGAATAAATTATAAACGAATAACATTACTTTCATATTATATCGATTTAATACATTTAAGCATTGGATACAATTGTACCTTTGCCTTGGCAAAAGATTGATTCCCAAATGGCGCGATCACTATTACCAGAATCCGTGAACAGTAAAGGAATACTGTTCACTATTTATAGACATGGAACACAGCCTGTGAGGAATTACAATTATGCCCCTCACAAGGGATTACAACAGCGACTCAAACATTTATGGACTAAAAGGTCATTCTACTTTTATGTCGGTTTGTAATTCCGAAGCTTCATGAAGAGGAACCTTCGGTCATCACATGCGGGCAGCTTCAGCCGAAGCTGTTTCTTCCTACAAGACCTTCGGCGACGAAGCATAGTCCCAACAATAGCACACTGATATATTCTGAGCAAGTTCCTTCTATATGTAGATGACACTTAAGAAAGTATGGAATGCCACTTAAGAAAATCCATTTATGAATTAAACCAAACTTTCTAGGCAGTGGTACCTCAAGTTTGATGAAAATATAAAGAAATATGGTTCTGAGGAAAATGAGGATAATTGTATTTATGCAAAGTTCAAGAATGGAAAATATATTTTCCTTATTCAGAATGTAGATTACATAATATTAGCTAGGAGTTATAAGAACTTATTGAAAAAAACAAAAGTTTCTTTCCTCAAATCTTCATATGAACGACATGGGAGAAGCCCCATATATGCTTAGAATAGAAATCCACAAAGATATAGATAGATAAATATTAGGACTTTTACAGAAAGCATACATGGGAAACATAGTAAAGAGGTATGGTAAGCACAAGTGTAGGGCTTCGCCTATGCCAATAATCAAGGGCGATAAGTAGGGATGTAATCAAATCAAATACAGTTCCATATTTGTTTTCATATTTTCTCTTTAGATTCAAATCGAATACAAATATTATCGAGTTATGTCAATTAAGTTTTGAATGGATATTAACATCTTAAATATCGAACTTTGAGTGTATGGATATGGATATAGATCAAATACAGATCGGATACTGAATACCCGGACTCGGATACAGATTAGATCTTAGTCCTCTTAGACAGATCAAATTCAAATATAGACGAATAATATTTGTACCATTTACATCCCTAGCAATAAGTTTGAGAATTATTAATGTCTCAAGAATAAATATGAGAAAAAACAGATGAAGTTAGTACCACATGCTTCAAACTATTGAAAGCATTATGTATGCTCAAATTTGTACTCGTTCTGACTTAGCATTTACAACCAGGGTGCTTGATAGATTTCAAATAAATCTAGGAATACAACACTTGAAAGCAGTTAAGAAGGCTCTAAGATATTTATAAAGAACAAATCTCGTGCTTACATATAGAAGATTTAGTTCTCTTGAGATGGTTGGGCATTCACATGTCGATTAGGTAGAACGTGTTGATACATAAAGTCCACTTCTAGATATATCTTCACACTTGCTAGGAGGTTATTTCTTAGAAGAGTTATAAACAGATAGTCATTGCATCGGCGACAATGTATGTCGAGTTTATAGCAACATATGAGGCAACTAGGCAGACATTGTTGGTAAAGAAATTTGTACTCGAATTGAGAGTAGATGATAGCATAGAAATGCCACTTATAATATACTACGATAATGAGCCAACAATATTCTACTCCTACAACAACAAATCAAATGGTGCTACCAAGTTTATTGATATTAAGTGTTGTGTTGTTAAGGAGAATATCCAAGATTAAACTATTAAAGTTGAGCATATCATAATCCATCAAATGCTAGCCGATCCGCTCACAAAAGGTCTCCCGCCCAACATGTTTAAACAACACATATTGGACATTTGATTAAATGAAAGTCTATGGTTCTAGATCAAGGAGCTATAGAACAATTATAGAGAAAACTACTCCACTTAGAGACAGGTGGGCATGTTAACGTCAATGAGTTTGGTGGCATTTCATTGGTCTCTATAATGCATTGGTCTTAATGTGTTAACTTGTCAAAAGATGAAACATGGGAAGTTAAAAGAACAAGAAAGCAAAGAACAAATGGAAAAATGTTAGGCCTGTTCTCTTGCTCGGTCAAGGAAGATGGAGCCACACTCCATCTCTAACAACTTGCACCCTGACTTGGAGCGCATTCTATGGTTGTGGCCTCTGATAATAGATAATATATTATTTGAGACAGGATGCTGACATAAGCCAACAATTCTTGCCTCTAACTAGAGGTGGATAACGAGCTAGCTCGGCTCGACTGGTCCGAGTTTGAACTGGCTCGTTAAGCTAACGAGCCAGCTCGGCTCGGCTCTTTAAATTAACGAGTCACATAGTCAGCTCGGCTCGGCTTGTTTACGAGCTCGAGCTGGCTTGTTTAGCTCACGAGCCAGAGCAGAAAAAAAATAATATGTATATAATAATTAATTTTTAGTTAATTTCAAACTAATTTAACAATAGAAAATAGTAATTATACTCGTAGTTTCACAAACCACGTCAATGTAACACCAAATTAGCACAATTCATCACTCATCAATTCACAATTCACATACATGTTCATTAGTTTAATCCATAATTATATTTGCATAGACCAATTTAACACATAGACATAGTTCATTAATCATTAGGTCATAGACACCTCACATATATATAACATGTTCATCAATTATTCCATAAATGATATGCATATAATTTCGTTTTGCTAGAATGTGGTAGTTCGTTTAGCTCGTGAGCTGGCTCATTAACGAACCGAGCTAAAATATCAGCTCTGCTCGTGAAAAAATTTAAACGAGCTGACCATGAACCGAGCGAGCCAACCAGACACAAGCATTTCGTCCGACCCTACCTCTAACTGACTCTAGCCGCCACACCTCCAAAAAAAAGACCTGTGCCCTAGAGACCGGATCCGCCCTTCCAAGGCGTCGGTAGAGCGCAGTGCCCTCACTGCACCTGCCACTGATGCGCCACCTCAGCTTCCTAATACGCAGGGAGGAGTGTTAGACACCAGTGATCCCGTTCTCTCACTCGACCAGGATGACTAGTGCCGCCCCTCACCTTGGCCCTAAGGTATGAAGTTCTACTCTCCTTATCCTCTCTTTGCGTTACTAGATCAGGTAGAATACATCTATTTCTATGTAATTGGACGGTCACAGAGGAACTCAGTGAGATCCTATCCTAGGGTTCCAAGAACTAACAGAAACAAACTGTGACGCTAATGGACTATTGTTGAGCATGTCCCCAGCTGACAATTGCTATCATCATCTTTTAATCTACCTGAATCAATCCATGTTCACTTTACGCCAGTTAGCCTGAAGCTGGAACTGCATTTCACAAATACAAGTCAATATTAGTGTTGTTCCAGATCAGAGACATTAAAGTACATTACTTGTATGGGATGAAGTTCCTCTGAGCATTTATCGTTTGTGTCTTCAACGAGGGTTGCTTCAGCAATTTATTATTTTATTTACTGGTATGAGGAATCAGTTGGTTTTCAAAAGGGTTACCTTTCCTTGATGTGACCTCCTTCTCGACTTCTGAAAAGATCTCCCTCAGCCTGTTGGCGGAGTTCATCATGACATTCTTTGCAGCCTTCTTCTGATGCTTAGTGCCCTTCAACCAGGCAATCCCTAACAAAACCTTGATCCTGCAGCTGTTTGGTCTCAAGGGCGTGCTGGTCATGTGGTACTTCAATTGGATCTGCAATTTCAGCAAGCAGCAACTATTACCTGACAATTTGAGTAAAACATCCGAGTGCTTTCATCGAGCTCTGCTTTCATGATCTTACACTGGAGTAATCTTCATGCTGGACACCTTGGAGGGTCATCACCTCCTCGACAATCCAGTCATTTTGGTTCGGTAAGTTATACTTTTGCTGAGTGGTCGTTGCTTCCCCTCCATATCTTGACAAGCTTTTGTCAAACCGAAAGTTTATATGACGTTGGTATACATTACGGTTTAGCAGCTCCCATTCTGTAGCTAAGTAGTCGACGCAACCGGCTCTCTCCATCACTTTGTGTTCCAGTGGACCTCCAGAGAACATCTCCATTAACGCACTGACCTGCAAATACAGAATTTGAGATGCCAACAGAAACATCTGAGAGTGCATTTATGACATTCTAGATGTGTGTTCATTGGCAAGGCACAAGACTCACGTCGACAGAAAGAACGGCCGAGTAGACTTCTGACATTTTTACATCTTCGTTGGCCAATAGAGAACCTTCTTCATAAGGGTTCTCTTTCAGTTCAGGTTCTTTATCAATCACCTCACCTTTTTGTTCCAGACCTGATGACCGCAATTTCCAAATTGCCATAATAATTCTGTCAAAAAGTTGTTTGATACATTAACATAACTATTTGACAAGGCAAGCTTATATTGTAACAATAATGGAAGAATGGGACCAAACAATATATATCAAGCTACTGCTAAGAGATCTTAACAATATAAAATAAATTAATATGAATACACTATTTTTGTTCTAGAAAATTTTGGTAGGATGACTTGATTTGGTTTGTTTAATTGTGTATGAACGTTCATATAGTTTAGAGAGAAGTATTAGTGTCTGGAGCTTATTTTAAAATAGGCTTCCTTACAAATTCTCCAAAGTTGCCAATACGACGTCTGCGTCTTGGCATGCTTGTCTCTGCACTAATGACTGGGATGATACCTATCCTGATAATATTCTCCAAAGTTGTGCTTCTGAAATGTCGGATCATTGCTCACTGATTTTGGGTCTCATGGATAGAGTAAGGGATAAAAGGATGTTTCACTTTGAGAGCTGATTTGGTAACCAGAGAATTGGAGGGGATGCATGAGAGGAATCCCCGTGATATTCAAATTTGAATAGCAATGCATACCTCCAATTCCTTGGTCATCAAATCAGCCCTCGGTTTTTTAGATATAGTACAACTCTCCTGGAACCAACAGGTCTCATGCTGCTGTCCGCTCGAGCGATTCTCCATCAAATTAAAAAGACCGGCTAGGCCTTGCAATCTTAGAGTTAGAAACAAGTCGGCCATATCAGATCCCAATTGGCCCTTGCCCGTGACATTCGACATCATTTAGAAGTTGAAGTTGCCCAAGATCACTGACAACTCTCCCATGATTAAAATTGGTTGAGATATGAACTAAAACATCACTGTTTGGTTCTTGCCTCCCTTGAAAGGACAACCGCTCGCCTCCGATCTATAGTTAGATTCTTGAAAGATGGAGATGCGAGCACTTCTTCCATAAACAAGCATGCTTCCGGAAGGAAAAAATTTGTATACCCAAACTGCTGGACAGGGACCATATTGCTACATCTATAGAGGATAAGCATCACTTATTATTTGGAAAAGCTTTTTGTCCCCCGTGTCGCACGCCCAGGGGCGGCACGGGCGGATCCTGTCCGTGCCGCCCAACCCTCCAACACCGGACTTCTCCATCCTCACAGCCGCTGAGCCTGTGGCCGAGATGCCCGCGCAGAGGGCAAGGATGGCGGCGGCGGGGCCATCTCCCCTCTCTCCGCTGGTGTTTTTCTCCGTGTGTCGTGTGTGCTTCTGGTCCCTTTCGCCGATGCCCGTGGGGGCATGCTCCAATCACCGGTACCCATGGGGGCCTGCTCCGGGGGTCCTTGGTCGGATCGGCCGGGACTAGCGCAGATCTCACCTCCAAGACCGATGGGAGCGTCGTGCGACTATGGGTTGGGGCGGCGTCTTCGATGGTGTGGCGTGGTGGCTTCCAGCAGCGCTACCCGGTGGACGACTGTCCATTCGGGACCGGATCCGTGGCTTCCCTGGTCTGCCTTGGTCGTGGTGGCTGGTGCAAGTGTCGGTTTCCATGCACGGTCGGACGGGTGCGCGGCGGCTGCGTGGTCCCCGCGACATGGCAAGTGTTGCCGGCAAGTACCGCATTAGTGAGCGGCGGGCTGGCGGTGCGGGTGCTGCTGTGCTGGCACCGGTGAAGATGTGCGGGCTAGATCTAGGGCGGCGGTGGCCAAGGGGCGCATCGGGTTGGTGCCCGCCTTGCCTGTGTGGATCCCACGGCCTCCTCTCGCCCGCTTTTCCTGGTGCTAGCATCTACAACTTGGCGGAACCGGCCGAGGAGGACGAGGGCGGTGTCATTGTCGGGCCCAGGCGCAACAGAGTGTTCAGTGGGTCGTTAATGGCACGGCCGACCAGCGGCGTTGCGGCTGCTCCTTTCAGACCTGGCCGGCGGGAGTGCAGCGCCATGTGCTACCGACGGCGAGTTGCGTGGCACTCGCGTCTAGTGTCTGCTTGCTTCGGAGATCGCGGTTGCCAGGGTCGGCGGCAGTGGCTCCGACGCTTGGTAGTGTGTTGCACGTGGCTTGGTGTTGCTCGGTTTTCGTGTGCCCAGCCAGAGGGGATGGCAACTGACGCATCTTTGCGGCTGTTGTGGTAGCCGACGCGTCGTCGCCCCTCTAGAAGGGTTTGTGTGAGGTGTCAAGACAACGGCGACGATGGAGGTTGCTTGCTTTGACCAGGGTCTTGGCCTGACATTGTGTTGGGGGCTTCTTGGGCGAAAGCCTCGGCGACGGTGATGCCTGTGGGCGTCGCTTCCCCTATTGAGGGCGTCACATTCTCCAGCACTGTCTTCCATGGGCAAAAGCCTGGTCCATCTCGGACATGCGACGATGGCGTCCTCGACGTCACTCCCTTCTTGAAGGCGTCGCTTTTGATGTTCGTCTCGACCACGATGTCGCCTTTCGGTTGTTGCTTTCGCTTCTTGGTGTTCGGTAGGCAGGTGGAGGTACGGGCTTGCAATGTGAAGTCAAAGTTGCTAAGTTAGAGGATGTGGCTCGGCAACGATGACGTGTGCCGTACCCCACTTCTTCGTCGTGGACTGGACTGCTTCGGAGGTTGGGCGTATGCGGGGGGCGGAGCGGAGGATCTTGTTTGGAAGTCTCGTTGGTGAAGAATCGAAGCTGCCTCACGTGGGGTGTCTCAACGCTTGGCAACGACGACATACCGCGGTCTTCCTCCTGTGCTGGTGTTGTGGGTGTAGACGTCGTCAGGTTTCCTTTGGTCATGTGTTGCCTGTCTTGGGGAGTCGAGCTGCCCATCCTTTGTGTTGTGCTCGGCAACGATGACTCTGAATGGGCTTTATGTATGGGGCTATCGTCGTTTAGGTCACTTGGGCACCTTGTAAAGGTTTTGGGCCCGGTTTTCCTTAAAACTGGGTCAATTCATTTCTTCTTAGTTGAGAGACAGAGCTCCTGACATTACGTTCAAAAAAAGCATCACTTATTATTTGAGTATTTTGCTGGTATGATAGGTTCAACCATACCTAGGTCCACATCTCTGAATCTACTGCCTTTCATAGGGAGGGGACTGATCTGTCTTGTCTCGATGCACCTGTCAAGTGGGGGCGCATGTACAGGCACCGTCGTGACGTGCGCAGCCACAGAACGCGCTGCGCGCATGCAGGAGGAGGCCACCCTGTGTGACTAAGTTTGGAAAGAGTGGTTAGTTTCTATTTTTATTCCTTAAGTCTAGGAGAGATTGGTTAAGGCCCTAGGCCACATATATTCATGTAACCACATATTGAGAAGGGCAAGCAAGATCATTATCTCTAATCTCCCGTCTCTCTCGCAACAAGCCGACAACAGAGGGACAAAACCTCGTTGGCGAAGACAGACCGTGGCTACGAACTCCAAAGCCAAGGGCCAGCTACCCAAGGTCCCGACGTCCTTGACAACCTGGTATCGGCTACTCGGCGTACCTCGTCTTCATCCGCTCCGCCGCCGCAACATCTCCCCACTGCTACGCCACCACCCAGCCCACCCAGCTCGCCACCATTGGCCGCTACGTCAATCACTTCAACCAATGGCGGACCCAGTGCCAAGGCACCACAGGCCGATGCCTGGGCTGCCACGCCACCGTCAGTGCAGGTAAGTCCAAAAAAATGCCAGCCCATTTCTCTGGAACAAACCCAGCCCAGGCCGCTCAGCTAGACCGGACATCGCACCTAGGCCCCAGACCCCAGGTGCTGCTGCAAGTCTCCAATCCTAAGCATCAAAAAAAGTTCTCCAACCGGCCAACCCTAGCCGCGACAGGCCGACGGCGCCACTGCCCCACCTGCCCTGCTCAGCGGCTTAGGCACCCAGCCTGCTGCGGTGCTGCCCATCGGCCACCCGCCACCGCTGACCGCCCCATGCCGGCACGCCCCTACCTCCATGGCTCCATCTCTCCTGTCATCTACTCATCTGTCCAGGGCTCCAGGCGTCAAGTGCTCAGGTAGTCAGGTCCCCAGGAGGCCAGGATCCCAGCAGCATACACAGACAACACAGTTGTGATTTCAACAGTGACCAGTCCACCTCCATCACCTTGTGGTTTGAATTTCTAACTGTAACTTGTAATTTGTGATTTCATCTTTATTAATTGTTGTCTACAGATTGATTATATTTAATTGTGTACTTCTATCAAATTTGTAGAAGAAAATGAGGAGGTTCTTGGTTGATAGAAGTTTATTGTCTGCACCACAAGGTCAAAGTGCAATAGCAACACAACCAAACCCACCACAAGCTCAATCTAGAGGTGGCAACGAGATCAATTTGGATGAGATTGTAAGCGATCCTGCACTTAGAAAACCTATACATGAGTATGCTCCAGAGATTCGTGACCAAATTAAAAGGGCATACATATTGAAGGGACCAACACAACCTATTGTTAATTTCCCTAAGAAGAAATTTGGTGATTCTAGTAGGGCTTTTCAACAAGCATGGTATAAGAAATTTGATTGGTTAGAATATAGTGTGTCCAAGGATGCAGCATTTTGTTTCTATTGTTTTCTCTTCAAGGAACCGGGAAGGGCAGAATTTCATGGATTTGATGTATTCAATAAACTAGGATTTAACAATTGGAAGATGGCATATAAATCATTGCCTGAGCATGTTGGTGGTATAAATAGTGGTCACAACAAATGTGTTGAACAATGCGATGATTTTAAAAATCAAAGGCAAAGTATATCAAGTAAGCTCTCAAGTGCAACTAGAGAAGCTGAAGAATTATATCAGACGCGTTTGACTTCATCTCTAGAGTGCTTGAGGTTTCTTATAGGACAAGGGATGGCTTTTCGTGGGCATGATGAATCCTCGTCCTCTCTAAATAAGGGTAATTTTCTAGAGATGATAGATTGGTACAAAGAACATAATGAATTAGTGAGACATTCTTTCAACCGTGGTGGTTTGAATTGTCAAATGATTTCTCCAAAAATTCAAAAAGATCTTGCAAGATGTTGTGCGGAAGAGGTCACTGATGTGATCATGGGAGAACTTGGTGATAAGCATTTCTCCATACTAATTGATGAGTCTCGTGATATATCCGTAAAAGAGCAAATGGCATTAATGTTGAGGTTAGTACTTACTTCTTAATGTATTTCCTTTTTCATTATTTTGTATGCATCTAAAATTGTTCCATATTGTTATTGTAGGTATGTCAATAATCAAGGAAAGGTTGTGGAACGATTTCTTGCACTACAACATGTCATTGATACCACATCCGAGTCACTAAAGGTATCTTTGCTTGCTCTTCTTGACAAATACAACTTATCAATTTCGAAGATAAGAGGACAAGGATATGATGGTGCATCAAATATGAGAGGTGAATTTAATGGCTTGCAAAGGAAAATCTTAGAGGAAAATCCATATGCTACATATGTCCATTGCTTTGCCCATCAATTGCAATTAGTGGTTGTCTCAGTTGTAGTTGTTGCTCTTCTATTCGAGATTTCTTTGATTATGTCTCTTTAATTGTGACCACTACAAGTACATCTTGTAAGAGAAGAGAAGCTTTGGTAGAACATCATCATGAAAGACTTCTGTTGCTACTTGATAGTGGTGAGGTAAGTACAGGAAGGGGACAACTACAGGAAACCAACCTTACTAGGCCTGGTGATACTAGGTGGGGTTCACATCAAAAAACTTTGCTACGTATAGAGCTAATGTGGGACTCTGTCATAGAAGTGCTTGGGATTGTTGAAAGGGATGGACGCATATCGTCTGCAGCTGGAGGGTTGATTGAAAAAATGGAGAATTTTAAGTTTGTCTTCATTTTAAAGCTTATGGGTAACTTGTTTTCTATCACAAATGATCTTTCACAAGTCTTGCAAAGGAAGGATATAAATATTATCCATGCCATTGATTTAGTTGATGATGTGAAATATCAATTGATTGCCTTGAGGGATCATGGTTGGGAAGACTTTCTTGATGAGGTCAAAAAGTTTTGTGAAGCAAAATGTGTTCTAGTGCCAAATATGGATGATGAGATACCATGTAGAAGCCGCTCAAGGCGTGAAAGGCTTATCATCACAAATCTTCATCACTACCGTGTTGAGCTTTTTTATGTCACAATTGATCAAATCATTGCTGATATGAATCATCGGTTTAATGAAGCAACTACAGAGATCTTAACATGCTTTTCATGTCTTGATCCAAAGAATAATTTCTCCAAGTTTGACACCGATAAGCTCTTCCGGCTTGCTGAAATTTATGATGCAGATTTCTCTAATAGTGATCGTTCTTTAATAAGGGGCCAACTTGAGACTTATATACTACAAGTTAGAAGGCATGCTGCTTTTGCATCTTGTAAAGATGTAGCAAGTTTGGCTATAAAGATGGTTGAAACGGGGAAGCACTTGGTTTTTCCATTGGTATACAAATTAATTGAGTTGGTTTTGATATTGCCTGTGTCAACAGCATCTGTTGAAAGATCTTTCTCAGCCATGAAAATTATTAAGTCCAAATTACGCAATAAGATTGGAGATGAGTGGTTCAATCATTTGATGGTGTGCTATACGGAGCGTGAGATATTCAAGGGTCTTGATGATGTTACAATCATGCGAAGATTCCAAAACATCAAGACAAGAAAAATGAATTTACCTTGTGGTAGAAATTAGTGGTATGTTTAAGACTTTTGGTTTTACATCTCATTAGATAAAAACAAATGTATCATTGTAACTCCATAAAAATATTTAATGTGTATAAATTTCTATGTTGCAGGATCTTCTTGTGTGGACATTTACTCTAGTAAGTTTTTCTTATTTTGTTCCTTTGTTTTTTTTTCTAAATATAGACATTTACAATATTCTATGTTTGCTTGAAAAGAAATGGCTTAAAACAATTGAACTTGTACATGTCTTTTGATATGAAATTATCTATGGACTATGGTTATTAGCACTTGATAATCTCGCCTCGCCTCGGCTGTCTGTAATTCCTGGGTCCGCCACTGACTTCAACCATGTCTGAACCGAACACCGTCGAGCTTACCAAGATGATCGAGACCCTAACCATGACTGTGGCGTCTTGTCTATGGCCGAGCTCCAGAAGGAGAAGCTCACCTCCTCATCGAGCGGCCACGGTGGCCACGATGGGCAGCACCACCATGACCGACCACCAAAGTTCCAAAAGATGGATTTTCCCCGCTATGACGGGAAAACCGACGCGCTAATCTTCATCAATCGCTATGAGTCGTATTTCCATCAGCAGCGGATCATGGAGGAGAAGGTCTGGATGGCCTCCTACAACTTGGAGGAGGGCGCGCAGATGTGGTACATCTAGATCTAGACGGACGAGGGCACCACGTCCTGGCGTCAATTCAAGGATTTGTTGAACCTACGTTATGGGCCACCGCTGCACTCGGCCCCGCGCGGTCGCCGAGTATCAAGATCGGTTCCAGGCGCTCCACCCTCGTGCTGGTCCGCTTGAAGAGGCGCAGAGGGTCCAGATATACACTGGTGGTCTCCGGTTGCTGCTCAGCATCAACGTCCGGATACAGAACCCCCCAGTCCCTGGTCGCAGCCATGGGCTTGGCCTACCAGTTCGAACTGCAAGAGCAGTATACCGCCTCGGCCCCCAGAGCGTCGCCCAACCCTCGGCTACTGAGTCCAGCCGCCCACCTGGCTCTACCCGCGCCGCCGAGTGCCAAAGCAGCCACCTCCGCGACAATCACCGTTGAGGGCCTCCCCATCAAACGCCTCACCCAGGCGGAACAAGAAGAGTGCCGCCATCTCGGGCTCTATTGCAATTGCGATGAAAAATTCACCAGGGACCACAATCGTGTGTGCAAGCGGTTGTTCCTCCTCGATGGTTTTGAGGAGGAAGACGGCGCGGCCACGGAGACCGTCGAGGACGTGGGCCTGAGGACGCCAGGCCCTAGCCAGGGTCGCATCAACGACACGATGCAACTGGGGGTCGAGCTCGGATTCGCATCCCTCGTCGCCTTGCTGGACTCGGGTAGCACCTACAACTTCATCTTAGAGGCCGCTACCCTTCGGACCAGACTGCCTCTACAGCACCAACCTGCCTCACGGTTATGGTCGCCAACGGCGAACGCGTCATGTGCGTTAGCGTCATCCGTGACATTCCGCTTACAATCGGTGGCACCTTGTTCCCCGCTGATCTCTATGTCATGCCTTTGGCGATACGATGTCGTCCTCGGCACCCGGTGGCTCGCCATGCTCGGCCCAATCGTGTGGGATTTCAGCAACCGCGCGGTCTCCTTCACATATCAGAACCACGCTTTCTGCTGGCAGTGGCTGGCAAGCCCTCGTGCGCTGGTCATGAGCACGACCACTGCTAGCAGCTCATTCCTCGAGGAGCTCTTGGTGGATTTCGACGACGTCTTCGATGAGCTGCACAACCTGCCGCCATCGCGCAGTCGTGACCACAGCATCACCTTGGTGCCGAGGGCGCCACCGGTGGCCGTTCGACCATACCAATACCCTGTTTGCACAAGGACGAATTGGAGCGTCAATGTGCGTCCATGCTGGACTAGGGGATTATTCAGCGCAGCATCTCTACGTTCTCATCCCTGGGCCTCGTCACGAAGGTGGACCGATCTTGGCGGTTCTAAGTCGACTACCGTGCGCTGAACGCCATAACCATCAAGGACACCTTCCCCATTCCAGTCGCTGACAAGATCCTAGATGAACTCCATGGCACCCAATTCTTCACCAAGCTCGACCTCCGATCCGTCTACCATCAGCGCCTCCTGGGCAAACCATCTGCGTCACCTCTGTGTTGTCCTCGCGGTCCTTCGCCAGCATCGCCTCTTCGTCAAGCGCTCCAAGTGCTCCTTCGGCGTGGATGTTGTCGCCTACCTTGGGCACACCATATCCGCGAGGGGTGGCCATGGATCCGGCCAAGGTCCACACCATCCACTACTGTCCTCAACCACGCTCGGCACGGGCAGTGCGCGGCTTCCTCCGCCTGGCGGGGTACTACAGGAAGTTCGTCCACAACTACGGCACCATCGCTGCTCCTCTCACAACCCTAAACCCTAGAACGACGACGCAACAACGGCTTTCAGTGCCCTCAAAGGGGCGGTGACATCGACCCCAGTGCTGGCACTGCCGGACTTCGCCAAGCCTTTCGTTATCGAGTGCAACGCGTCGACCTATGGCTTCGACGCGGCGTTGGTCCAGGTTGGCCACCCATCATGTTCTTTAGCAGGTCGGTGGCGCCGCGCCATCGCTCGCTCGCCGCATATGAGCGGGAGCTCATCGACCTTATCTAGGCCTTATGATATTGGCGGCCGTACCAGTGGGGGCGTCGCTTCACCGTCAAGACGGACCACTACAGCCTCAAGTACCTGCTCGACCAACGACTTGCCACGATCCTGCAACACCATTGGGTCGGCAAGTTGTTGGGCTTTGACTTCACCGTCAAATACAAGTCCGGGTCCACGAACATCGTGGCTGACGCCTGCTCCTGCCGTTGTTTGGTGTAGGAATTTGTGCTGTTGTGTCCTACAAGTCGGAGCATCTACACCCAGCGAGGCTGCTTATGTCGCGGCGGTCAGGGCCGACATCGGTCTCGACTTCATGGAAGCGCTACCAAGGGTGAACGGGAAGACGGTCATTCTCTCCGTCGGCAAGTATTGCCACTTCACCCCCCCCCCCCTCGCGCATTTGTACATGGCGAAGTCTGTGGCGCAGGATTTCTTCGTTGATATTGTTCGCCTCCATGGCGTTCCGCAGTCCATCGTCTCCGACCGCGACCCGGTGTTCACTTCAACGTTTTGGTGTGAGCTCATGCGGCTTATGCGCACCAAGTTGCACATGATGTCGGGTTTCCATCCACAGTCGGACAGCAAGACGGAGGCTGCCAACCGCGTCATCGTGATGTACCTGCGCTGCTTCACCGGAGATCGTCCCCGACAGTGGCTGCACTGGTTGTCGTAGGCCGAGTACACCTACAACACAGCGTACCAGACCTCACTCCGGGACACGCCGTTCTGCGTGGTATATGGCCATGACCCTCCTTCCATCCACTCTTATGAGCCAGGGGAGACGCGGGTGGCCGCCGTCGCCCAGGACATGGAAGCTCGCGAGGCCTTCCTAGCTGATGTACGCTACCGCCTAGAGGAGGCACAGGCATCCCAGAAGCTCCACTACGACCGGCAGCAATAAACTCTTATGAGGGCTATATATATCCTTGTAAACCACAGGGAGGAGGCAAGCAATAAACTCTAATACACTCCTATTCTCTCAAGCCTGCGGTTGAGGTGGTTATCCTCACCGGAGAAGACGGACGACGGTTGCGAGCTACGTAGCCATGGTCCGGCCAGTCAGGGGTTTGACGCCCTTGACAGACTGCTTCAAGCCATAGAGTGACTTCTTAAGTTTGCACACTTTCCCAGCAGTCTGCTCATTTGCAAACCCAAGTGGAATTTCCACATAGACCTCTTCCTACACCATGAAGAAATACATTCTTCACATCCAGCTAATGAAGCGGCCAACCAGAATTGGCCACACATGAGATTAAAGTCCTCATGATGACCATTTTTGCCACAGGTGCAAAGGTCTCATCATAGTCAATCCCATATGTCTGACTATATCCCTTCGCCACCAGTCTTGCTTTGTACCTGTCAACCTTTCCTTCAGGACTCTACTTTACTGTAAAGACCCACTTGCACTCCACCGCCTTCTTTCCTTCTGGAAGGTGAACAAGTTCCCTTGTCTTGTTCTTTTGAAGGGAAAGCAGATGTTCTTTCATGGCATCCTTCCACTTTGGGTCCTGTTTAGCACACCTACAATCCTTCGAAATAGACAATGTTTGTAGAGATGTAACAAATGTTATATGCAGGAGAGACACTAGAGTGTGAGACATACTTAGCAATGTCATGTTCATAACCATAACGAGAAGGAGGTTTTCTAGCATTGACTCTAGGATCTCTTCTTTGTGCAAGAGGTAATTCTACATGTTTAGAAGGGGAACAACATTACCAACTGGTGTTGGAGAGGAGTCTGAAGAGAGGTATGGTACTGGAGCTTCAACTTGTTCAGGTTGTGGCTGTTCAGGTAGTGGTTGCTCCCCCTGCTTCTTAGCTAGTCTTCGATAGTACACTATAGGTCATTGCTCCCTCTACTTCTCATTCACCTCGGCCCCCAATAGAACACGGGATTGTACCAACAATCACAGCTTCATCATCCTCTGTCTCGTCTTGACTATTAATAATTGGATCATTATGATCCCCATCACCACTTCTTTCATGAGTACTCAATAACTCTGTAGTTATCACTTACCTCATTTCTGGTGGAACCATACCTCCAACAATCACCCCTCCTGAAGTCTCACTAATCAAATCACTATCTTGGCCACAATCATCCTAGCCACCAATGGTTGCAAGTCGTTGTTCGACTAATCGTGATTAGTCGGGTTGGTCGCCTGTTAATAGCCGATTAACAGGACGACTCGATTAGGGAACATGGTTGTCCAGATCGTCTGACTAGTCAACGTTAACGGCGATTAATCATCTACTTTTCCAGATTCTAGTCGTTGGTGCTTGAACTTTTGTGTTGGGCTACAGACCAATGTTTTTTGCCCATCTACAGGAACATTAAGTTCTGCCTCTCCTCTCCTCTGTCAAAACCCTAAGGCTATCTAAAGCCCTAAATCCTGCCTTCGTCCCTCTGCTGGTGGCTGCTCTAGAGGTCCATATCACTGACGTCTCTAGAGGTTTATTTCTTAAGCAATCTGTTATTTTGTATATCATGGTTGTTTGTTCTAATTTATATGATATATATAAGTATAACTACTAGTATAAAAGGTCCAGGACGACTAGGGACCGACTAGGGGTCGACTAATTGCTCTTAGGGGCAGACCTACATATAAGGGAGTGAGGGCCTAGGCCCCCGCTCATTTCTTTATTGCAAGTATTAGTGTCTAGATTTTCACCATTAAGTCCCCTGCTGAGCATAACTAAGATGCTCTCGCTCTAATATTTTAGTGTCCATCCTTATAGGTGTGCCCTCATTCTTGTTTTGTTCTGGGTTCACCCCTGATCGCTCTGGACGTCGCCTAATCGCGACTAGTCGCCTGGTCGGTCCCAGGGTTCAACCAAGCGACCAGGCGACTTGAAATCATTGCTGGCCACTATCATTCTTCCTCTCTCTCCTAGGTCACTTCCATTAACCGTAGAGAAGTCCTCTAGAAAATTATCTAGGTCAACCTTTCTTGTGTAGTATGGTTCTTCCTCACGAAATGCCACATCCATACTCACAAAGAGTCTCCTACCAATATGATCCCAATGCTTGTATCCTTTCTGAGTAGAGGCATAACCCACAAAAATGCACTTGATAGCTTGAGTATCCAACTTGCTCACCATAGGTCAATGATCTTTTACAAAGCAAACACAGCCAAAGACCTTGGGTGGAACTCTAAAGTTATGGTTTCCCAACAGGAGCTCAACAGGTGATTTTGTATCAAGTATCCTTGAGGGCATTCGGTTGATGAGGTATGTGGTTGTCATTACTGCCTCACTCTACAAGTACTTAGGTACATTCATCTAAAACATGAGAGAACTTGCTACCTCCAACAAATGGCGGTTTTTCCGCTCAGCTACACCATTCTGAGGTGGAGTTCTAGGACGAGTTGTTTGATGAATGATTCCTTAATCTGAAATATATGATCTGAACTCATTATTATGAAAGTCCTAATGACTCGAACCCTTGCATTGAACTGATTTGCAACCAAATTATGAAAGTTTTGAAAGCATTGCAACACCTCATTTTTATGCTTAAGAATATAGATCCAAGCCATACGGGTGTAACAATCAATAAAGGTGACAAACCACTTAGCACCATTCACAGAAGTAACTGAACAAGGACCCCTAAACATCTGAGTGTATTAGGATAAATGGTTCACACCTACGAAGACCAATACTAGGATAGATGGATCTAGTATGCTTGTCAAGCTTACATACATCACATACAAGCCTACTTTTGTCCACTCCCTTAAACATATCAGGATACAACCAACTTAAGGTCTTAAAAGATATATGTCCTAACCGACAATGAAGTAGCAGAATTTCCTTCATATCCCCTTCAGCAACTACTCTCAATGCTGACTAATCATGACCGATGAACCACAACCCATTACGCCTGACTTCAGTCCCAATCCTTCTCCCAGTCCCCTTCTATTGAAAGACACAAGAGTTTTCATCAAATTACTGTACACTTGAATTGATCAATGATTGAACTTATAGAAATGAGATTGAACGAAAAAGATGGGACATGTAGGACTGCTGATAGGCTAAAAGATGGTGTACACTCTATGGACCCTACACCATGGATTCATTGAGATGTGCCATCAACAATTTGAACAAACTCGAAATGTGTATGTGAAATGTAAGTTTTGAAAGAACTGAGTATGCCCGTTACATGCTTGGATGCTCTTGAATCTATGACCCACTCTTTTGTGATGCCTACATGAGTATGTAAGAGCATGTTCCTGAGTACCTTCACCTATGTGGGCATGGTTGGCAAAGTTACCAAAATTGGTGATTTGCACAACAGGATTGGGACAATTGTAACTCAAGTGCCCCTTTTTTAAACAATTGTGGCATTCCCTATCTTCAATTGCAAAGTAGACTGGCTTCAGCTTCCTGATGTCACCATCCTTCTCACTAGTGGAACCCTCAGTTGTTTCCTTGTCAGCATAGATTTTCTCAACCTTATTCTTTAGATTCTCCAATTGACTATTGATCCTAGCCATTTCAGCATCAAATGCCTTAGCTACTCCTTCACCAATGTGCTCAATTCAACCCTGAGATTTTGAACATCTGCAAGAGACGAGCTTTATTTGTTGTTGGCTGCCAAGACTTGTGATTGGCTCTTATCGTTTTCTTTATTCACCAAATGAGACTCTCTCTCCTAGCCAATACCCTAGCCTTCGGTTCCCTCATCCTAGATAGGGCAGCAGCTAGCTCTGACTCCAAAATCTACACCCTCAAATCCATCGCTGCCTCCATAGCACTCATGACCTCTTGTTCCTCCAACTTTACCTTCACCTCGTCCTCCATTTTCAACCGGCAAGCCTCAGCTGCCTTCTTCTCATGGAGCAGTTGCAGCTACCGCTCCATCTCAGCGACGACCGCCTCAAGTCGCGTGTCACCCTCGCAACGTTCTCAAGAGCCGTCCGCAACTCTGCGTCCGTGAGCGACTCCTGGACGACGGCAAGGCACGCCCAGAGCACAGACACCTCATCGGCAACAGCGAGCTCGTCGAAGCGCGCCGTAAGTGCTGCCACCTGGCCCAGCGCTCTGTTGCCTCTATGAGCAGCATGGTGTCGAGCGCCTTCAGCTACTCCGCCTTCTAGTCCCATGCATCCAAGGTCATAGTGTCCTTCGCCAGCGTCCACATTCTAAGTCAGTTCATGTCTGCTCCCAGTAGCATCCACTGTGGTCATCTTCTTCATGTCCTTCTCTACCTTTGCGGTACCATTGATTGATTGGCCGTCGTCAGTTCTTTTATAGCACACCCTCACTTCAGCTCCATGCTTATTCTTCTTCGGATTTCAAGTCTATCTCTGTCTATTGTGTCTTTCTTGGGTCCTCCTTGGTTTCATGGAAGACCAAGAAGCAGACTGTTGTTGCTCAGTGTTGAGGCTGAGTTGTGTGCTTTGGCTTGTGTGATGGCTGAGGTGACATGGCTTCAGTGGTTGTTGGATGACTTTGGGGTTTCTCTCACTACTTCTACGCCTGTGCACTGTGATGGTATTGGTGCCATTAGTATTGCTCAGCATCTGGTGAAGCATCAGCTCACTAAACACATTGGCATCGATTGTTTCTATGTTTGGTCTGAAGTTCATGATCATGTGGTTTCCCTTCATTATGTGCCTTCAAAGTTGTAGCTTGCTGATTTGCTTCCCAAGGGCCATACTTGAGCTCTACATAGTTTTCTTCTCTCCAAACTCAGTGTTGTTGATCTGTTATGAGTTTGAGGGGGGTGTTAGTGTGTATACTATATTTTCTCTCTAATAATATATTTTCTCTAGAATCTAGGATTTTCTCTCAATAAGTTACCTCATGTACTTTTGCCCTTTGCACCCTATGGAATACACAAGTTGCCATTTTCATTCCTCTCTAACAAAACTCACTATACTGAATGTGAAGAAAATAGAGAACTTTTTTCTGCCATGTTTTTATGTATGTCATGTCAAATTGTGTTGATTCTTGAAGATGTTCGGTTAGGTCTCAGAACTCAGGAAACAAAAATTTTGTATAGCATTAATGGCAATACACATTTAAAGGCACTTTATCTATTTGAGTGATACAATGATCGATAAAGCATATCTATAAAACTTTAGCTTGTAATAACCTTAAACAAATGTACAGTAGGGTTTCATATCTCTTTGGAATCTTCAGATCATCATGGAATGAAAAGAAAGGGGGTAAAGGAATGATACCTCATACCTGTGAGCATCATTGAATGAAACAAATGTCTGAAAATGGAACTTTAGTCTCCCTTGAGGATCCAGTGCTTTGGCGCCATGCCTAGCTTCAAGACCTCTATCCTTGCAAAGGATGATCATCAATGATGGACTGCCAACTGTTGCTAGTTTTGGTGGAACAACCTGGATGTTTTCGATATCTTCCCAAAGGAAGAAAAACTTGGTTTTTCGACCAAATATATTGGAATAGAATCCAGTTATTCTTGGGGAAAGAAAGAGGCGCCCCTATGAAAAATGATAACTACCTCAGTTCTTGATTAATATGACAAAAACTAGATACAAAAGGTTGGAATAAGATAAGAAATTGTGGTGAGTACTAGACTGCAACACATCATCAAAAGTGATTGTGGAACATTGTTGACGCGCAAAATTATCCTAGGAAGGAAATGGCGTAATCTTTCCAAAGTCAACCATCCCCCTTTACACGGCCAGGCTGTGTATCTAATGCTGATTAGGTTGCCCCTAGAACCCGCCTAGGCTAGCTTCCTCTATTCGGCCGACTATAGTGGTCGGCTTCCCCGTGAAACTCAGTATAGCCGACTTTTGCTAGTCTATGAACCAATTCGTTTCTAAGTCAATTTTTAAAATTGAAAACTTGTTGCACGTATTTTGGAGTTGTTTCCTATTGGGATAAGACCATTCCCTTCTATATATATGAGACGGTCATTGGCAATTAAGGTATCCAACATTCAATAGATCAAAATACATCTACTATCCTTTTATCCCTGTGTTACTCTATATCTTGATATTCGTCATGTCTCCATGCAAGATATGGCGGCGTTCTAGATGGCCTTGCCGATCCTAGAACAACCTCCACATGCTCCTCCCCGATAGGTCTTCGCAAGAGATGTTCGGGAATCTACTGCGAAGAATAGGATCAATATCGGTTTGCTTAACCGGTCTCTAGATCATTTTATCGAACCGCTACGTTCCTCGTTGCGTTCAAAGGGCGTGTGTCAACTATGGGTGTGTTAGCCCTTGTCATTGTGTGATCCGGATCTCTTCCAACGTCAACTACACGAGTGGCAGAGACGACCTTGGGCCTTGGAGAGCGCTTCAAGCAAGGCTGCCTGCTCCTCCTAGCGGCGGTAGCCTAAGCGGACTCGGTGACGGCTTGTTCGTCCAGGGCACGCTTCATTTGGAGGATAACAGTGCCGAGTCGGCCATGGTGCAGATTGGATCTTCTAGGGCATGGCGGCAGGGCTAGGAAGGAAAGTGAAAGTGGTAGGGAAAACCTAGGTCTCAAAATACCATGATAAAATATGAGTTGCTCTATAATGGATTGAAGGTAGAGGTACAAGGGGTGTACAATATATGCAAGGATCGTCTAAGATATATAAAAAGCACCAAATCAATAGAGATCCTTGCCTACCAAGTCACATATGGCAGGCATGATTGGCCTAATTACTGTTAGAGTACCCGTTTAGGGTTTGGGGTTTACCCCGTGTATTTAACTTCTCACCCTGTGTAATGGGTCAGGCCCAACTAACTCAGTCTATTAATACATCATCCAACCCCTTGTTAGGGTTAGGGGTTCCCTCATGGTATCAAAGCTAGGTTACACTTTTCTCTCTCCCCTCCCTTCCCACACAGCCATCGACTCCAAGGTTCCAGTCGCCGTCGGCTCCAAGGTTCCAGTCGCCGCCGATGCCCCACTGCCGGCCTACGTGTGCCCTTCTTGTGTCCGCCCGGATTCCCCAGTCATCGGTGCCCTTGGATCCACGCGGCCGCCGTCCAGCCGCCGCCCCGACTCCAGCCCGTCGCACTCGTCTCGGCCCTCCCCGTTGCGGTCGAACAGCTCGCGGCGGCCACCGCGCTCCCTATCCATCGCGGCCCACTTCCCCGCCGCCTCCATGTCTTCAGACGTTGCCGGCGTCGCCAGCTCGAGTCGAGGCTGACTAGCTCGTCGGAGAGCCGCGCCTCCTTTGCCCATAGCCGCCAATGTCCCCTCCCACCTCCTAGTCGCCGCCCGCCGGCCCCCCTGTGCCACGGCGGCTGCGCCCCGTCCCCGGCGGTCGCGACGGTCTTATCCCAGCAGCAGCACCGCCCGGCCTCCTACGCCCACCGCCCTAGCCACCCCCAGGGCACACTACCCCTGCTTGGCCTCCCCGCCATCCCGCAGCCATCGCGGCAGCAACCGTCGCCACATCGTCAGGGCCTCCCCTCCCCTTCGACCACCGCCCTAGCCACCCCCAGGGCACACTAACCCTGCTTGGCCTCCTCGCCATCCCGCGGCCGTCGCGGCAGCAACTGTCGCGCACGTTGTCAGGGCCTCCCCTCCCCTCCTCGACGCACCTCATCCCCTCGCCTGCCATCCTCCTCCTGGCTACTCGCGCAGTTGCACTACTACTACCAGTGTTGTCTCCACCCTCGCCGGTTCCATGGCTTCGCCCATTTCCACCGAACTTGTTGTGTGTGCCCTTCTCCACGATGGCTAGCTCATCCGGGGCACGTTCATGTCCTTTGATCCAGCCTGGAACCCTATTCTCCGGACTGCGTCGAGCTCCACCCTCAAGCGGGTCGTCATGTGCCTGGACCGCTAGTCTTCCCACGTGTTGTGATCGCATCCCTAGTGGTCGAGCCCGTGTCATCTCCCTCCCCTCCTAGTGCCTCGGTCGGGGCACCTCCTCTAGCCCTCTCCGCTTACACCGTACCTTTGCCGCCACCACCTCCCTCTCCCACCACTGATTGGGTGGTCGACTCTGACGCCTCCTTCCACACTACTACTGTTAGCTCATTATCTCACTCCTATCCTCCACATCCCTCACATCCTCCCTCTATCGTCGTGGGCAATGGGTCCACTCTCCCGGTCACCTTAGTAGGTGCATCGGTTCTTCCGGGACCATTCCACCTTAACGACATCCTTATTGCTCCCGGTCTGACTCATCCCCTTCTCTCGGTTCGTCGCTTCACTAGTGACAACCAATGTTCGATGGAGTTCGATCACTGGGGGCTCACCATACGCCACATTCCCTTGCGTGTCGTGCTCGCTCGCTATGACAGCTCCGACCCTCTCTACTCTCTTCACTTGCCCTCCACTATCCTCACCAGCGTAGCTTCCCCCCATGCTCTTGCTACTACCACTACCTCTGTTGTCTGGCATCGTCGTCTCGGAGACCCTGGACCTGACGTGATGTCTCAGCTTTCCAGCCACTCAAATATCTCCAATTCCCGGGGTTCCTCTGAGCGCCTATGTCATGCTTATCAGCTTGGTCGTCACTCTCGTCTTCCCTTTTCCACCTCCACGTCCAGGGATGCTCAGCCTTTTGACCTTGTCCATTGTGATTTCTGGACCTCTCCTGTCCTCAGCCTCTCTGGTTAAAAATACTATCTAGTCATTCTAGACGATTTCTCTCACTTTCTTTGGACTTTCCCTCTTCGCCTGAAGTCCGACACATTCACCACCCTCACCCACTTCTTCGCCTGGGTCTCGACCTAGTTCCATTGCCCGGTTCGTGCCCTCCAGTGTGATGATGGCCGCGAGTTCGACAACGCCTCTCGCTCTTTCTTCCTCACCCATGACGTCCAGTTGCGTCTCTCGTGCCCCTACACCACTTCCCAGAATGGCCGGGCCAAACGCATGATTCGCACCACCACCAATATGATATGCTGCCTCCTCTTTCAGGCGTCTCTCCCTGCCAGCTACTGGGTAGAGGCCCTGAACACCGCCACCCATCTCCTCAACCGCCTCCCCTCGAAGGCGGTGAGCCATCCCACTCCCCACTTTGCTCTGTATGGCACATCCCCCTCCTACGACCACCTTCGTGTCTTCGGATGTGCCTGCTATCCCAACACTTCTGTCACTTCCTCCCATAAGCTAGCATCCCGCTCCACTCGCTGCCTCTTCCTGGGTTACTCCTCCGACCACAAGGAGTATCGATGCCTTGACCTCGTCTCCCGCCGCATACTCATCTCTCGTCACGTTGTTTTTGACGAAGATGTCTTCCCCTTGCTGGATCCACTCCACCCTCCGATCTCGACTCTCTCATTAAGTCTGATCCGGCTCTCCATCCACCCCAGGCACCTCGCATTGCGTCGTTGCCCGTGCCACACGCGGCTTCAACGCCTTCGCTCGCACCCTTTCCAGTGCCTCACACGGCCCCATCGACCCCGCCTGCGCCACGTGTGGCTCTATCACCTCCGCTCGCCCTTCTACCCGCACCATGCACGGCCTCGATGCCTTCGCGCGTGGCCCCGTCACTTCTACTTGTGCCACGTGTGGCCCCGTCGACCATGTCAGCGCCACGCGCAGCCCCGTCGACCATGCCTGCGCCACACGCAGCCCCGTCGACCCCGCCTGCGCCACGCGCGGCCCTGTCGATGAGCGTTACTCGCTTCGTCGACCCTGCCCTCGTCTACCACCGCCGCGGGAGCGCCCCTCCCTCAACGCCCACGGACCCGGGCCCCTCGAAGAATGCGGCCCGATTCGCTGACCCCACCGTCGTTTATCACCACTGTGAGTCGGCCACGCCCGCGACCCCCGACATCCCGGTGGCCCGCTCTGAGCCGCCTGTGTTCCACCCGGTCGGCATTCACTGCAACCCCGAGCATATTCACCTGATGGTGACTCGACGCGTCGCAGGTGTCCTTTGGCCCGTCGATCGACTGATTCTGGCCGCTGATACGACCGCTACTCCACCGGACGTCTCCCTGGTCCCCTCCTCCGTTCGCATCGCCCTCGCTGACCCACACTGGTGTTGGGCTATGGAGTACGCGGCCCTGCTGGCCAACCACACCTGGGACCTAGTGACGTGTCCTCCAAGCACTAACGTCGACAAGTGGCTCTTTGGCCACAAGCTGCCTTCAGATGGCTCCCTCGATTGCTACAAGGCCCGTTGGGTCCTTCGGGTCTTCACCCAGCACCCGGAGTGGACTACGACGAGACCTTCAGCCCCGTCGTCAAGTTCGCCACCGTTCGCGATGTCCTCTCCCTCGCCCTCTCGCGGGACTAGGCGATCCATCAGCTCGACGTCAAGAATGCTTTCCTCCATAGCACTCTGACGGAGACTGTCTACTATAGCCAGCTCACCTGAATCTGGTCTGTCGGCTTAACCGCTCCCTCTATAGCCTCAAGCCCTACTCCACGCCTGTCGACATCCTAGAGCGGGCTGGCATGTCCGACTGCAAGCCCTACTCCACGCCTGTCGATATTCAGGTGAAGCTCTCTGAGGACGACGGGCCCCCGGTCAATGATGCGACGATGCAAGCTTATCAGGTATAGAAATATATATTGGATGATAAAAATAAACACATTTCAAAATAGGGAAAATTTGCAACAGGATATTGAAAATGATATGTTTTTGCTGGTGGACTCTGAAAATAGTGAGATTTACTAGACAACATTATATTTCTTATCAAATTTGCTGGTGGACACTGTGGCCAATATTTTTTTACAAAATAGATATAAAATCATGTAAGTGCTTAAAATTACTATAAAATCTTCTATACTCTACATGATGAGAACTGTACAGTAAAAATATTGTTTTGTAGTAAAATGACCATTTTGCCCCTCTTTATAAATAGATAGACAAAGTTAGCCATGATTAATTTTTTCATATATTTGTAGAACACTAAACTTCTTGGGAAAATCACAGGATGTGTATATCATTAAATCATGGCTGGTAAAAATAAGAGCTTGAAATAATAAAGTTTAATGGTGTAGACCAACAGTTGTAGGTAATTGTTGCTAATTTGTGTCGGCTTCTATAATTGGCAATAAATCATCAATTTAATACTATATGTTAGACAACCTATTTCCTTCCATATTTAGGAGGTTTCCTTCCCTATTAGGTACCCTAATTAGGTGATACACTTCCCTATCAGTCGTTGGTTGGTTACCCCTGATTATGTGCTAATGGGGACTGGGCATAAAAACCGAAAACCGAACACCGAAACCGGAAAAACTCGAACCGAAACCAAAAAACCGGAACCGAAAAAACCAGATTATTTTTCGGTTACCAATCTGCAGAAACCGAACTAATTTCGGTGTTCGGTTTTTAATTTCGGTTTAAACCGAACCGGAAGCACATGGGCCATCCCATATTTTCCCATTCCCTATCGGCCGGCCCATTAGGCATTCAGGCCATCACGCATCGCGGCATCGCCCAGACGCCAATACGCCATCGCGGCATCGCCCATCGTGGCATCGCCCAGAGCCCAGACGCGGAGACGCCACGCCGAACCCTAGCTAGCCGCTGTCGAGTCGTGCCACCGCTGGCCACTGTCGAGTCACCGCGACACTGCCTGTCCGCCTGGGCGCCTGGCGGCTAGCCGACCACCGCGGCACTGCGTGCCACCACCGGCGCCCACCGTTTAGCGTCCAGCGTCCTCGTCCACCAGGCACCACCAGGCAGTCAGCCACTCGCTAGTTCACCACCAGGCTCGCCATTCGCACACAGCAGTCCTATGTCAACACCAACGGAGCAGTCCTCTAATGAAGTATGGTTTGATTTTGTCTCTGTGTTCTCTTCTTTTTAGTGATTTTTGCTTCAAATGTTTATTTGTGTCTGTGTGGCCACTATAATATAGGTCCTTAATGCCACCAAGGAATCAGCACTGACCGCCGGCAACACTACTGAGGAAAAGGCAGGCTTTAGAAAGTTTATGTCAATTGCTTGCCCACGTTGGAATGTGCCATCTAGAAGAACCCTCACTAGAGACACTGTGTCTACATACTTTGAAGAGAAAGCAAAGCTCAAAACCTTTTTTAAGCAACAATGTGAAAGAGTTTGTCTTACAACTGATGCTTGGACTTCTCAACAACAAGATAGTTATATGGCTGTAACAGCACATTTTATAGATTCTGATTGGAAATTGCACAAGAAGGTTATTAGTTTTTTCTTAGTGAAGGGTCATAAAGGTGATGATATTGGAAAAAACATTATGAGGTGTTTGGTTGAATGGGGGATTACTAAAATCATGACAATTACAGTTGATAATGCTAGCTCTAATGATTCTGGTGTTGATTATGTTCGAAGACAAATGAATAATAAAAAAAAACTAGCATTGCTATGGGCAAGTTTCTTCACATGAGGTGTGCTGCACATATACTTAACTTGATTGTTTCTGATGGATTAAAAGAAATGGATGACTCAGTTAAACGTGTAAGGGCTGCTGTTAGGTTTATTAAGAATTCACCTTCTAGGTTGGCAAAGTTTAAGAAAATTGCAGAGGAGGAGAATGTACAAACCAGTGCTTTTTTGAAACTAGATGTTTGCACTAGGTGGAATTCAACATATCTTATCTTACACAGTGCAATCAGTTATGAGAAAGCTTTTTGCAAAATATGAGGAAGATGATCCAACCTACACTATTGAGTTATGTGGAGACAAAGGTTATGGAATTCCACTTGAAGATGATTGGGAAAATGCAAAAAAGATGGCTGAATTTCTTGGCCATTTTTATGATATCACTCTTCGTGTTTCCACTCAACTAACTATGACAACTAATTAGTACTTTCATGAGATTGGTGAAGTGAAGATGCTGCTACGACAATGGGCTGATAGTGACGATTATTTGCGCCAAACAATGGCTACGAGAATGAAGGATAAGTATAACAAGTATTGGGGAAATTGGCATGACAATGAGAATGACAATGAGAATGCAAATGAGGGGAGGGGAAAGGGCAAGTTGAAGGAGAAGGAGAACATGAACTTGCTCATCTTTGTTGCCACAGCTCTTGATCCAAGGTACAAGCTATCTAATTACACCAAGTTAGCAATTGGGGAAATGTTTGGTGAGGAAAAAGGAGAAAATGTTTGGAATGCAGTGAGGCAATGTTTCTATGATTTGTTTGAAGAATATAGAAGCATGTATTCTCCAAATGATGATTCGATGGCAGAAGTTAATGAAGATCAAACTCAAAAAAGAGGGGGAAGAATGATGAGATCGTTGATTGCTAAAAAGATGAAGGTTGGCAGTGGTTCCATATGCATTACCAAATCTGAAATTGACAAATACCTTAGTGAGGACAATGAAGATGACAACAACAAATTTGATATTCTTGCATGGTGGAAAGTGAATGAATCTAGATTTCCTATATTGGCATGTATAGCTCGTGATGTGTTGGCAATTCCGATATCAACGGTTGCATCCGAATCAGTTTTTAGTACAGGTGGGCGGATTTTAGATGATTTTAGATCCTCTCTAACTCCGTTCATGGTCCAAGCTCTTATTTGTACACAAGATTGGTTGCGACGATCAACTCTAATCAACATTGAGGAAGATGTGGAAGAGCTAACTAAACTAGAAGAAGGCAAGCTTGTCTACTTCTTTGTGAATATGTTTTAACTTGTTTACATTATTACCTGCAAATAACTTACACTTTTATTTGTTTTTATCTTGTATTTCAGAATTAATTGCAGAACATAATGATGCAAAGGCTATGGAGAAAGCTGCTAAAAGTAAATCCATAACCAAACCAAGTTCAGATGTTATTTCTCATGATTAAGGTATGTGTTGCTATTATGTGCATGGTTGTTTTACTGCTCTCATGATTAAAGTTTGTGTTCTCATGATTAAACAAGTTGTAACTTAGTTTACTACTAGTTTGTTATTATATAATCTGAATTTCACTGATAGAATTGTCTTTACCTAATTCCAGAGTTGTCACTGCCATTGCCTGAGTGCTTTCTTCAGCATAGACATTTTTAAGTTTGACTGGGCACTTAGAAACATATAATGTGAAGTATTTGGTGTAAGTTCTGACTCCTTTTTGGATAGTTTTGTTCCCCTAAAGCTTACTTTTAAATTTTAATGATTCGTCGCTTGAAAACATAGGTTGTTTTGCACAATGTGTTAATCCAGATAGGTACATTAGCACTTATAATTTTGAGTGACTGTTTTTCATAGCAAGATTTGTTTTCTTCATTAACAGGAGGTAGTTGTGGCGATGACAGCTGCGGAGTGGAGGATGGAAGAAAGAGCTTTTGGTCATTCTGGGCATCTTGCTTAGTCCGGGTCCATTGTTCAAAAGTGGAAACATATTTTAGTCCAAGAATAATAACCATTGTTGGCACTGGGAGAGTAGTAGTTGGTCTATTAGGAATATATGTGCGTGTCTTATCAGAAATGAAATTTTAGTATTTTCCAGTTATGTAAGGTCCAAACTTCAGAAAAGGTACCTGTTTTAGCATTGGGGGCATACCAATTGGTCCATTATGCAGTGCCATAGCACTCTGGTTTTTCAAATCACTCTGGATCTTCTGGTGCTCAGTTGTATGACTGTATTGTGTATTCACATTTTTATAACCAGGATGGACTAAGTTGTATTTGTATAACCAGGGAAACATTTGTATTGTGTATTTGTATGACTGTATTGTGTATTCACATTTTTATATTTCCAGGATGGACTAAGTTGTATAACAACATCGTAACAGTTTTATTCTATTCGGTTTTTTCGGTTAAACCGAAAACCGAACCGAAAAAATCGGTAACTAAAGGTTCGGTTTTTTATTTTCCGTAGGAGGTTTCGGTTACCGTTTTCCAGAAACCGAATTTATAAAAAACCGAAAAACCGAACCGAAAAAAACGGTTAACCGATTGCCCAGGCCTACTAATGGGTGATTCTTTTCTATATGGTTGTTTCCTATTTAGTGTGAGATCTCCCTGATTGACTCCTTGGTCATTGTTTCTATGAATAAGGTGGAACACAATCTAGTAGAGGTCTATATATTATGATCCTGCTACTCAGTGCAATACAACACACAATCTAGTAGAGGTCTATATATTAGATATTGATCCCTTGTAATGGGTCTGGCCCAGTTATTTGGTCTATTAATACACTGCCCAACCCTATTCTAGGGTTAAGGTTTCTCATTCCAACTTGGTACCAGAGCCAGTTTTACCTTCTCCCACCCCACCCCACAGCCGTCGCCGACCCCCGGCCATCTCTACGGACACCGGCTGGCAGCCCTCCCCTTCCTCCCCCCTGCTGCTCCCCTAACCCTCCCTCCCCCCGCGTGGGAGCTAGGACGCCAGCCGCCGTCGTCCAGCCGCTGGAGGTCGCACGTGGCGCTGCAGGTCGAGCCAGCAGCCGCGCCACTCGCTGGTCGTCGCGATGTCGCGCCTCCCCACGCCGTCGGGCGTCCAGACCCGCCGGATCTGCCCTGCCGAGACCATCTCCAGGCCGCCGCCTCTCCCGTGGGTCCCCTGCCGACGGCGCGCGGTCTGTTCCCGCCAGCACACGTGCGGCCCCCTTGGGTTCCTGCCCCCGCCAGCGCGCGGTCCCTTCCCGCTGGAGCGCGGCCTCCGCTCGGCGCGCAGCCTCGACCATCTCCATCCCAGTTGTCGCGCCCCTGCCCCGTGCAGCCCTCGCCCCGTGCAATACCGCCCAGCAGGCGGCCCTCTCCCCACCCTGTGCAGCTCCACCGCCGCCGCCCATCGCCGAAGCAGCTGCAGCACCCAGCCACCTCGCTAGTGGTCTTTGCCTCGCTGCTCTCTCCATGCTCGGTCATCGTCCCTAGGCCTGCGACCTCGCCGACTGCGTCTCACTCGTGCCTCAGTCGTCCTCTCCTTGCCTCTCGCCTCCGTGCGCTCGGCGCGGCACTGCTCCCTCCATGGCGGTACCCATCCCCTACTCCTACGGCGCCACCACGTACGACCTATCCCCATCCGTCCTTGCCCCTACTCCTCTGACTGCAGCACCTGTACCTTCCACTGCTCCCATGGCCCCTGGCCCCTTCGGCCCCACCTTCGTACTGGATGCGAGCACCCCCTCCTTCCTAGCTCCGCCTGGTTCTGCCGGGATCACTATGCGCGTCTTACTTTACGATGGCCAACTTGTGTTGGGCACTTTTGTGTCCTTCGATCCGGCCTGGAATCCTGTTGTCCAAGACTGCGTCGAGCTACATCCTCAGGCGGGTCGTCACATGCCTGGACCGCTTATCTTCCCACGTGTTGTGATCGCCTCCCTTGCGATCGGGCCCCCGTTGTCTCCCTCCCTTCCTAGTAACCACGTCAGAGCTCCTCCTCTGGCTCTTTCCGCGCACCCTGCAGCCTCCCCACTGTCTCCCTCTCCCACCGATTGGGTGGTCGACTCCGGAGCCTCCTTCCACACTACTCCCACAACTAGTTCGTTATTCCACTGCCATCCACCACACCCTCACATCCTTTCTCTGTCGTCCTTGTTGCTCCCGGTCTGACTCATCCCCTCCTCTCGGTTCGTCGCTTCACTAGTGACAACCACTATTCTATGGAGTTCGACCCCTGGGGCTCACCATACGCCACCTTCCCGCACATGTTGTGATCGCTCGCTGTGACAGCTCCGACCCCCTCTATTCTCTTCACTTGCCCTCAACTCCCCCCACTAGAGTAGCCTCATCTCCTGCACTTACTACTACCTCCACATCACATTCTCTTGCTACTACCACCACCTCCTTCGCCATTTAGCATCGTCGCCTCGGGCACCCTGAACCTGACGTAATGTCCCTGCTTTCCAGCCACTCAGACATATCCTAAACTCGGGGCTCTTCTGAGCGCCTCTGTCATGCTTATCAGCTCAACCGTCACTCCCGTCTTCCTTTTTCCACTTCCATGTCCAGGGCTGTTCAGGCCTTTGATCTTGTCCACTGTGATCTCTGGAGGTCTCCTGTCCTCAGCCTCTAGCTACAAATACTACATGGTCATTCTGGACGACTACTCCCATTTTCTTTGGACTTTCCCCCTTCGGCTAAAGTCCGGCACGTTCACTACCCTCACTCACTTCTTCGCCTAGGTCTCCACCTAGTTCCGTCGCCCGATCCATGCACTGCAGTGCGACAATGGCCGCGAGTTCGACAACCACACCTCTCGATCATTCTTCCTCACCAGTGGCGTTCAGTTGCATCTCTCGTGCCCCTACACCTTCGCCCAGAATGGCCGGGCAGAGCGCATGATTCGCACCACCACCAACATGATCCGCTGCCTTCTCTTCCAGGCGTCTCTCCTTGCTAGCTACTAGGCAGAAGCCCCGCACACCGCCACCCACCTCCTCAATCGTCTCCCATCGAAGGCGGTGAGCCACCCCACCCCCTACTTCGCCCTGTACGGCACAACCCCGTCCTACGACCACCTCTGAGTGTTCGGATGTGCCTGCTACCCTAACACTTCCACTACTGCTCCCCATAAGTTGTCTCCACGCTCCACTCGCTGCCTCTTCCTTGGCTACTCTCTTGACCACAAGGGGTATCGTTGTCTTGACCTCACCTCTCAGCGCATCATCATCTCCCATCATGTCGTTTTCAACGAAGATATGTTTCACCTTGCTGGCTCCTCCCCACCCACCGATCTCGACTCCCTCCTTGAGTCTGATCCGAGTACCCATCCTTCCTAAGCACCTCGCCTCGCACCGTTGCCAGCACCTCGCGCAACTTCACCGTACTCGCGTGCGACCCCATCGACCCCGTCCATGCCACACGTGGCCTTGATGCCCCTGCTCGCACGTCTGCCTGCACCACGAGCGGCCCTGTCAACCCTGCCTGCGCCACGCGTGGCTCCGTCGACCCCCCTGCGCCACACGCGGCCCCGCCGACCACGCCTGCGCAACGCGCGGCCTCGGCTACTCCAGCCCCATCGACGAGCGGGAACCACTTCGCTGACCCCGTCCTCGTCTACCACCGCCGCGGGAGCACTCCTCCGTCGGCACCCACAGACCCGGGCCCCTCAACGATCGCAGCCCGATTCGCCGACCCGGCCGTCGTTTATCATCGCCGTGGGCTAGCCACGCCTGCGGCCCCTGAGCCATCGGTGTACCACCCGGACGCCATTCACCGCGACCCCGGACACATTCACCTGATGCTAACTCGCCGCGCCGCCGGTGTTCTTCGGCCTGTCGAAAGGCTGATCCTGGCCGCTGATACGACCACTACTCCACTGGACGCCTCCCTGGTCCCCTCCTCCGTTCGCACCGCCCTCGCTGACCCACACTGGCATCGGGCCATGGAGGAGTACGCGGCCCTGCTGGCCAACCACACCTGGGACCTGGTGCCGCGTCCACCCAACACCAATGGGGTCACCGACAAGTGGTTGTTTCGCCACAAGCTGACTTCGGATGGCTCCCTCGACCGCTACAAGGCCCGCTGGGTCTTTCGGTGCTTCACCCAGCGCCCTAGAGTGGACTATGATGAGACCTTCAGCCCCGTCGTCAAGTTCATCGTCCGCGTCATCCTCTTCCTCGCCCTCTCCCGGAACTAGGTGATCCATCAGCTCGACGTCAAGAACGCCTTCCTTCATAGCACTCTGACTGAGACTGTCTACTGCAGCCAGCCCACTGGCTTCGTCGATGCCACTAACCCAGACCTGGTCTGCCGGCTGAACCGCTCACTCTACGGCCTCAAGCAGGCGCCGCGAGCCTGGTACAGCCGCTTCGCCACCTACATGGCCTCCATCGGCTTTGTCGAGGCCAAGTCGGACACATCACTCTTTATCTACCGACGGGGCGAGGACATCGTCTACCTCCTCCTCTACGTCGACGACATTGTGCTCACGACATCCACCACCGCTCTCCTACAGCGCACGATCATCGCCCTCCAGTGGGAGTTTGCGGTGAAGGACCAAGGGCCTCTCCATCACTTCCTCGACATCACTGCCGAATGTCGGCCCTAGGGTCTCTTCCTGCACTAGCGTCAGTATGCCATCGACATTCTGGAGCGGGTTGGCATGTCCGACTATAAGCCCTACTCCACCCCTGTTGATACTCAGGTGAAGCTCTCTGAGGACAACGGGCTCCCAATCGCCGACGCGACGTCTTACCCGAGCCTGACAGGCGCGCTCCAGTACCTCACCTTCTCCCGGCCCGACATCGCCTACGTCGTTCAGCAGGTGTGCCTTCATATGCACACACCACGGGAGCCCCACCTCACCGCCCTCAAGCGGATTTTGTGCTACCTTCGGGGCTCCCTCGACTACGGCCTTCTCCGACCATCCTCGACGTCGGAACTTGTGGTCTACACCGACGCTGCTAGGCCCGGCTACAGCACGCGCCGGTCCACCTCCGGCTATGCCGTGTTCCTGGGTGCCAACCTCGTCTCTTGGACCGCCAAGCAGCAGTCCATCGTCTCCTGCTCCAGCGCCGAGGCTGAGTACCGCGTTGTGGCCAACGGCGTGGCAGAGGTAGGGCTGGACGAAATGCTCGTGGCTCGCTGGCTCGCTCGGTTCATGGTCAGCTCGACTCGGCTCAGATCGGCTCGTTTGAATTTTTTCACAAGCTGAGCTAACATCCTAGCTCGGTTCGTTAACGAGCCAGCTCGCGAGCTAAACGAGCTACCATATTCCAGCAAAACGAAACTATATGCATATCATTTGCAGAATAATTGATGAATATGTTATATATATCTGAGGTGTCAATGGCCTATGAATTAAACTAATGATTAATGAATTATGTCTATGTGTTAATTTGGTCTATGCAAATATAATTATGGGTTAAACTGATGAACATGTATGTGAATTGTGAATTAATGAGTGATGAATTGTGCTAATTTGTTGTTATATTGATGTGGTTTGTGAAATTATGAGTATAATTACTATTTTCTATTGTTAAATTAGTTTGAAATTAACTAAAAAATAATTATTATGTACATTTTATTTTTCTGCTCTGGCTCGCGAGCTAAACGAGCCAGCTCGAGCTCGTAAACGAGCCGAGCCGAGCTGGCTCGTTATCCACCGGGGGCAGAGGCATCCTGGATGCACCAGCTACTCCACGAGCTCTACAGCTCCCTCCAGCGCACCACCCTAGTCTACTGCAACAACGTCAGCGCCGTCTACCTCTCCACTAATCCCGTGCAGCATCGCGCACGAAGCATGTGGAGATTGACCTACACTTCGTCCGGGAGCGTGTCACAGCAGGCGCGTGTTCTCAGCGTCCCCACAACACTGCAGTTCACCGATATCTTCACCAAGGGGCTGCCATCCAATGTATTCCTAGACTTTCGGTCCAATCTCAACATCTGTACAGGATAGAGTTGTGACTGCGGCAGGGGTGTTAGATACCCGTCTCTTGTAATGGGCCTGGCCCAGTTATTTGGTCTATTAATACACTGCTCAACCCTATTCTAGGGTTAGGATTTCTCATTCCAACTGATACATCGTAGTAGTAATCTACTGTAGAAATCTAGCCCGAGATAACTGTATGAGTGAAATATCCATAAGGCTAGCTTTTCCTTCCTCAGTAATTTTAATAGCTGCATCCCGTATCCAAAATAGTAGTTGAAATCTAAAGAATAGGCTTATCTATGCATAGAACACTTTAAGTAAAAATATCATGTCTAGAAAACATAGCATGCATGAGTTATGGTTGGAAAACAGATATTTTGTTGGGTGTGGTAACCACCAAGTTTAAGTATTTAAGGGACTGTTTGGGAGTGTTTAACTTAAAATATATCAGCTTTAGTTTTTCAGCTTCATCAAATTGTTGAGATGGGTTCGAGTAGTGTTTGGCTTGCATATAGACTCCAGCTTCTGTAATACAATTGATTAGTGGGTTGTCACGAGAGAACTAAAGCGATATGTTAGGTAACCGATGTCATGGTGTGTAATTTTCATGCAACTTCATGAAGAGGTATAAAAGCATTGTTTGTGAAGCACCTCTAGAGGAGTATTGTGAATTTCATGAAGTTGGCCTCTAGTTTTAATTTTTTTTCAGAGCTAGAGCTCGTGGAGTAAGACCTGATTTTATGAAAGAAGCTAGAACGAACCTAAAATTCTTGAAGTGAAGTTCTCCCAAACAGACCTTTAATAAAAAGCAGAGTGTTCTCTAGCAACTCTCACTATTTTCAGTGTCCACGAGCAAAGGGGGCCGTTCTCAATGTCCACGAGCAAATTTTTCCTTTAAAATACTACTACCTCCATCCAAAAAATAAGGCGCGCATGTTTTTAGAAAAGTCAACATTTTAAAACTTTGACCAATAACTTAGCAAAAAAACATATGTTTTTAGTGTATGCATGTTATATATTTGAATTCATTTTCAAAAATACTTTAATATGATGCTTAATTTGCATTTGTTGATTTCATATTTTTTTAAAAAAATAATGGTCAAAGTTTCACTTCAAAGACTTTTCCAAAAAAAATATATGCCTTATTTTTTGGGACAGAGAGAGTATTAACTATTCTGAGTACAATTTCAGTAGTACCAGAACAAATGAATCAATGACAAATCAACATATTCCAAGTCAGAACATCTGATTACCTGAAGTGGCATTTTCCGTTTTAGATGGCAGGTGAAATCGTCGATGAGAAATTCTTCGGGGGGAAGGCTGAAGAGCTTACGGAATGCAGAATTTGTCTGAGATGAGCGCAAGTGCATCTGAACATTCAGTTATGCAAGTTAAGTAAAAGAATGCATTGCACAAGCATTAAAAGAAATTCAGAAAACTTTTCCCAAGATCAAATTTTGGACAACCCATACCTTCTTGCCAACTTCTTTCCCCATTTTTTCCAGATAATTCATAACAACTTCAGTCCCCCGCGAATTGTTCAAAAAGATCCGCAGATGCAATTTGGGCTGGTGCCCTTGGGGAAACCTTCCATCAAGAGGAACCCACATGTCACCCAAATCTGACAAATTGTTTTTCACAAAGTTCACTTCTGTTTGACCGATAGGAGTTTCATTGTTTGGTATATCTGAATCATGCACAACCACGTCCAATCTTGCTGGCGGGTCGTCCATCGCATCAAATTCAAATATTTCTGTAAAGTTGAAAAATCGAAGAATCAGGAAAATCTCAGAGGTCAAGATGATGAAGGTGTTTCCAGCTCTCCTTTTTAACTTGTGGGATTCAATAAAGTTATAATGTAGAAGCAGCACTTACCATTCCATTTAGGTTCAGAAGTCTGGTATTTGACGGAGCTGGTTTTCCTCTTTCCATTGCATGTAAAAACTACGTAAGGATCAGGAACCCCAGGTGTACCTGCACTTACTACACCGCTTCCCTCAATAAGTGCAATAGTCAACAACCAACCGTCTCCATGAGCTTTGACCCCATGATCACTACCTAATGTTGAGACAAGAAAAACGCAAATTAGATGCATGTCCATAGGGAATGGATAATTTGCAAGCTACAGGAAAATGAATAATAATAGTTTTAAAGATAAATAATTTTTCTAGTAAAGCCATTTAGAGGACTAGGGCAATCTTACAAGGACTACTGCAAACAAAATATTTGCTTCTTTTTTGGATTAATTCCTTAGCATTTACAGAATACCTAGATCGGCCATCAGAAAGACATGTAAATATCAGCCACCACATAGAGATGATTACTGGCTTACCACGTTGTTTCCAGGCTTGCAAAAAACGTCGCCCTACTTTCATGATATTATGCCCTTGGATGATCAAAATAATACAAAACACAATCTCTCCAATGGAATCTGGAAGGTCAATGCCAAAATATTCAAGACCGCCAAGCACCACATTAGGCTTGGCTAGATGAAGATGAGTAGTGATATACAGTGCTGTACTGAGAGAGCATATGAATGCAAAGCTTCCAAGGAAGCGAGCAACCAGTTTCCAGTTCGATTCTTTCTGTGTCTGCAGTGATGCTAAAATCTTATCTTTCGTATTAGCATCGGCAAGTTCAGCTACTTTAACTTTCCGGGACAGTACTTCAGAGAAATGTGAATAACCCTCTGCAAGGCCTTGTTTCGCTCCATTCTCTATCATTCCTTTCAGCATCGTACTCTGAACAAAGTTCAGACGCCAACTTACAGTAATTTGTGTGGTCTGTTCTAATGGCAACTGGGAACCAGATATTATACGGTACAATATCTCCACCTTGAAACAATTACCACAGGGAACATCAGGAGTGCTAACACTAGACAAAACTGCAAAAGAACTTCCTGTTGCCTTCAAGTATTTCTGCTCTTCAGTGGCTTTAACAGATTTAACTAATTTGCTAGCAGCTTTTGTATAAGTTATTGTTCTTTTTAAACAGTTCTCATTATTGTCATGCTTCCAGGGCTCAATGTTGAATCCACTTGTTCCTTGAAGTTCAGAAACTTCTGGCCAGAAATCTGAAGTTCCAGAAAACAGCAAAGAATTTAGTTCAGCTGGTGCAATAATGTAAGATTGGTCCATTAGTACACCACCAGGCAAGTTTCCTGGCAGTTCACAAGCTTGGTCTTTGGACTCCATATTTTTCAGCAGTTCATCAAGGCTGACCTCAGGCAGTGTGCAACCCTCTTCATTTTCACGACATTCAGAATTCATTTGTGTGCTTCGAAACTGGTCTAGGGACACAGGATCTGATGCTACAGAATGTGTAGCATCAGCAGTTTTCCGGAAGTACCGAGACATGACCTCCACTACTGAGGATGTATCAACGATGGCACTGCCATCATCTTCTTCAGGCTCCAGAAGAATTGATTGCTCTATGCTGACACAAGATAGTGGCCCTGTGCTTCTAGGACCTCGGACCTCCGTCATGCTTTGGTTGAAGCCATCCGAACTTTTGAGGGATGTCCGATCCATGCTGGCACAGGCTGACATATCCAGACTGTTAACAGTAGCTGATAATGGTGATTCATTAGTTTCGATTGACCTGTGTGAGCTGCACGATATATCATCGATAAGTTGCGGTGGAGCTTGATGTGCGTCATCACAAAGGGTGGCCCTAACCGATAAGTATACTCTCAGGCAAATTTCGCCTGCAAGGAAATATGATTGAACAGTGAATAATGCTAGCTTCAGTCGTCACAGCATTTTGCTCTGCAGAAATTTGAAAGGGTCTTCCCAACAGTAAAGCATTCAACAGTGTTATTAAAACTACGTTTAAACGATGTTTTTAAACGTCAAAACTCTAATTAGAGGTTGAAACCACGTTTTAGCGTTTTGGCGTTCTAAACTGTAAAACGCAGTGTTTTATGCATTTTAGACCATTAGCTACTTTTGGGTCCAGTCTATTAGTTACTTTTGAGGTTCAATCCAGCTCATGGGTGAAGTTTTGGTAAGCCACTAACCTCTCTATTTTGGTATTTAACTTCATATTATTGTCTGAAATTACGATGTATTGGTATTTTTCCTGTGTTGTTTAAAACTACGTTTAAACTTTGTTTAAATGTTTAAAAGTCAAAATTTCACCCATAAGCATTCCAACGTTTTACCGTTTTAATAACCTTGGCATTCAACCGAATGGGGATACAACAAACAGCTGCAGGTTGGGGACAAAGACTTGTGATATGGAAAATCTCTCGACTAAGGAAGAATTGGCGCATGACTATAGGAAGTAGAAAAAAATCTTGGCTATAAACAACAGAATCAAAGTCAAGGCCCTATGATTTTTATTTCCCTGAACAGGTACCACACTAGCACGCCTATCATGAGGTGTAATCCATGTGTAGAGCAAGCATCCATTCTCCTACCCACAACTCCTTGGTGTCTGTTTCGACTGCTTTGAATCATATCACACAGATCAAGCATTGATTTCCATGGCATGCAAGAGGAAAGATCGGATGCAAGTAGGGTGTACCGCGCCTTTTCTTCCTGAACTTGACGCCGCTCCTGGGCTGGAGCTGGTACCACCTGGTACCGAGCGAAAGGTCGTCCGTCTCCATGATCGCGGTGAGGGGCACCCGCACCCGCCCTAGGAACTCGGCGCCCAAGAAGCGGTCCTCGTTGAGCACACACACGACGAGGTCCTCGGCGACGTCGCCGACGAGGAACCCGAACTCCTCGTCCCACACGGGGCTGAGGCTCCGCTTCACCACCGTGGTCTCCCGCGGGCGGCGCCGCCCCAACTGCAGTCGCACGTAGGGGTCGCTGGAGCCGTTGAGGTAGATGGCTGGCAGGCCCCGCGCCTCGATCACGTGCACGCGCAGCAGCATCGGCGCGTCGTGGCGGCCGGGCTCCGGGGGACCCGGCGGGCCCGAAGTCCTCGCCATCCGCGGCCTCGGTGAACGACGGCTGCGAAGGTGCGACGAGAGGGACAGAGATCGAGCAATGGCCAATGGAGGGTTCGCGACCCTCCCTGGAATTGGAAATTGGGGGATTGCCCGCGGCCGTTTGAATTCGGTACGTGTTTACCCCGTGGCGCATTTCTCACCTCATGATTCGTGCTTGTGGGAAGAGGCATTTCGCGGGCCGTTGGATTCGCGGGGAGGGTATGGTTCTAGCCTAACACGTGTGGCCTGTTCCGATATGCTCGGGACGCCTCAGGTTTACATAAATAAACTGAAATAGATGAGATTAATCGAGGCAGCAACTTCTCCTCAGGTAAATAAACAGTAATTCATGAGCTGTGCTCCGATTTTCCCACAGTAGCTGCAGTGCATTGATCAGTATCAGTGGCGAATCTAGAATTTAAGAATTTAAAGTTAGAAAAATCAGTCAACTTTTTTGCATCACATATATCAATGGCTAATTTACAAAAGATAAGTATAAAACTTTAATAGGCTTATAAATGCCTTCAAAATTCATAAATAAAAAATTATCTCTAAAGAAACTTATACGGTATACATATTTAAGATTAACATTTTGAATCATGTGTTGGATTAATGTGGGTCTGTCCCAAATTAATATTCAATAATAATCAATGCTACAGGCTCATTTTAATGCTACAGTGTACTAATAATTTAGTATCATACCGAAAGTTTAAGGTACAAATCAATCAACTTAAATATGTGTATCATTGGTGTATTTATTGAGAAGTTGAGAAAATGTTGAAGGACTGTCGCGCGCGCGCCGCCGGGTTAGGCCGGGCAGTGGCAGATCGGACTTTGGTCCGAATATTCCTTCCTAACAGTTGTGCATTTTGCCTGGAGTGATGACCGTCCATTACTGTCGTCTGTTACTGGCCGTTTCCTGTGTTATGGCTAGTAACGGACGAGCTGTAATGGTCGTCGACTAGTAACGGATGTCTCCAATAGCGTTAGTTTCTAGCTGGCTGTAACGATAGCTCTGATGGCGACTGTTACTGTCTGTTCGCCTCCCTCTGCGCGTGTACAAATACGGAGCAGGTGAGGCTGCTTTTGGTTACACGAGAACAGATTCTCAGACGAGTTGCACACCGTCTATTCCTGTCCCACCTTCTGCGAACACAGAGTAAGTGGGAGAACAGGACTCCGAAATCGTCGTCTGCAGAGCTACACTTGCACGGGTGTGCGGGCTATCAGGTTTTTGGGGAGCGTACTCACGACTGCTCGCTTCGTCCGCTCGACCAGCGCTGATCATGTTCCTCATCGCCGACGCCGTTCGAGGGACTGCACTGCGTACATCTGTCTGCATCGACTGCGTACGACTACATCGAACATACACACAAGATGTCTCGTGTGAATGGAACCACTGATGCCTTGAGCATCGGTCTCTCCACAGGGTACATTCTTCTTAGTAATTGTGCATGTTTAACTGTTGTTTACTGCTTATGTGAGTATTCATACTCACATGCACATACATGTCGGCACATACATCACACTAGTTTTCTAAATTAAATTAAATTAAAACTGAAAATGCATAATTCTCTAACAATCCAAAAACCTGATATTAGACAATTTTTTGTTAGTGGTTTTGTTGTTGCGTTAAAACCAAGTGAACTTTTTGATGGGATATTTTACAAAAGATGGTTGTGAACGATACCGCCCAATTTATAAGAGCACAAGTACCAAAAACATCTGCTTCCACAGTTGTTTGCATACTTGAGCCCATATAAATCCGGTAGATCGCCGAGCATCCCGAAGGACTTCATTAAATCAACTCACAACTCAGATCGTAGATCAAGTAAATTCACAATCACATACCGGAGTTTTTGGTAGCGGAAATAATATTACAATAAGTTTACAAATAAGGAATGAGAGTCAGTACAAAACTTAGTTTGAAAGAATATAGCTTTGTACACTATAAATGTAACCAGAGTTTTGAAATACAAGCTAGCTCAGTGACATTTCCTCCAGAAACAACAGAGATGAGGATTGCATAGAAGGCTGAGCCCATCGGCACTTACTCACCATCATCAGCAGGCCTAGATCTTCACCTGCAACATGGTGGGATAAACCCTAAGTACTCGAATGTACTCAGTTAGACTTACCCGTCCAAAACCAGGAAATAAGAAAGTAAAAGGCACCAAGGATCATGCAAGGCTTTATCTGGAGCTGGCTTTTTCTTTTGGAAGAGTACATGAATTAATGTAGTTATTATCATCTTAAGGGGCATCATAATGATTAATCATCTTTTAGCATTTCAGCATTATTACCTATCCTGCTGCACATGTAGGTTAACACCTGATTAGCTAGTGACATTTGCCAATTTGCTATGTCTAGTATAGCTTTAGTGATTACTCAAATTCAGCAAGTATATCATTAATAGACAAGCAAGAGTAACCCAACCCTTGATTATAATTAATCATGTCATCGTCATTAATCAATATCAATATAACCATTCTCATGGTTCTCTAGGTGTGGTTCTTACTACGATGAGATAGCTCAAGTCAAGTGCTCACTATCCAAGAGCGATGACGATTCGAATCGATTACTAACCAGCTGGCGGGGTATTCCTAACACAAACCATACCCACAATACTTCGTGGGATACGGTCACCACCATACTCATTCCAGTAGCAGCCTCGCTGCACATCGCGGATTCCATAGGGGCCAGCATACCTAGGGACCGCCCGACTACCAGTGGGTTAGGGCGTACCATCCAGCATGGGTCATCTCGTCGTGTCCCCGTCACTCCTCAACCACACCAGTAGGTGCACTGCAACGTCAAATCTGGCTGGAATAGTATTCTGGCTTCACGGTCGGAATGAGTTATCTAGCCAGCTAAGTGTATAAGCATAAGTTCAACATGACTCGAGGGACCACAACGGTACGGTCCTTAATCGACACATACGGGTATAAGTAGACACCAAGACCTCCATGCCTTGTGTTTCCTTATCTTCATCCCGTCCGGTCTCATATTAACTTCATATTATCCATTGATATTTCCCGATGACTTTACCCAGTCAAGCATAAGGTAAGCACAAGTACCTTGTAGGTGACAGGAAATCACCTGACTTCTAACGTCTAAGCGGGTCTAAGCATTTAAGCGTACTTAAATTACCCAGGTGACAAGGATATGGATAACAAGAGAATTAAGGGTAAATGCAGCAATTGTTTCCAAACAACTCCTACAACCTAATGCAACAATCATAGGCAGGTAGGTGAATAAAATAATTATTGCAAACCATGGGACATAGATGTCGGGGCTTGCCTGGAATCAAACACTACATTAGTGTTCTGTTAGACGACGTCCGCTCGATGAACGTCTCCTTGATCAGTCCATCGTCTTTGGGTTTGTCTCCAACATCACGTCCTTCACATCCACGTGTTCCACGTCTAGCGTACCTATTGAGATGCATGATGCATATACATAAATAAAAGTGACACAAGACCATATGGTGCCACGTGACAATGAAGTAAGCACTTAAACAGCAACACATCACAAATCTCATACACAAGCGCTAGCTAGTTCTATAACATAGGGCGTGCGAATCTAATATTATTTAAGACATGGGGTACAGACTTATACTTAGTTCGTGTACAACATAACACAAGAAATGGCAAGCACATTAATCATGGACACATGCTAACTTAAGTATAATAACTGCAAGTGTTCGTCAATTAAGAACTAACTAAGTCTATTTAGCCAATCGAAGTAAGTCTAAGCGATTAACTACACAGTTTCATTTTCTGGACAGCAGCACAACACGTGCTTGTTTTGGCCATAACTAGAGATTTAAACATCCAAAATATGCGATTCAAGACTTTCTAGAAAGATAATAAAATGATCTACAAAACATCTATAGTCATCTCGTGCTGGTTCGATACTTAACAAAGTCAAACAATACAAAGAAGGTGCAGCTGTCCAGATTTGGATAGATTCAGTCCTCCTACTTCAAACAGCTCTAACTGAAGATTTAGACCACCAAAAATAGTGATCCATAACTTTCTTGAAAGCTTATGAAATATACTATAACTGTCTTATAATTACTAAGAGCTGATTCTATATTTTATTGGGTCGAATCGTGCAATCTTTAAAATCTGGACAGAACCTGAACAGATTCTGATATTGCACTTGCGAGACGCATAACTCCTAAACTATCAGACTTATGGCTGTCAAATTTTAACACAAGCAAGATAATAAAGTTATCTACAACTTTTCTATATGACTTCTCTACAGAAAACATAATTTAGTTCATCAAACAAATGGCACGGCAAAAATAGTACATGCAGCCCAAAACAACAACTATCAAAATTTAGCTCCTATTTAGCTTCTAAAATGACCATGTTCTTGAGACTTGAAATACTTCAACACTTTATAATTAATTAGAATTAAAACAACCAAATAAGAACCAACAAGACGACTCTCAAAGTACTTTTAATTCCTTTGGAGCACTAGAGTTACAGCACACATGTAACACACATATGTATCGCTTATGTTCCAAATTAACAAGACCTAGCTCTACGCATAGTTTAACTAGCTCTCTAATTCCCTTCATCAATTTTACTTGTTTAGTGCATCAACTAAAGAGGCATCTCATCCTTCTATGCTCTAAAACATAGAGCATAGAATTCCATGGAACCACATTCTTACCCACTAATACAATCAAATCAATATCAACAACACAAGTGACTCCATCAAAACCAATTATACTTCTCAATCGCATCGACTCCCACAATCACAAATCACATGTATAAAACCAGTACACTCTTCGCTTTACTCTTTTCCCACCGCACAACAAAAATCAATTAAGCACAGGTGACGTCGATGGATTTTTATTACCTCATCACTCGCATCAACTATTCAACCACACATGGCATACATATTTATCGGCGCACTCTTCACACCATAAACTACATCTTAACTTCATCCTTACTATCGAGCGACCCATCTCCTTTATTTTTCCCATCACCCCACGCATACAAACACATCATCAACTAAATCGCAATGAGTAAAATACACATCAACAACCTGATCGATAAGATTTGAGCTGCGCATGTGCTGTCATGGGCTTCGGATTTTTGTGGAGCACGCGATGTGCGAGGCATGACATCGATGGTGGGCTGCGAGCAATAACGACGCACGGTTTAGTCATTTAATCGAATCGGAGAGCACGAGACAGCTAGGACAGCGAGGTGCTCACTGGGGTTTCGACGAAATCACGGCCGGGGCTGCGCAAATCGGATCGGTGCATGCGGCGTAGAGATCGCAGGGCTGCTGCTATGGCTCGACACGATTGGAGCAGTGAAGAACGAGGTCACGACTGGGCGTCTTGGGGTCGAGCTTGAGGACGATGCGGCTGCAGATCCTGCGATGCTGCTGGAACTCAACGCTGGAGGATCTCAACTGTGGGATGGTGCGGCGGCCAAGGAGAACGGTATGATTGTGCATCAAGTGAGGGGGTTCGACATGGAGCTATTGTTTGGGAAAGATGAAGCAGAGGCATGGAGGCGCGGCCAAGGGAGCTGTGCCGAGCTCCACGGATGGAGAAGGCCTAGCGCGCGCGGCCATGGAGCTCGCGGGGGCGCCCTGCGCTTGGGCTTGAGGGAGCTCACAGGGGAAGGTCGGAGGCTCGTCCATGGAGGGAGCTCCGCTCGGCCGCCAAGGAAGAGGAGAAGGGGCACTAGGTGCTGAGCGCCATGGATGGGCAGAAGGAGAGGAGCTCGGCTCCTAGGGGAAGGAGACGCGTGTCCCTGGCGTGAGGATAGGAGCGGCGGAGTGAACGAGGAAGATGAGAAGGTTGTGCTGGCGGACTCCATGAGGTGGGAGCCAAAATGTGCACGGCGGCTAGTAGGGAGAAGAGGGATTTTCCCCAAATTTGTGAAGGAACTCCCATTTATACAAGGCTCCTAGGGTTAGGGTTTGGAGATCCTAAATGGGCTTAAATGAGCTGGACCCAAATCTCTCAAAGGGCTTCACTAATTTATTTTTTCTTAGTTTGATTAAGCGAGGATTATTGAAATCAATATTTTTAACTGCTAACTATTTCAACGTTGATTAATAACTGTGTACATGAGTTAATCCAGTAACCTGCATGACTTGGATTATGAAAACCGAGTGCGTTTTAAATGCGGCGTTATAATTTGGTTTTTGGAACACGGGTCCAAAACATTCAATGACTAAATCGGTTTCGGTTACTTCGGACTCGATTCAATTTATTTGCTCAGTTTATTTTACTCTATAACTTATGTCGTCGAGTTCTATTAAATTCGTCTGGAGTAAAATTATATGATTGATTCTTCGAATTCATATTTACTTTATGATTTAGTCGAGCGGGACTCGGACTCATTATTTACTGTGACGAGATAATTCAAATCACACAAGATCTCTGATATTACCAAGATAAACGGAATGAATGTGACTTGTTTTTATACTCACTAAATTAATTGTTTAGGTTCGAAACTGTCATTTAGCGTGTGACAAACACCTGGGGTGTTACAGTCCTCCCCCTTAAAGGAATCTCACCACGAGATTCGAAGCGAAAGACCCTTAAGAGTAGAAAGTGAAAGGGAAATAGGGTTAAACCTTTTTCTAAATGATTTTGGTGGTTGAAAGCCCAACACAAATAATTAGACTAACTAGTTTGCTCTAGATTATATGTTCTACAGGTGCTAAAGGTTCAACACAAACCAATAAAAAGATCAAAGTTAGGGTTCAAAATAAAGGAGCAAAAGAAACCGAAGAGAACCCTGGTTTGGCGCACCGGACAGTGTCTGGTGCACCACCGGACAGTGTCCGGTGCACAGGGCCGTACGACTTCAAACTTGCCACCTTCGGGTTTCTGGAGAGCCGCTCCGCTATAATTCACCGGACTGTCTGGTGTGCCAGCGGAGCAACGGCTAGCGAGCGCAACGGTCGACTCCAACGGTCGCCTGCAACGTGAACAGTGCGTGGACAGTTCGCGCAGAGTCAGAGCAGCGCCAGAAGGCGCACCAGACAGTGAACAGTGCTTGTCCGGTACGGCACCGGACTGTCCGGTGCCCCAAGATGTCAAAGCACCAACGGTCGAAACCATCAGAACCCTAACGGTTGGGTGACGTGGCTGGCGCACCGGACTGTCCGGTGCGCCCATCGACAGACAGCCTCCCCAACGGTTGAATTGGTGGTTGGGGCTATAAATACCCCCAACCACCACCACTCCAAGCATCCAAGTTTTTCAGACATCTCATTCAATACAAGAGCTAGTGCAATCAATACAAGACACAATTCAAAAGAATCAAAGCCTCTCCAAGTCCCAAATACACTCCAAACACCTAGTGACTAGAGAGAGAGTTTTGCTCGTGTTCTTTGAGCTCTTGTTCTTGGATCGCTTTCTTCTTCCTCATTCTTGTTCTTCAAAGCACTTGTAATCAAAGCAAGAGACACCAATTGTGTGGTGGTCCTTGTGGGGTCTAAGTGACCCGTTTGATTAAGAAGAAAGCTCACTCGGTCTAGGTGATCGTTTGAGGGAAAGGGTTGAAAGAGACCCGGTCTTTGTGACCACCTCAACGGGGACTAGGTTCTTTTGAACCGAACCTCGGTAAAACAAATCACCGTGTCATCCGCTCTATTTCTTTGGTTGATTTGTTTTTCCCCTCTCTTTCAGACTCGGTTTTATTTCTAACGCTAACCACGACTTGTAGTTGTGTTTAAAGTTGTAAATTTCAGTTTCCTCCTATGCACCCCCTCTAGGCGACTTTCAAGAAGCATATAACTCTAGTTTCAGATGTAGCGACAACTTAAGGCTAATTGGTTTTCACATCATTAACAAGGCTAAGTGATCTATTAATGGCTCACAATGAAAAGTTGATGTCAAAGGGTGATTGTCTTATTGATCATCTCGGTGGTTCTAGTCTTTTCGATTCAAGCACGCTCGATGCGATTTAATTAGAATAGGACCACTTTCTGGTCTTTCACGTCACATTAGCAGCATATCTTTATGTTTGAAGAATTTTCCTTCATTGACTCCTATGAAGCATTGTTTTGTTGAAAGGAATTCAGTTTTAGGTTGCTTTAAGCGAGATGATTCTTAGTAAGCATATGGTAGTTCAGATCGTAGGTAAGGGATTCCTAGACATTTGCTTCTCTAGTGGATATAGCATGTATCATACTAGTCATATCAAATGTGATTAAGACGGGCAAGCATTGATCAAGGCTAAGCGAAATTCTATTTAGTTGACAGATAATATCCATGTTGGTTTTAGATGCCAATTCACGTAGACATTATCTGATAGAAAATCATGTAAGGTTCCATGTGTGCAGTTTTATTTCTTAGACAACACTGTACTATATGAGTCTGATGAGCAAGCAACAGATAGGGCAACTGATTATGCCTACTATCGGGGACCATAATTAGGGGTACCCCCAAGACTCCTAATCTCAGCTGGTAACCCCCATCAGCACAAAGCTGCAAAGGCCTGATGGGTGCGATTAAGGTCAAGGCTTAGTCCACTCAAGGGACACGATCTCGCCTCGCCCGAGCCCAGCCTCGGGCAAAGGCAGCCGACCCCGGAGGATTCACGTCTCGCCCGAGGGCCCCCTCAAGCAACGGACACACCTTCGGCTCGCTTGAGGCCCAGTCTTCGCAGAGAAGCAACCTTGGCCAGATCGCCTTGCCAACCGACCATATCGCAGGAGCATTTAATGCAAGGATGGCCTGACATCTTATCCTGACGCACGCTCTTCAGTCGACAGAGCCGAGGTGACCGCAGTCACTTTGCCGCTCCACTGACCGACCTGACAAGAAGACAGCGCCGCCTGCATCGCTCCGACTGCTGTGCCACTCGATAGAGTGAGGCTGACAGCAGCCAAGTCCGGCCTCGGGTGCCATAGGAAGCTCTGCCTCGCCCGACCCCAGGGCTCGGCCCCCATCTCGGCCTCGGAAGATGGACTTCGCCTCGCCCGACCCTAGGGCTCGGCCCCCGTCTCGGCCTCGGAAGATGGACTTCGCCTCGTCTGACCCCAGGGCTCGGACTCAGCCTCGGCTCCGGAAGACAACGAACTCCGCATCGCCCAACCCCAGGGCTCGGACTCAGCCTCAGGTCCGGAAGACGACGAACTCCGCCTCGCCCGACCCCAGGGCTCGGACTCAGCCTCGGCCTCGGAAGACGGACTCGACCTCGGCCTCGGAGGAGCCTCCGCCTCGCTCGACCTAAGGCTCGGACTGACCACGTCATAGGAGGGGCCATCATTACCCTACCCCTAGCTAGCTCAGGTTATGGGGAACAAGACCGGCGTCCCATCTGGCTCGTCCCGGTAAACAAATAATGATGGCGCCCCGCGTGCTCCATGACGACGGCGGCTCTCAGCCCCTTATGGAAGCAAGGAGATGTCAGCAAGGACTCGACAGCCCCGACAGCTGTCCTTCTGCAAGGCTCCAGCGCTCCTCCAACGGCCACGACATCACATGAACAGGGTGCCAAAACCTCTCCGGCTGCCACGACGGCATGTACTTAGGGCTCTAGCTCCTCTCTGCTAGACACGTTAGCACACTGCTACACCCCCCATTGTACACCTGGACCCTCTCCTTACGCCTATAAAAGGAAGGTCCAGGGCTCTCGTACGAGAGGGTTGGCCGCGCGGGAGAACGGGCCGGCGCGTAGGGCTCTCTCTCTCTCCCACGCGGACGCTTGTAACCCCCTACTGCAAGCGCACCCGACCTGGGCGCAGGACAACACGAAGGCCGCGGGTTTCCCCTTTTGCATGTCTCCTTCCCCCCTTCGTGCTCCGTCTCGCGCCGACCCATCTGGGTTGGGACACGCGGCGACAATTTACTCGTCGATCCAGGGACCCCCCCGGGGTCGAAACGCCGACAGTTGGCGCGCCAGGTAGGGGCCTGCTGCGTGTTGACGAACAACTTCCCGTCAAGCTCCAGATGGGTAGTCTCCAGCAACCTTTCCAGCCCGGGACGGTGCTCCGTTTCGGGAGTCTTGAGTTCATGTCCCTCGACGGCAGCTACGACATGATACTCCTTCCTCCACCGCGCGACAGCGACAACGGCGGCCGTCAGCCCGCCCGCCGGCGGCGGAATCAACGACGTCTTCCCCACGTGGCGGAAGAACAACATTCGGGTTTGTCCTGTCACCTCCCCAGCCGACGGAGGAGGAGGCGAGGCAACCATGGCCAAGCAGGAGGTGGCACCTCGTCGGCTGTCGAGCAAGTCGACGACGCCGGCGCCCCAGCGGGGGACACGTCGGGCTTCGACATTGCGTCTGAGACGAAGACGAGCGCCGTTTCCCCGCAACACGCCAACCCGAAGCAGACGAACGATGCTAGCATGCTCGCGAAAGACTCGCTGGGCGTCGCCCTCGTACCCGAGACAACGGTGCAGTCCGCCCCCGACGCGACTTCGTCACCGCCCGTCGACCAAGAGGTACCGACCGATTCCTATCTCGTGCCTTTTGGATTCAGCCTCGACCCACCAAGCAACCTCGCTTCGGTGGAAGCCTTCATAGAGGCATGTACCAACCCTCCGGGGTACCGTATGCGGTCGCCCTGGGACAGACTGACGGCCGTCTCGACCTACGGACCCTCGGGTTCCGAGGAAGATGGCGAGCCCGACTTTTGTTGGGATTTCTCCGGGCTCGGCAACCCCAGTGCCATGCGGGACTTCATGACCGCATGCGACTACTGCCTTTCCGATTGCTCCGATGGTAGCCGCAGCTTCGGCGACGAGGACTGCGGCCCAAGTCGTGAATGTTTCCACGTTGATCTAGGGAGTCCCGGTGAAGGCAACCATCTTGGTATGCCGGAAAACGGCGATCCCCCTAGGCTTGTGCCTCGCGTTGACATCCTTCGGGAGCTAGCTGTGGTCCCAGTCCCTGCGGGGGATCAGGACGCACAGCTCGAGCAAATCCGTGAGATGCAGGCCAGGCTCGACGAGGGAGCAGGAACACTTGAGCCGTTCCGACGGAACATCGGGCAGGAATGGGCAGACCAAGCTTCAGTCGGAGAAGCGCATCATCTACCCCAGGGCATCCAGCTCCGCATTGCCGACGACGTCAGGGCAAGGCCGCCACTGGCTTCCAGTGGGGTCGGCCAGAACCTGGCTGCGGCAGCAATACTACTCTGCGCGATGCCGGAACCATCGACCACCGAAGGGCGGCGTATCCAGGGAGAGCTCAAGAATCTCCTGGAGCATGCCGCGGTCCGACGGGCCGAAAGCTCTGCCTCCCGAAGGCAAAGGTACCCCTCGGAGCATCGCGTCGCGACTTCCCGATTCATGCGGGAAGCCTCGGTCCACACCGGGCGCACGCGCAACACAGCGCCTGCAGCCCCGGGTCGCCTCGGCAACGAGCACCACCACCGCAACCGTCGAGCCCACCTCAACGAGAGGGTGCGCCAAGGCTACCACCCCAGGCGTGGGGGACGCTACGACAACGGGGAGGATCGGAGTCCTTCACCCGAACCACCCGGTCCGCAGGCTTTCAGCCGAGCCATACGACGGGCGTCGTTCCCGACCCGGTTCCGAACCCCGACTACCATCACAAAGTACTCGGGGGGAGACGAGGCCGGAACTGTGGCTCGCGGACTACCGGCTGGCCTGCCAGCTGGGTGGAACGGACGATGACAACCTCATCATCTGCAACCTCCCCCTATTCCTCTCCGACACCGCTCGAGCCTGGCTGGAGCATCTGCCTCCGGGGCAGATCTCCAACTGGGACGACCTGGTCCAAGCCTTCGTCGGCAACTTCCAGGGCACGTACGTGCGCCCTGGGAACTCCTGGGATCTCCGAAGCTGCCGCCCACAGCCGGGAGAGTCTCTCCGGGACTACATCCGGCGATTCTCGAAGCAGCGCACCGAGCTTCCCAACGGTCACCAACTCGGACGTCATCGGCGCGTTCCTCGCCAGCACCACCTGCCGCGACCTGGTGAGCAAGCTGGGTCGCAAGACTCCCACCAGGGCGAGCGAGCTGATAGACATCGCCACCTAGTTCGCCTCTGGCCAGGAGGCGGTTGAGGCCATCTTCTAGAAGGACAAGCAGCCCCAGGGCCGCCAGCCGGAAGACGTCCCCGAGGCGTCCACTCAGCGCGGCGCCAAGAAGAAGGGCAAGAAGAAGTCGCAAGTGAAACGCGACGCCGCCGACGCGGACCTTGTCGCCACCGCTGAGTACAAGAACCCTCGGAAACATCCCGGAGGTGCCAATCTCTTCGACAAGATGCTCAAGGAGCCATGCCCCTATCATCAGGGGCCCGTCAAGCACACCCTCAAGGAGTGTGTCATGCTTCGGCGCCACTTTCACAAGGTCGGGCCACCTGCGGAAGGTGGCAGGGCCCACAACAACGACAAGAAGGAGGATCACAAGGCAGAGGAGTTCCCCGAGGTCCACGACTGCTTCATGATCTACGGTGGGCCAGTGGCAAACGCCTCAGGTCGGCACTGCAAACAACAGCGTCGGGAGGTCTGCTCGGTAAAGGTGGAGGCACCAGTCTACCTAGACTAGTCCGACAAGCCCATCACCTTCGACCAGGGCGACCACCCCGACCGCGTGTCGAGCCTGGGGAAATATCCGCTCGTTGTCGACCCCGTCATCGGCAACGTCAGGCTCACCAAGGTCCTCATGGACGGAGGCAGCAGCCTCAACATCATATACGCCGACACCCTCGGGCTCCTACAGATTGATCTGTCCTCGATCCGGGTAGGCGCGGTGCCTTTTCACGGGATCATCCCCGGAAAACGCGTCAAACCCCTTGGACAACTCGATCTGCCCGTCTGCTTTCGGGACTCCCTCCAACTTCCGAAGGGAAACCCTCACGTTCGAGGTGGTTGGGTTCCGAGGAACCTACCACGCAGTACTGGGGAGGCCATGCTACGCCAAGTTCATGGCCGTCCCCAACTACACCTACCTCAAGCTCAAGATGTCGGGCCCCAACGGGGTCATCACCGTTGGCCCCACATACCGACACGCGTACGAATGCGACGTGGAGTGCGTGGAGTACGCCGAGGCCCTCGCCGAATCCGAGGCCCTCATCGCCGACCTGGAGAGCCTCTCCAAGGAGGCACCAGACGGGAAGCGCCACGCCGGCAACTTCGAGCCAGCAGAGACGGTTAAGTCCGTCCCTCTCGACCCCAGCAACAACGCCTCCAAGCAGATCTGGATTGGCTCCAAGCTCGACCCCAAATAGGAAGCTGTGCTCGTCGACTTTCTCCGCGCGAACGCCGAAGTTTTCACGTGGAGTCCCTCGAACATGCCTGACATACCGAGGGATGTCGCCGAGCACTCGCTGGATATCCAAGCTGGAGCCCGACCCGTGAAGCAGCCTCTGCGCCGATTCGATGAAGAAAAGCGCAGAGCCATAGGCGAGGAGATCCACAAGCTGATGGCTGCAGGGTTCATCAAAAAGGTATTCCATCCCGAATGGCTTGCCAACCCTGTGCTTGTGAGAAAGAAAGGAGGGAAATGGCGGATGTGTGTAGACTACACTGGTCTAAACAAAGCATGTCCGAAGGTTCCCTACCCTCTGCCTCGCATCGATCAAATCGTGGATTCCACTGCTGGGTGTGAAACCCTGTCTTTCCTCGATGCCTACTCAGGGTATCACCAAATTAGGATGAAAGAGTCTGACCAGCTCGCGACCTCTTTCATCACACCTTTTGGCATGTACTGCTACGTTACTATGCCATTTGGTTTGAGGAATGCGGGTGTGACATACCAAAGGTGCATGAACCACGTGTTTGGCGAGCACATTGGTCGAACGGTCGAGGCTTACGTCGATGACATCATAGTCAAGACGATGAAAGCCTCTGACCTCCTCTTCGACCTTGAAACGACATTCCGGTGTCTCAAGGCGAAGGGCGTGAAACTCAATCCTGAGAAGTGTGTCTTCGGAGTCCCCCGAGGCATGCTCTTGGGGTTCATCGTCTCCAAGCGGGGCATCGAGGCCAACCCAGAGAAAATTGTGGCCATCACCAACATGGGTCCCATCAAAGACTTGAAAGGCGTACAGAGGGTCATGGGATGCCTTGCGGCTCTGAGCCGTTTCATCTCGCGCCTCGGCGAAAGAGGCCTACCTCTATACCGCCTCTTAAGAAAGGCCGAGTGCTTCACTTGGACCCCTAAGGCCGAGGAAGCCCTCGGGAACCTGAAGGCGCTCCTCACGAACGCGCCCATCTTGGTGCCCCCCGCTGCCGGAGAAGCCCTCTTGATCTACGTCGCTGCTACCACTCAGGTGGTCAGCGCCGTGATCGTGGTTGAGAGACAAGAAGAGGGGCATGCATTGCCCGTCTAGAGGCCGGTCTACTTTATCAGTGAGGTACTGTCCGAGATCAAGACCCGCTACCCACAAATTCAGAAGTTGCTGTACGCGGTGATTCTGACGCGGCGGAAGTTGCGACACTACTTCGAGTCTCATCTGGTGACTGTGGTGTCATCCTTCCCCCTGGGGGAGATCATCCAGTGCCGAGAGGCCTCGAGTAGGATTGCAAAGTGGGTGGTGGAGATCATGGGCGAAACGATCTCGTTCGCCCCTCGGAAGGCCATCAAGTCCCAAGTCTTGGCGGACTTTGTGGCTGAATGGGTCGACACCCAGCTTCCAGCAGCTCCGATCCAACCGGAACTCTGGACCATGTTTTTCGACGGATCGTTGATGAAAACAGGGGCAGGCGCGGGCCTGCTCTTCATCTCGCCCCTCGGGAAGCACCTCCGCTACGTGCTGCACCTCCATTTCCCGGCGTCCAACAACGTGGCTGAGTACGAGGCTCTGGTCAACGGGTTGCGCATCGCCATCGAGCTAGGGGTCCGACGCCTTGACGCTCGCGGTGACTCGCAGCTTGTCATCGACCAAGTCATGAAGAACTCCCACTGCCGTGACCCGAAGATGGAAGCCTACTGCGACGAGGTTTGGTGCTTGGAAGACAAGTTCTACGGGCTCGAGGTCAACCACGTCGCCCGACGATACAACGAGACTGCGGACGAGCTGGCTAAGATAGCCTCGGGGCGAACAACGGTTCCCCCGAACGTCTTCTCCCGAGAACCTACATCAACCCTCAGTCAAGACCGACGACACGCCCGAGCCTGAGAAGGCCTCGGCCCAGCCGAGGCACCCTCGGCCCCCGAGGGTGAGGCACTGCGCGTCGAGGGAGAGCGGAATGGGGTCCCGCCTAAACGAGACTGGCAGACCCCGTACCTGCAATATCTCCACCGAGGAGAGCTGCCCCTCGACCGAGTCGAAGCTCAGCGACTGGCGCGGCACGCCAAGTCGTTCGTCTTGTTGGGGGGGCAGGAAGGAGCTCTACCACCGCAGCCCCTCAGGCATCCTCCAGCGATGCATATCCATCGTCGAAGGCCAAGAGCTCTTACAAGAAATACACTCGGGGGCTTGCGGTTATCATGCAGCGCCTCGAGCCCTTGTTGGAAACGCTTTTCGACAAGGTTTCTACTGGCCAACCGCGGTGGCCGATGCCACTAGAATTGTCCGCACCTGCCAAGGGTGTCAATTCTACGCAAGGCAGACCCACCTGCCCGCTCAGGCTCTACAGACAATACCCATCACCTGGTCGTTTGCTGTGTGGGGTCTGTACCTCGTCGGTCCCTTGCAGAAGGCACCCGGGGGCTACACGCACCTGCTGGTCGCCATCGACAAATTCTCCAAGTGGATCGAGGTCCGACCCCTAAACAGCATCAGGTCCGAATAGGCGGTGGCGTTCTTCACCAACATCATCCATCGCTTTGGGGTCCCGAACTCCATCATCACCGACAACGGCACCCAGTTCACCGGCAGAAAGTTCCTGACTTCTGCGAGGATCACCACATCCGGGTGGACTGGGCCGCCGTGGCTCACCCCATGACGAATGGGCAGGTAGAACGTGACAACGACATGATTCTGCAAGGACTCAAGCCGAGGATCTACAATGACCTCAACAAGTTCGGCAGGCGATGGATGAAGGAACTCCCCTCGGTGGTCTGGAGTCTGAGGACAACGCCGAGCCGAGCCACGGGCTTCACACCGTTCTTTCTAGTCTATGGGGCCGAGGCCATCTTGCCCACAGACTTAGAATACGGTTCCCCGAGGACGAGGGCATACGACGACCAAGGCAATCGAACCAACCAAGAAGACTCACTGGACCAGTTGGAAGAGGCTTGGGACATGGCCTTACTACACTCGGCGCGGTATCAGCAGTCCCTGCGACGCTACCACGCCCGAGGGGTCCGGTCCTGAGACCTCCAGGTGGGCGACTTGGTGCTTCGACTATGACAAGACGCCCGAGGGCGGCACAAGCTCACGCCTCCCTGGGAAGGGTCGTTCATCATCGCCAAGGTTCTGAAGCCCGGGACATACAAGCTGGCCAACAGTCAAGGCGAGGTCTACAGCAACGCTTGGAACATCCAACAGCTACATCGCTTCTACCCTTAAGATGCTTTCAAGTCATTCGTACACCTCGTTCACATACAAAGTCTAACCATCAAGGAAGGGTCAGCCTTGCCTCGGCAAAGCCCGAACCTCCCTCGGGGGCTAGAAGGGGGGAACCCCCTATGCGTCAAAATTTTCCTCGAAAAAAGTCTTCCATCAAAAAGACTTTCGCGTCTCTCGGCTATATCGGTAATAGGACCCCAAGAAACGAATAAGGGTGCATGTAAGTGGCAAGGCCGACTGAGCCGAGGGATTCCTACGCCTCTGGGATACGGATACCTCACTCGTCGCCTACCACGAAACATAACTCTTACTTGGGTAAGCAATCCTGCTACTGACGAATGAGTCTGGATACGCAAAACAGGAGGAAAAGAGACAACCTTATATTACGATAATAAAGTGTTCGGGCCTTGGCGGCCGCAAAAGACACATATGCATTCAAAATAAACTGCTCCGGCAGAATCAGGCGTCGCCCGGAGAAGGAGCCGCGCCCTCGGCTTCGTCTCCACCCTCGGCGAGATCCGCCCCGGCCTCGGATGACGACGCGAGCGAGAGGATCTCTGCTTCGAAGGTGGTCTCCAGCACTGCGCTTGGGCCCGCGGCGGCCGCGTCAAGCTTCTGGACTTCGACCACGGCAGCTTCATCTTCGTCAGGAAGGCAATACCCCTCGCTGACCCGCTCTAGATCCACGTCATAGTGGGAAGCGAGCATGGCGAAGGCCCGCCTGACGCCGTGGTGCAGCGCCTCGCGGAGTCTGCCGCGCGCGTGGTCACCCAAGGCCTGCAGGCGACTCTGAGGGGAGCTTCCCGAGGGGACGTCGTCCAAACCAAAGACCCGGCAGAAGGCCGAGATGGCCTCAGACATGGCCGCGTGGTCGGCCTCCCTCTGCTCGGCCGCCTGGGCAAGTGCCTTGGCGGACTCATCGAGGGCAGACTCGAGCCCTGCAAACAGCCAAAGCAGAAGACTTCAAACACTGGTTGAGGAACGAAGCTGAATCAAAATCTTAAAACAGCCAAGACACACCTTCGGCTCGGGCACGCTGCTCCGAGGATGCGGCTTGGGCCGTGGCTAGGTCTGCCGCAAGGGCTCCAGCCCGAGTAGACGCCTCGGCTAACTGGACTCCAAGAGCCTCAGCCCGGCTTTCAGCCTCGGCGGCCCGACCCCGAGATTGGTCCCGCTCGCCGATGACCTGGTCAAGCTCCAACTACTGCCGCTGCGCCTCTGCGCGTGCCGCCGATGCCTCTGCTCCCAGATCGACACAGAGCAACCGAAGGTCCGCCACCTCGGCGCTCCGTTGAGAGAGGCGCTCAGTAGCCCCGGCAAGCGTGGTCCTCAGGGACCGTAGCGAACCCCAGACATCGGCCTCGCGGCGGATGAACGACGACTTGGCGGCGCTCAGATCCGTCAGATCCTAAGGAAAGGAAGCAGGGCGTCACAAAGAATGCCTTGATCACGTGAAAGGTATGCTTGAAATCATTACCTGGAGGATCTTGGGAACGTCCCTGCAAAGGACCTCCAAGGTCGACCGAAGCGACCCCATCGTTGCCTCGGCACACTCACGAAGCTCGTCCCAAGACTGCTCCTCTCGCTCATCGTCAAGAACGAAGAGGGGATCCGAAGCCCCACTGGTCCAGAACCGGAGCGACTGACGCCGCCCGTCGGGACTGCGCCGCGCGGGGACGAGGTTGCCGCTCCCCAGGACGGGTCGCGGTTCCACGCCCCCCTCCTCCGAGGCACCAAGTAGCGACGCCTCGGCCGTCTCAGCGTCGGCGGCGACGGGTGGCTCCACGGTTGGAACGGCAACCACCTCGACAGAAGTCGGTGCCAGCGCCGGCAACGCGTCTGGTGGGCCCGAGGCCGCAGCCGCGCCGGCAGCCTCCCTCGGCACGACGGTCGCCTCGACGGAGGAGTCGGCCTCAGGAGCTCGCCCCACGACAACTTGTGCCGCCTGGGCCCCCCGCTCTGGGGCATCTTGTAAGAAGGCCAGCTGGCCGGCGAGGCCCGGTGCGGCACTGGCTGCAGAAGCCGACACCGTTTTGAGGACCTTCCGGGGAGCCAGACCGGTCGAACCATGCCTCCGTTTGCTGGGAAGAAAAGGAAGAGCAGGATCAGGACACACGAAGGAGGAGCCAGGACGAAGATATCCTAGGATACTTACCCACTCCGGGCCATGATCAATCGTGCCTGTGGGGAGGTCTCTCGAGCCTCGACCCCCGAAAGTGCCACCGAGGTCCGTCCCGCTACTGACTTCGGCACCATCCTTGCCTTGGGCGCCCGAGGCACCAGAGGGACGGACTGCTCAGGCGTAGCCACAACGACCCGAGGATCACCCTCCTACGCAGTCGGCATGGGCAACGGTTCTTGGGGAACAGGCAGCTCGGCCTGACTCCCCAGGGTTACCTCAACTACCTCGGTCAAGGGGTCAAGTACCCCCTCGGCCTGCCCCCGTTCTTCGGACCAGGACCCTGACGTCCCGGCCTCGGATACCGATGGTGCCAGCCCGCTCGGGGGCTGGCTTGATGGCCCCTGGCCCAGCCTCAGATCCGGGCTGAGGCCGATGCGGGCGGCCATGTCGTCGTCTTCATCATCGTCTTCATCATCATCGTTGTCATCAGGCGTCTCCGGCGACGGCTCCCTCGGGAGCCCATCCCTCTCCTGCCGACGACGAAGCCTTTCCAAGGCGTCCCGAGCCCGCGTCCACTCACGGGCCCGAGCCTTCTTCGCGTCCTTCTTCTCCTTCCTCTTCTCCGCGGCGACCCTCCGTGCAGCTCGGTCCACCGCATCCTCCGGGACCGGTGGCAGGGAAGGCTTGTGAGGCCCTACCTCCTGGAGACAGACAAAAAGTCTCGGCTGTGAGAACCGAGGGCAATCCGACGCAAGAAGGAAGAAGGAGCGGATACTCACCAGAGATACACACCCGCGATCGAGACGCATCGAGGGCTGAGAAAAGGCGTCGGCCTCTAACTTCCCTACCGTGCCGGCTACCCGCATGTGGAGGTCGTCGGTGGGAAGGGGGTCCGAGGACATCTGCAAACCCTCCAAGTCGACCCCCGACGTCATCTCCCAAAGCGGCAGCCGCCGCTCCGTCAAGGGGAGCACCCTCCGGCGATGAATGGCGGCAACCACCCCCGCGGCGGTGAGCCCTCCTTCTCGCAGCTCCTCCAAGGCCTTCAAAAGGGGCTGGAGATTCTTCTGTCTGTCGCACGGGGCCCCGTAGCGCCAGTTCTCGCTGGCGGCGGTCACCACTCGTTGAGAAAACGACGGGAGCCTCCCGTCGTCATTTCGGAGATAAAACCACCGGCGCTGCCACCCTTTGTTCGAAGACGCGAGGATGGCAGGGATGTACTGCAGCGCCCGCGCCTGCCTCAACTGGAGGATGCAGCCGCCGGCCCGCACCGCCATACGAACTCTTCTTTCCCCCGTCGGCGAGGCAAAAAGCTCCGCGGAGAAGAGATGGGTCCACAGGTCCCAGTGGGGGGCAATCCCCAAATATCCTTCGCAAACCGCCGCGAAGATGGCTGCTTGCGAGATGGAGTTGGGACTGAGGTTGTGCAGCTCCACCCCGTAGACGTGCAGAATCGCCCGCATAAAACGGCTTGCCGGCACTCCGAACCCCCGCTCGTGAAAGGAGACGAAGCTCACCACATACCCCGGCGGCGGGGACGGGGCGGCTTCGCTCAGAGGGGCCATCCACTCCGGCTGCGAGTCACCGGAGAGAGGGCGAAGCAAACCATCAGCAACAAGGGCCTCCAGGTCATCCACCATGACGGTGGAGAAAGGCCACGGGTCGCGCGGCGAAACAATGGTCACCCGGTCGGCCATCACCAAGCAGAAGAGGTGGAGGCGGAAAGGACTGGGTGCGCGGTTTCCTTTCTCTGGCTATTCCCTCGGGTTGCGAAAACCTAAGTGGGAGGCGAGCAGCAGAGTAAAGAACTGTCACCGGTCCCTCTCCCGAATATATAAAGGCCCAGGCGAGACCCATTCAACACTTCGCCCGAACCCGCCGCGAGATTCAAAACTCAACGCGAGACGCCCGTTCCTCGAACGGCTCGCGCACGCACAACGGCCGCCCCGCGAACCACTCATCCCGTCGCATTAACTCTGCGGCAGGACAGGCGGCACCTTTGGTAGGTGAAGCAGGCGACGCTTCACCTCCGCCATGATGACCACGTCAAAAAAGGTGCGCCACGTCATTTGATTTTGTATCCTTTTCCACTTCCTCTTTCTCTCTCTTGCCATAGGGACCGGGAAAGGGGATACTCCGAAAGGGATCCTTCTCCGCGAAGGAAGCGGGCCCCGAGCCCCCCTACTGATCAGAGTTCGAAGGCTGGCCCCTCGGAAGGGTTCAACAGCCGCCTCAGAGCACTCGGGCTCCGCGCCCACTACTGGTTAGAGGTTCGAAGGCTGGCCCCTCGGAAGGGTTCAACGGCCGCCTCAGGCCACTCGGGCTCCGCGCCCACTACTGATCAGGGGTTCGTAGGCTGGCTCCCGAAGGGTTCTGACAGCCGCCTCAGAACACGCAGAGCGAGGGATGACCCTAGGTACGTTCGATACATAACCAAGGCTCGGGCTACGCTCCCGAGGTACCCTAGAACATTTCCGAGACCGACAGGAACGATTTTGTAACGGAATCCCACTAGAGGGAGGCATCGAGCCCTCGGACCCCGTCAAAAGGGGACCGAGTCCGGCAAATCACCCGCAGGTACTTTTGGAGCGCGCCTCCGGGCCACTAGCCGACCCCTAACGAATGGGGCACGGGCGTCCACTCGGATCACCCATTAGAAACTCACTGGAGACACCATGTTCGGCGCCCTCCGAGGGCAACATGGCGCTTTCCCCCCTCCTTGCGGAAAGGCGACACAGGGGCGTATGTGAAAAGCCGAGTCTGTCCTTGACCATCCTCTCGCTCTGTGCGGAGGCTCAGGGACTGCTCTCGCAAACCCGGCTCCGGCCAAACCGTTGACAGCGTCAACATACCAGCCCGAGAACTTGGGACTCGACTATGCACCCGGGCTACGACCAGTTCGCATGAGGGAACAACCAGACCGGCCGAAGCATCACGAAACACACTAAGACCTCGAAGGAGTCAAACCACTCCTCCGAGGCCATGGGGGCTACACCCGGCGGGTGCGCTCGCGCGCACCCACCGGAACGAAACGCAACCGAGAAAGGTCGGTCCCTTGCAAAAAAGTGCGACAAAAGCCTCCAAGCGAGTATCAACACTCCTTTCGAGGCTCGGGGGCTACTGTCGGGGACCATAATTAGGGGTACCCCCAAGACTCCTAATCTCAGCTGGTAACCCCCATCAGCACAAAGCTGCAAAGGCCTGATGGGTGCGATTAAGGTCAAGTCTCAGTCCACTCAAGGGACACGATCTCGCCTCGCCCGAGCCCAGCCTCGGGCAAAGGCAGCCGACCCCGGAGGATTCACGTCTCGCCCGAGGGCCCCCTCAAGCAACGGACACACCTTCGGCTCGCTCGAGGCCCAGTCTTCGCAGAGAAGCAACCTTGGCCAGATCGCCTCGCCAACCAACCATATCGCAGGAGCATTTAATGCAAGGATGGCCTGACATCTTATCCTGATGCACGCTCTTTAGTCGACAGAGCCGAAGTGACCGCAGTCACTTCGCCGCTCCACTGACCGACCTGACAAGAAGACAGCGCCGCCTGCATCGCTCCGACTGCTGTGCCACTCGACAGAGTGAGGCTGACAGCAGCCAAGTCCGGCCTCGGGTGCCATAGGAAGCTCCGCCTCGCCCGACCCCAGGGCTCGGCCCCCGTCTCGGCCTCAGAAGATGGACTTCGCCTCGCCCGACCCTAGGGCTCGGACTCAGCCTCGGCTCCGAAAGACAACGAACTCCGCCTCGCCCAACCCCAGGGCTCAGACTCAGCCTCGGCTCCGGAAGACGATGAACTCCGCCTCGCCCGACCCCAGGGCTCGGACTCAGCCTCGGCTCCGGAAGACGACGAACTCCGCCACGCCCGAGCCCAGGGCTCGGACTCAGCCTCGGCCTCGGAAGACGGACTCGACCTCGGCCTCGGAGGAGCCTCCGCCTCGCCCGACCTAAGGCTCGGACCGACCACGTCATAGGAGGGGCCATCATTACCCTACCCCAAGCTAGCTCAGGCTATGGGGAACAAGACCGGCGTCCCATCTGGCTCGTCCCGGTAAACAAATAATGATGGCGCCCCGCGTGCTCCATGACGACGGCGGCTGTCAGCCCCTTACAGAAGCAAGGAGACGTCAGCAAGGACTCGACAGCCCCGACAGCTGTCCTTCCGCAAGGCTCCAGCGCTCCTCCGACGGCCACGACATCACATGAACAGGGTGCCAAAACCTCTCCGGCTGCCACGACGGCATGTACTTAGGGCTCTAGCTCCTCTCTGCTAGACACGTTAGCACACTGCTACACCCCCATTGTACACCTGGACCCTCTCCTTACGCCTATAAAAGGAAGGTCTAGAGCTATCGTACGAGAGGGTTGGCCACGCGGGAGAACGGGCCAGCGCGTAGGGCTCTCTCTCTCTCCCACGCGGACGCTTGTAACCCCCTACTGCAAGCGCACCCGACCTGGGCGTAGGACAACACGAAGGCCGCGGGTTTCCCCTTTTGCCTGTCTCCTTCCCCCCTTCGTGCTCCATCTCGCGTCGACCCATCTGGGCCGGGACATGCGGCGACAATTTACTCGTCGGTCCAGGGACCCCCCCGGGGTCGAAACGCCAACACCTACATTGCACGGGTAATGATTATTCATTAAGGAAATCCAAAAATTCTGATGGGTAGTAGTGATCCTGGCTAAATTAGTCTTAACCACTTGGGTGAAACACATCAAAAGATAGCCGAATTAGGTCGGTTCTGAAAATAGATAGCGCATGAGACAAGTTTGTACTTTGTTCACCATATAATCTTCAAATAGTGATTTTTACTTTGGCTATCGAAAAATTATTCCTTATGTTGTCTTATCAATTTCATGGATGTAAAGAATTATTATCGGTGATAACCATTTTTGACAGGACTGTTGAAAGGAAACATATAAGATGTCTGACCTTCGGTCTACGGTTGTTTTGTCAAATTATAGGTTTATCATTGAGATATAGTCTATGACTATGAACCTGTAGACTTTGGAACAACATCATTTTTAACTTTACGATCGATGGCTAGCTTTATTACGTACTAGCATAATTATGGCTTACCAAACATGTTGAAATCCACGTGCGAGACTAACAAGGAATGATTTTAGCGATGGCTGGGTACTACTGAACAATCCAAAGATCATAACATACATCGGTCAACAACTTAGGTGTATAGCTATAGATGATGGTTACCAATTCCATTTAGATACAAATTGGTGTAAATTATCTCGATCTTAACTTGTTTATTGTGGGTGTTTCCAATACAAGTTAGAATTTTAGTTCACGACCTTAAAACAATTAGTTCTAAGAAATATCGTGTAGTTGTAGGGCTTACGCAATATGAAACGAGACTTATGTTTTCATAAGATAAATCGGTTTTACCAGAATGTAATAAACAGACTGGGATAATTTGTCAATGATGGCTCCTATAAAATCATGTTTACAAAACATCGTAGGTAGATCCGTAATGAAATTCCTATGAATATCTTCATGTTTCTAGGTGGCTATAGTCAATAGTTATAAAGTAGATGCTGCTTTAATTGACTGTTCTTTACTTTCAGATATGCATTCAATTCAAAACATTTATTTATTAATTTATACAACAGTTTTATTGCTTCATTTGTTCATCAAACTTTTCCTTAAGATCCTGATAAATTTTATTGTGGCCTAAAAGAATGTAGACTGAGAACAAAATGAGTTCCATCAAGAATTTGCTTCATCAAGGTGATTTGAATTCAAGCGAATTTAGACAGTTATGTGGAACAATCTTTAGATTAAACTTTTCGCTTCCTAACATAACTCATTGTTAACAGGCTCTCGGTTCTTAAAGTGAACCTAAACTTTGCTATTAAGTATGTTCTTGACACATTCATTTTACCTGGGTGGTGTTGAACTTCAGTTTCATTACCTTTAACAAATTTTAACCACTACCTTGGTCTCATGTGTAGGTCATCTTAGGTGAAGATATATTTGAGCCCTTGCGGTTGGTGAGGATGTTGCTACGGTGCTCATATTAAGGATTAAAAAAATTATTCCTCGAGTTTGAACATGAAGCAGATTTTAATCGCGGTTCGTGCACATTCTTGTTCACAGTATAGTTGCAAGTTAATAAAACCAACTTGTTGAACTATTTTTAACATTGTGTAAACATTTTTATGTTTGGTTGGCAAATAAGCAGAGGGTTTGTGTCAAATGTTAGGATGGGCCTTGACCCATCCATAAAATCGACCCATGATTATTACCACCCTACGAGCTGTAGGTGCTCCCTTATGGCATTGACATGTGAAACGTTCAGCACCAAATCAAGTTGCAACATCAGAGTCCAAGTAGGAGACTCGAACCTACAGTTTTGACAACTATATCAGCTACTAGCTGGTAATCCATGCATTCCAACTAAGGGTAGTAATGGATCGTCATCCAAATATTTATTCACAATTTATTAGGGGGTTATAAATTATTTCTATTTCAAAAATGAATAGAAATATGATCTGATCTTAATTCGATCTTTAAAATTTATAGTGTTAAATTTAGAGCTCATCATCACCCCTAGTTTCAACAGGCTACTAAGTGATATCTATTTTTATACTAATACTAATAATAAATAGGATAAAGTATGAAGTGTTTATACCCACTTTGTGTTTCCAAATGAGACCATATAGTATCCAAATAATTCCAAACAACATAGAACATGATTTTAGGGAAAAAATAGTTTCATATTTTTATAAGCTAAAACAAACTCTATGGATTTTCTAAGATTAAATCAGATTTTACGATATCTAATTATATAATTTCTTTAAAAATATATATATATTGGAAAAATCAGATTTTACGATATCTAATTATATAATTTCTTTAAAAATATATATATATATATTGGAAACTTTGGAAAATCGTTTCTACAGTTTTTTTAGTCTATTTGACCACACTGACTCTCAACATGATTTGATTTATCACAGCAGGATGGCATGAGTTTTTGTTTGGCACTGGCGATGGTCCGGATAAAATTGTATGGACCCAAGGTCTAATTCTCTCAAAATTGTGTAGACGCAAGGTCTAATTCTTTCATATAAACACCTATCATTGATTAAGGTCAGGAACAAAATTGTATGTAAACCTTACCTTTGATTAAGGTCAAGAATAAAATTGTATGTAAACCTACCTTTAATTAAGGTCAGGAATAAAATTGCATGAACCTCAAATTCTCTCGTATGGACCCGTGCCTTTGGTTGACGAAACGTATAACCGAAATTAATCACATGTCTGATCGACTCCCTGACGCAGTAATGGGAGTGTGAATAGTACAAATGAGGGGGAATTGTAGTTCAGGATGAATACAAAATGTTCTTTTTTCCTCTGTTACCGCGGAGTCAGGCACACTGTCCAAAAGTACATGGAAACAGAACAGGTCCAACCAGAGTTATTACCAGACTAAGACGCACGGAAGCAGATTACGTACGATTTACAGAAGCAAAGGCCATCTGGCGCAGAACTACTAAATTCTCGACTGATTTCCCCCACTGGTCAGCTTGACAATCCTCCTCACTAAAATTGTGAATATCAGGAAAAAGTGGAGCTGCCTGGAGCCTGAACATAAATAGCTGGTTTCTTTCGCTTTTGCATCGCATCTGACAGAGCTCCCTGATGATACACGCCTTATGCATCTGTCCAGCATCATACATTACTCTTTGCCAAAATCTGCGCTGTAATGCGCACTTGATTCCAGCTTTTTCGCATCATTTAGCTTCCGCACAGCCTGAAACGGGAGTTGCAGCGATTTTGAGTGTCAATTTTTAACCGCCACCATGCAAAGGTATAAGATTGGAGTGCAAGACAATGCACCTTCATGAAGTCTTCGTGGACTACATAATCTCTCTCTGCACGAATTGCAGCCATACCAGCTTCAGTGCACACGTTCCGAAGATCAGCACCATTGAAACCCTAAAACCAGGAGAGTAAGGTGAAACTATACAATGGGATTAGAGGTTAGATATGATAATACAACTAACTCACTTCAGCTAGTTTCACGACTGCTTCATAATCAATTTCCCCATGCTTGGCAATACCAGCTGCATGGATTTTTAGAACTTCCATTCTTGATTGCTCGTTGGGTAGCGGAATTTCAATCTTCCTGTCTAAACGTCCAGGACGCAGGAGCGCAGGGTCCAGAACATCAGGTCGATTCGTGGCCATGATCATCTTTACCTGTTCAGGTCAAAATATCCTTGTCAAACTAAACTCATACAGAAACAAGACACAAGCTGTTCTATGCAACAATCATAGAAAATGCACGGTAAATATTGTGCAAAGCAAGTAGAAAAAGCAATATTGAAGCTAGGATTCTAAAAAGTGGCATTGTGTCAAGGCCTAAGGAGGCCCACGGAGGGCCTGCGGCAGCAGCAGCCATGGGCCCTCCAAGGGGGATTAGATAAAGATAGTTAGAGATAAGATTAGAAGATTAGTTGAGATTATCTAGTAGATTAGTTGAGATTATCTAGGAAGGTTATCAGTTAGTAGTTGTTGAGAGTTTTTAGGAGAGTTTTAAGGAGGTAAGGATCTCTAGCTAGATAGGGACGGCCAGCTGGCCTATTTATGTAATCAATGGATGAGAAATAAAATAGGAAAGAATTAGAAGGGAAAAACCCTCCTCTTGTTCGGTCGTGGGCAGAGGCCCCCGACCGACGTTCCTGCCCATTGATACCCCTCTCCAATCCCTCACCGATCTAGCGACCATAACACCTGGCATTCAGAGCCAATTTTTTTCACATCGCCCTTTCACCGTGTCAGATCCTGCGCTGTTCGCCCGCAACACGCAGCTGCCACCACATCTCTGTCGTGTCCGCCACATCTACGTCGTCGCTCACCACCACACCTCAACCAGCGCTCGTTCAGCCGACCTGCCAGCGCCGACGCGCGATCCCTCGCGCGCAGCCCGGCGACCCACTCAGCGCCCCCACCAGGCCACTTCCATGCCGGAGGCCTCGCCGCTCTGGGTCTGCCACCACCACCTCCACACCGCCAGGTTGCGTCACCCTTCGCGCTGTTGGGACGCCTCCGCCCCGCGCCGCCGAGACGCCACCTCCACACCACACTGTGGGCGCCACTGCAGGTTGCCTAGACCCAACCGGACCCGATGTCGAGCGGTAGTGGCTTGTCCGGGCGCAGCGCGCCGGAAGACCCGTCGCTGCCCAAGCCGTGGCACAGCCTCGTCGACGGCATCACCGGCTACCTCTACTACTGGAACCCCTACACCAACGTCACGCAGTACGAGCAGCCCACGGCTGCGCCTCTGCCTCTTGTGGGTCCTTGGGTTCCCAACCAGGCGTACTTCGACAATCTGTTTGTGAAGCTCAATGCAATCAACATGGCGCTTTCCAGCAGCTCGCCAGCACTAGCGGCCTGGCCGTCGTCACCCGCTCCGGCACCTACATCTTCTTGGGCGGCGATGCCTACCAGTTGCGTTGCGCCCTCAGGGCCGTCTTCATCACCAGTTGCATGGCTGACGACGCCAGGGGCAACCATACCAGGACCGGTGTACCAGCCCCTGGCACCGACCCTCACTGCTGCTACCATGTCGACGACTGCAGCTGCAGCACCCCCCTCCTTCCCCATCTACGACGACAGCGGTGACCCTCTGGGGTGCTTCAACGGCTGCGAGAAGTTCTTCTGGAGCCAGCGCACTCTGGTGTCCGACAAGGCCTGGCTGGCATCGTATCACCTCATCGACCACGCACATACATGGTTCTGGCAGCTAGAATGCGACGAGCGTGAGGTCACATGGCCACAGTTCAAGATCATGTGCCAGCAACGCTTTGGTTCCCTCGCAGCAGTGGCGACTTCTGCTGGCTGCTGCCACGTTTGTCGTGCCCTCATCGCCGACACCGCCCCCGTCATCAGGGGCAGCCATCACCGCTACCCTTGAACCCAAGAGCGATGTCCAGGAGAGGGTGCTTGCTCCACGACAGACGGCGGCGGCCATCCACCTACAGGCTACAGCACGCGGTTTCCTAGCACGTCGGCGGGTGAAGCAGATGATGGGGGTGCTCCATTGCGGGGGAGTCGTAGCTGCACCAGCGTGCCTGAGCAACGTGGTGGTTGTTCACCTCCGCGTAAAGGAGGCTGCAAGACATGGCGCCCCTCTGCAACGCTCCGTCCGGCGCTGGCCCTCATCTGCGTCGACCGGGCAACTACCATGACTACTCTCCTTCGTACAAGGGGGTCTATTGGCCTCGCCACCATCTGCTCCAGCCACACCACCCTTTGTGCATTGGTGGCCGCAGGACCATGAGGGGCTGCACTGCACGGGATTCACTTGCTGCAAGCAACACCATCATTGGCCTCCACGGGCCCGCCTCCAAAGGCTGTTGTGTCTTTACCTCCGTGGTTCCAGCTCGTGCCCTCCTCTTCGCTGTGCAACGTTTCCTTGGGACACAGGATGATGCTTGCAGTTGCAGTATATCTAGAATAATTAAAAGATGAGTCGAGATGTAAAAGATTCATTTTTCGGTGATAGGTTAGGTCATTACAGGTCGTTTGTTGGATGCTGCAGCTCGAGGACGAGCTGCTTGTCCAAGGGGGGTGTAGTGTCAAGGCCTAAGGAGGCCCAAGGAAGGCCTACGACAGCAGCAACCATAGGCCCTTCAAGGGGGATTAGATAAGGATAGTTAGAGATAAGATTAGTTGAGATTATCTAGGAGATTAGTTGAGATTATCTAGGAAGGTTATCAGTTAGTAGTTGTTGAGAGTTTTAAGGAGATAAGGATCTCTAGCTAGATAGGGACGACCAGCTGGCCTATTTATATAATCAATGGATGAGAAATAAAGTAGGAAAGAATTAGAAGGGAAAAACCCTCCTCTTGCTCGATCGTGGGCAGAGGCCCCCGACCGACGTTCCTGCCCATCGATACCCCTCTCCAATCCCTCACCGATCTAGCGACCATAACATCATGTTACTAGTAATCTTGATTGGAGCTTCAGTGCTTATTCAGCTAACCATGCAGAACCTCCCAAGCATACAAATTGCTAACTTTATAAAGTATGTAGAGTCTGGAAAAAAAACAAGCACGCTGGTATTGACCAGTATTTCACGGAAATTATACACAGATTACATGATTGGGAGAGCGCGACAAAATAACATTCTAAATAGTTCAACCCGTCTCAGTTCTAAACCCCCCAAAATTAGTTTACACAAAAGATAAAGCAGCAACATAAAGGTAATGTACCTTAAGGCATCCAGTATTCCTATTATTCAAATGAAGTTTCATTATATTGTAAATTCTACAGTAAACATGTATTTGTTCAACAGTACTATCAAATGGAGTGTGCAAAATCAATAAGTTACAACAGTAAATCACATGGTAATGGTATCCCAGGTGTTATACATCCAATAAATGTGGTGTGCATAACTTTGGTTAGTCAACTCCCATTTACAGATAGAATTATCGTTGTACCTAGAAAATATGGGTAATCTAAATTACAAATTTACCTTTCCGAGCTCATCAAAACCGTCTAATTGATTAAGGAGTTCCATCAACGTCCGCTGGATCTCACGATCAGCACTAGTTCCCTCACTGAATCTTCGCCCACCAATGGCATCAATTTCATCCATGAAGATGATGCATGGCTAGAAAAGAACAATTTGACATGAAAAAAACTAATATCATTAGTGATGGAACTAAAACGGATGATGGTACACGGCAGGTACGGGAAGTGCGTTAGTGATTTGGCAGTGCGCCAACAGGAATTCAAAAGAAGTAATTGATCGAGTGATTTTTCTCATGCAAAGATGACAATTTGGAAAGCATTTCTTCTCATGCAACACTAACAACAAGATCCACTCGTTAAGTAATGATAGATTTTATTAGTAAAGTGTATCTCCCATATTGCTTTGGTGGGAAATATTTTTATGACACAATATGTTCATCACTATTCCAGTATTGTATATCAGCTCACATAGCTGCTTTAGGCGCACAGCTTTTAGGGAATATATCCACATACCATGGTAGTGTCTTTCAGATAAATGAAAGATCAGTTCAGACCCATTAGGTTTGCAGGAATTAAAAATGAATGAAATAAAAATTCTGATACTTACTTGGTGATCACGTGCATAGCCAAACATTTCTCTAATCAAACGAGCACTTTCTCCAATGTATTTGTCAATAATAGCGCTTGAAACAATCTGTTTTCAGACATTATGTAAGCCATATTTGAATTATAAGAAATACTGAATGCCATCAATGAAGTAAAAAATCACACCTTCAAAAAGTTGGCATCGATGTTACTGGCGATAGCCCTTGCCAATAGGGTCTTCCCAGTTCCCGGAGGACCGTAGAGTAGAACACCCTGGATGAGTAAAACAAACAAGCATATTGATATCCAGTCAGAACATTGAACATTTATCTCTTTCACCTCATGCATAATTGGGATCTAAACACATATTTGTGTTTACCTTAGGAGGCTTAATTCCCACCCGAAGAAAGAGTTCAGGGTTCATAAGTGGTAACTCAATGGACTCCCTGAGCTCCCTAATCTGATCAGACAAACCGCCTACAGCAGAGTAACTGACATTTCCTGGATCTTCATGAAGCATGTTATATACCACTGGATCCACCTAAAGGATTTTCATTCCACATCATCAAAATACATTTGTTCTCCAACAGAAAAAACTAATAATAGATGAACACATAAAATGGCTGATAAACAAACATACCTCCCGTGGAAGAGTGCGCATTATTGTCAAGGTCGTCATGTCAAGTACAACACGAGTTCCAGATGTCAACTTCTCCTTGTCTACTTTACTTCGGCAACCGACCACATATCGGGGACCACTGCTGGCCTTCACAATAACTGAAGAGAAAGGTGTTTCAGTGTTCAGCTTTATGCCGTTGATGAATATAAAACAGAAACTAAAAGTGATACTTAATGTAGACATGCCAAAGAAAATGGTCGGTTGGTGATTATAGATTAATAACAGCAGTTTCTCATTTCTTGCTACCAAGGAGAAAGGAACTTCCAAAACAGAGATGTGTTCCTTTATAGCGAGGGGAAAGAATTGAATCTGAAGCCTGTAAACTGTGTATATGAATACAGATCCAAAGACACAGGAAATGCACTGGGCTTACAGCGTTCATTATCAAGAGGTCGGAGAACCTCTCCAATTATTTGCCCCACGCTCTGCAGAGATTTCAAGTCGTCTTCAGTCTTGGTAAAATCCCTCTTTGCATTTTTAAGGCTTTCTCTCACTGCATGCAAGGGGACAAGAAAATCATATTAGTTAGTAAATTGGAACAAGATTTTCAGAAAACAAACAAACAATGTAATGTGGGACTTCTTAAACTACCCTAAGGACAAAAGAAAATAAAAATAATAGGGTACAGTAGGCTCACAGAAACAGATAGCTCTCGTTGTTTTACTTATATAAGACTAACACAGAATAAATCAAAGCTTGCAAAGGGAATAAATTTCAACGGGGGGAACCGGGGCAATACAAGCTTATAAGAATTTTATTAAATGTAAGATGACTCTTGGTACAAAACATATTAATCCCTAGCTCTCAATAACACACATTAGAACAATCAGATACAGCGTACAAAGTTAGGAGCATTTGTAAGATACAATTTTCTTGAACAAACATCATGCAGTTAGCATGCTGAGAAGTGGGACAACTTGATTGCAACAGCTGTAACCAAGCTCAAGATACACACTAGTTTTTCCATGAAATTTCATACCCGTCAAGACTGAAATCCATTCAAATAAATGTAGAGAATGCGCGCATAAAAACCTCTAAGAAAATTCAAGTTCCGCACTCCAAAAAGAAAATGAAGAATTGCCAGAGTCTATTGATGCCCCTTTAATTGTTTAACTGCAAATGCTTGAACGACCATGAGTGATCAACAAATACTACGCCACTGTTTTCAAGTCGTCTTACTAATCGCGATTAGTCGGGCAGGTCACGATCAGGTCCAGCGACCTGATCAGGAGAGCTAGTTGTCCTGATGTCCGACTAATCGGAGATTAGTTTCGACTAGACGTCCGATCAGGTCATCAGGTCCGACCAAGTTAGGCTAGGCTTATTTGTTTCGTGGGCCTCTTTTATTTGTCGGCCTGGCTACAGGAAGGGTCATTTGCCACCGCCTGTCAAAACTCCCTCCAACACTTCTCTTTCCAAAACCTCTCGCTGGATTCCTGTTCTCCTATTCTCCACTCCAGCCTGTCCTGCTTCTCTTCTCGATCTCGTAGCACCTCTCCTCGGCAGATCACCGGTGGTGGCTTCTGTTGCCCTTCATCCTGAGATGAGCTCCTCATCCAAAGGTTCCTTTTGTTTTCTCCCCGGTTTTCTTCTCTTCTGTGATGGCTGTTATTTGGCACTGATCATCAAGAAGATGTTACTGCTGCCACTGATCATTAAGAAGATGTTCCTGCTCCAGCTGAACAGAAACTACATTCAGAAACATTAAGAGAAATGGACGATAATGACTCAATCAGGTGGAGGGGGAGCAGTTGCTGATGCATTTCACTTGGATGAAAAACTACTGCTTTAGGTAATTATAGTAGTAAGTGTTTATTTGCTTGTTTAGATGAATATTGCAGAATATATGCCACTGTTTAGTGGGCGCGAGCGTGTGTATATACATATGTCCTGGATATATCAGAACGACCAGGGTCGATTAGTTGTCCTAATCGCGACTAATCGCCTGATCGGTTCCCTGGACCAATTAGCTGGTGGGACGGCTTGAAAACAGAGACTGCGCAGCTCAACCAAGGTGAGAGGGAGACATCGGGGCTATTATCACGCAACAGCTACCAAGATTAACCAGACTAAACACTACTCGTACTTGCAGAACTTCAGATCCACATAAAGCAACCAGTCCGCAGACAACCAGATTCAGCGCCCCAATGCCAAATCTACTGAATCAGCAGCTGCCAAGACCCAGTAGAATCAGCAGCTGCCAAGACCCAACGCCACAGGTCCCGATCTAGTACCGAAGGAGCCGCGAAGCAAATCATCACCCCCTAGTAAAGCCTCGAAATCACAGGGTACTTCGCGCCATGGCCAGCAAATCTACACAGAAACTACTCGACATCCAAACCTCTAGTTAGATCCCGCGCACACAACCACGAACTAATGAGACACGGGAATCGGCCACCCCGAACCCTAGGGAGACTGGAGCTGAGCAAGGTAGGTGAGGGCAGGAGGGGGAGGGGAGCGGGACGACTCACCGGTGCCGACGCGCGACTCGAGCTCCCTGCAGTTGAGCAGCTTCTTGCGGTAGTCGGTTATGGCGGCCCGTCGGCGCGCGGCGGCGGCGTCCTCCGCATCGGCCATCTCGTCGTCTGTCTCTCGTGCAGATTTTGCTTCCGTCGCAAGAATAGAATCGCGCAGGTTACGGCTTATCTACTGACTGCAGAGCTCATGATGCCGCCTTCTATGAACTGAACACGGTGACATTTTTTCGACCCGCAGGGCTTGTTTGGAACAAAGGGTATTGAAGGGGATTGATGGGGCTATAATCCTGAGAAAATTGGAATTCTGCCATTATTAAATTTAGGATTCGTTCGAATGCCATTATGAGAACACGCTTCGTTAATACGCCATTCTCAAACACAGGCTTACAGACAAAATGCCATTTAGGGGGTTATTTGACAAAATATCAATTGATCAGACTGTTTTACCCCTAAACCAAAACTGTCTCGTCTCTGCATCCTGACGGAATCGGAGGAGAGGCCGGCCGCGATGCCGGCGAGCTCCCAGGATCGCTCTTCGTCAGCCCAATCTGGATCCTGACAAATACTTGGTTGCCACTGGTGAAGCTGACGGATCGCAGTGGCGACGGGATCCAGTCCTGGTGCTCACCGGCGATGCTGTTGCAGCTGCAGACAGAAAACGAGAGGGCACCGCCTGCTATGACATGCTGGCCATGGCATCGGCTCAGCTGAGCGCCCAACATGTGCAGCACGAGATGCAAGAGAGGAGACAGAGAACGGACGCAAAGAAGAGGAGACAGAGAACGTCAGTCAGGATGCAGAGATGAGACAGAGAACGTCAGTCAGGATGCAGAGATGAGACAGAGAACGAGCCGCACAAAACAAAATTGATTGCAACAGTTTTGGTTTAGGGGTAAAACAGTTCGATTAATCGATATTTTGTCAAATAACCCCCTAAATGGCATTTTATCTGTAAGCCAGTGTTTGAGAATGGCGTATTAACGAACCGTGTTCTCATAATGGCATTCGAACGAATCCTAAGTTTGATAATGGCAAAATTCCAATTTTCTCCTATAATCCCTTGTTATTTAATTTTGAATAGCAAGGGATTATAGCCCCCTCAATCCCTCCAATACTCTTGTTTCCAAACATGCCCGCAAAGTGAATTACAAAACATGGTGGGCCGTGTTTCTTTGGGCTACTGGGCCGCAGTGGGCTACCTCTTTGTTGTACCAAAATGCGAAGATGCCTGTTTATTTATACTAGGGGTGGGCGTTCGGGTTACCCGAAAATTTCGGGTCGGGTAATTCGGGTTTTCAAAATTTCGGGTTTTGAGAATCGATACCCGAAATTACAACGGGTTTTACAATACCCGAAAATTCGGGTACCCGAAATTTCGGGTTCGGGTTCGGGTATTCCCGAACTACCCGAACTATTGTGTCGACTTCATAAAAATACATACACCCTATTAAATTAGTATAAAATATAGTTTGAATAATGATATACATGGACATATAAAACACAAGCAATCTACAATCACAAGTTATGCACACATACACATAATTATAAATATACAAATTAATAATTAAGCATGACATGGGTACATGACACATGAAAGTTCGGGTAATTCGGGTATTTCGGGTACCCGATTGTGATACCCGAATTACCCGAACTAAATTCGGGTTTTGCAAGTTGCTACCCGAAATTCCCAAACAAAATTCGGGTTTCGGGTATTTCGGGTTCGGGTTCGGGTATTCCGGGTTCGGGTTTCGGGTTACGGGTTTTTTGCCCAGCCCTAATTTATACCATCGATGAAACATGCTTCCATTCCATGTGAACTTGTTAAAACTATGCAAATATGTGAACTTGTTTACTGTTGAAAACATGCTTTCGTTGGAGGACGGGGTATCTCTTATCCAGTTCATGTTACGCCATTAGCACGAACATAATAGCAAGTCTATGCAATTGAAACATCATGCTTCCGTCATTCTTACCTGATTTGTACTTATTAACGTTGTACCTATTTTCCATTTTCATAACTCCCATCATCACCTATATTTATAGAGCATTATTGTTTAGAATTATAATTTGTTATATTATATAATATAATTTATTTTGAACTAACATTTAATTTAAAATAAGTTATATTATATAATCTGAGTAGATTATAATCCCAACAAACAATCTTCAGGAATGAAGGTTCAAGATCACATATGTCACCTTTTATGCAATAGCCCAAGTATAAAAGAATTTGGTCTCAAACATATTAGGGATTGTTCGGTTTGCTCTCGATCCACGTGGATTGGGTGGGTTTAAATCTCAAACAAGTCAAAATCTTTTATATTTTTTTAATCTCATCCAATCCATATGGAATAGAAATAACCGAACAAGGCCTTAGACATATTTCATTGCGTTGAGAGACAAGATCATGTGTTGGCTGTTACAGTGCGGAAAAAAGGCCAGCCGAACATGGGCTCCCAACCCAAAACGAGTAGTTTTTATATTTATTAATTATTTCCTCCATTCTAAGTTATAAATTGTTTAACTTTTTTCTAAGTTTGAATGGCTTATCTTATTTAAAAATTATATTTATTGTTGATTTTTACTTTGGTAGCCTCTAGTGTATAATATACTTTAAGTATAATTTTGAACTTTTTATTTTTTCAAAAAAATTTGAACAGGACGAGCAGTTCAAACTTGACAGAAAAAAGTCAAACGAATTATAAATTGGGACAGAGGGAGTATAACAATAACTAAGAAAAGTGATAACATAGCATTGAAATTGAATAAGCTAGATGAAAATGTAGAAAACAGTGACGCCTAAGAGGGAGTGAATTAGGACTTCTAAAAACTATCTTGTCGGCGTTTCGAGACCGGGGGGTCCCTAGGCCGACGAGTGAATGTCGCCGCGTGCCCCAGCCCAGATGGGTCGAGCGCGAGGCCGAGCGCGAAGGGGGGAAGCGAGGCGGCCGGAGACCGGCGTGAGAGAGGTGGGAATCCCGCGGCCTTCGTGTTCGTCCCGCGCCCAGGTCGGGTGCGCTTGCAGTAGGGGGTTACAAGCGTCCACGCGGGAGAGGGAGCGAGCGGCTTCAAGCGAGCGCGTGTCTCGTCCTCGTCTCCGCGCGGCCAACCTTCTCTAAGAGGGCCCTGGTCCTTCCTTTTATAGGCGTAAGGAGAGGATCTAGGTGTACAACGGGGGGTATAGCAGAGTGCTACGTGTCTAGCGGAGGAGAGCTAGCGCCCTAAGTACATGCCGTCGTGGCAGCCGGAGAGATTTTGGCACCCTTCTGGTGTGATGTCGTGGCCGTCGGAGGAGTGCTGGAGCCTGACGGAGGGACAGCTGTCGGAGCGGTTGAGTCCTTGCTGACGTCCTCTTGCTTCCGTAAGGAGGCTGAGAGCCGCCGTCGTCACAGAGTATGCGGGGCGCCATCATTGCCTATCTGGCGGAGCGAGCCAGATGGGACGCCGGTCTTGTTCCCTGCGGCCCGAGTCAGCTCGGGGTAGGGTGATGATGGCGCCTCCTGTTGACGGGGCTGGTCTGCGCCCTAGGTTGGGCGATGTGGAAGCTCCTCCGAAGCCGAGGTCGAGTCTGTCTTCCGTGGCCGAGGTCGAGTCCGAGCCCCTGGGTCGGGCGAGGCGGAGACCGTTGGCTGAGGTCGGGGCGTAGTCCGAGCCCTGGGGTCGGGCGGAGCGGAGTTCGTCGTCTTCTGGGGCTGAGCCCAAGTCCGAGCCCTGGGTCGGGCGGTGCGGAGTTCGTCGTCTTCTAGGGCTGAGCCCAAGTCCGAGCCCTGGGTCGGGCGGTGCGGAGTTCGTCGTCTTCTGGGGCTGAGCCCAAGTCCGAGCCCTGGGTCGGGCGGAGCGGAGTTCGCCGTCTTCCGGGACTTAGCCCGAGTCCGAGCCCTGGGTCGGGCGGAGTTCGCCGTCTTCCGGGACTTAGCCCGAGTCCGAGCCCTGGGTCGGGCGGAGCGGAGTTCGCCGTCTTCCGGGACTTAGCCCGAGTCCGAGCCCTGGGTCGGGCAGAGCGGAGTTCGCCGTCTTCCGGGACTTAGCCCGAGTCCGAGCCCTGGGTCGGGCGAAGCGGAGCTTCCTATGGTGCCTTCGACCGGGCCTGACTGCCTGTCAGCCTCACTCTGTCGAGTGGCACCGCAGTCAGAGCGGCGCAGGCGGCGCTGACTTTCTGTCAGGCCGGTTAGTGGAGCGGCGAAGTGACGGCAGTCACTTCGGCTCTGTCGGTTGGGGGGCGCTCGTCAGGATAAAGGTGTCAGGCCACCTTTGCATTAAATGCTCCTGCGGCTTGGTCGGTCGGCGCGGCGATTTGGTCAGGGTTGCTTCTTGGCGAAGACAGGGCCTCGGGCGAGCCGGGAACACGTTCGCCGCTGGAGGGGGCCTCGGGCGAGACGGAGATCCTCCGGGGTCGGCTGCCCTTGTCCGAGGCTAGGCTCGGGCGAGGCGTGATCGAGTCCCTCTTATGGACTGATCCCTGACTAAATCGCACCCATCAGGCCTTTGCAGCTTTATGCTGATGGGGGTTACCAGCTGAGAATTAGGAGCCTTGAGGGTACCCCTAATTATGGTCCCCGACAGTAGCCCTCAAGCCTCGAAGGGAGTGTGAGCACTCGCTTGGAGGCTTCCGTCGCACTTTTTTGCAAGGGGACCAGCCTTTCTCGGTTGCGTTTTGTTCCGGTGGGTGTGCGCGAGCGCACCCGCCGGGTGTAGCCCCCGAGGCCTCGGAGGAGTGGTTTCACTCCTCTGAGGTCTTAATGCCTCGCGTAATGCTTCGGCTGGTCTGGTCGTCCCTCATGCGAGCTGGCCGTAGCCCGGGTGCACGGTTGGGTCCCAAGTTCTCGGGCTGGTATGTTGACGCTGTCAACGGTTCGGCCAGAGCCGGGTTTGCGAGAGCAGCCCCCGAGCCTCTGCACAGGGCGAGAGGGTGATCAGGGACAGACTCGACTTTTTTACATACGCCCCTACGTCGCCTTTCCGCAAGGAGGAGGGGGGGAAAGCGCCATGTTGCCCTCGATGGGCGCCGAACATGGTGTCTCCGGTGAGCTGCAAGCGGGTAATCCGAGTGGACGTCCGTGCCCCGTTCGTTGGGGGTCGGCTAGGGGCCCAGAGGCACGCCCAAAAGTACCTGCGGGTGATCTGCCGGACCCGGTCCCCTGGCGATGGGGTCCGAGGGCTCGATGCCTCCCTCCGATGGGATTCCGTTACAAGATCGTTCCCGCTGGTCTCGGAAATGTCCTAGGGTACCTCGGGAGCGCAGCCCGAGCCTTGGTTATGTATCAAACGTACCCATGGTAATCCCTCTCTCGGCGTCTGAGGCGGCTGTGAACCCTTCGGGGGCCAGCCTTCGAACCCCTGATCAGTAGTGGGCGTGGAGCCCGAGTAGCCTGAGGCGGCCGTTGAACCCTTCCGAGGGGCCGGCCTTCGAACCTCTGACCAGTAGTGGGTGTAGAGCCCACGTGATCTGAGGCGGCTGTCGAACCCTTCTGAGGGGCCAGCCTTCGAACCTCTGATCAGTAGGGAGGCTCGGAGCCTGGTTCCTTCACAGGGAAGGATCCTTTTCGGGGTATACCCCTTTCCCGGTCCCTGTTGCAAGAGAGAGAAAGAGGAAAAAAGGAAAAGGATACGAAATCGAACGACGTGGCGTACCTTTTTTGATGCGGTCATTATGGCGAAGGCGAAGCGTCGTCCGCTCCTCCTGCCAGAGGCGCGCCTGTCCCGCCGCGGAGTTAATGCGACGGGGCGAGTGGTTGGCGGGGCGGCCGTTGTGCGTGCGCGAGCCGTTCGAGGAACGGATCACGGGCGCGTTGTCTTCACGCCGTGAGAGAGGGTTCTCTCGCTGCCCCCGGAGGGGACGTGAGCTCGGCTGACGACGTGACCGCTGCTCCTGCCCGCCTGCCACCGCCATTACTGCCGGCCCATTTTTGGCCGCATTGACCGTCGCGCCAGGCTGGCGCTGCTGGGTCGTGCACTGGGTCGCCTCGAGTCGCGGCATTGGTTCCGCAGTCGAGGAGGCACGGTGGTGGCGCAAGTGGCGGTGCACTTGCATGCACGAAGCATTCGGCATGCCGGTTGCATGACGCGTGGGCCTGGGCCTCCATGTCGGGCGTGTTGGGAGTCGGAGAAGTGCGCCCACTTGGCGCGGTTGCATGCCGCCTGCATGGCTGCCCACCCTTTCGCCCGCTGGTCTGGGCAAAAGTGGAGGGTCGCTTGTAACCGCTGGGCGGTTGTACGCACCGCGCACGGCGGTTTGGCTTCTTCTGTTCTGAGCCGGCTTGCATGACGTGTGGGACCCAGCCCCCGCGCCGTAGGGGGAGGACCTTGGAGTGTGTTGGAGAAGACTCAGCCCGCGACGGCTGGGGACACAAGCAGGGAGAGTCGCCTTTAAAAGGAGGGTGACCCCCTTGGAAGGCGACCATGTCTTCGCGCTCCCTTATGCATCGTGTCTTTCCACCTTCCAAGCCCCCGGATGGGGGATATCCGCCGTCTTTTCGCCTTGTTGTTGGAAGAACGCAACTCCGTGGGAGTTGGTACCTTTCAGCCATCGTTCGGCTTCAAGGATTTTCATCAGCCAGCCCGGCTGCTCCCCCTCGCCGGCGGTCACCCAAGACGGTGACCACCAGCCCCTGGGTGGGGAGGAGCAAGCTGGGCTGTGATCTTGGCCCCGCCCCCAGCTGGTCTTCATCATCCTCGCTGGGGCGGGGGCCGGGCTAAGCCGGTGCTCTGCCCCCCACGCGGGTCGGCCGACCACCTCCTCTTCCAGCTTCTGGTGGTGGAGACCATCCTCCAGTTCTGCGGAGGAGACGTCCTCCAGCCATGCTGGGGGAGGCGGGCTGTTGCTGTCCAGCTAGGATGCAACATTCCGTCCTCTTCCTCGCTTGCGTGGCGAGGACAGGAGTGAGGACCTGCCGGTGCGCTTTGGGGCGACCCGCGTTTGCTGGTGATTCGCCCAGAGCTTGTCGCTCCACGGGCTTCCCTGGCGTGGAGGTTGTCCATACCCGCGAGGACGGAACCGGAGTTCCGTTTGTAATGGCACTTTGAATGCCAGTGTTTTTGTTCGTTGTGGCTGTCGAGGCCTGAACATGTATGTATTTTTGGCACGGAGCCGTGTTTTTTCCTCATTTTCGAGCGCTAAGACTCGCCTGTTGGTTGTCTGAACCGCTTCACCAAGCGTGAGTCGCCCCGTGTAAAGGTGACGAGTGAGGTATCCGTATCCCGGAGGCGTAGGAGTCCCTCGACTCGGTCGGCCTTGTTGTCCGAGGCTTCTCTAGCTTAGTTAAAGGAACCCCTCGGCCGCTCTCCGACGAGCTGAGGCCAGGGGTAGCTGTGTCAGCATGAACAGAGGCGGAGTTGGCTCGAAAAGAAAACCTGGTTGGCCGGAGCCTGGCCGGGTCGTCCGTTAGCGGGACCGACGCCGGAATTGACCAGCCGAGGCCTCGGATCGGGCTGACGTCCTTGGAGGACAGCTGGCCGAGGCCCCGGGGTGACCGGTCGAGCCGCCTGCTCGGGCCGGATTCCCGGAGAAGACCCTGGCAGCGATGGCCCGGGCGTGGCGATGACGTCGTCCTTCAGAGTGGAGATCTTCGGACCGCGTCGCCGTCCGAGGCTAGGTCGGACCTCGCCGAAGGTGTTGTCGATGCCGAGGGTGCTGCTGCTCCCTTCCAGCGTTAAGACCCGAGCCTGCAGGATCGGATTGTCTTGTAGCGTGTGTTTCCTGCGGCCGCCGAGGCCAAAACACACCCTCGCCGTGTTGTAAAGCTGCGTCTCTTTTCCTCTTGCTTCGAGTATCTGGACTTTTTTGTTGGTAACAGAAATGTTTGTGCGAGCGAGAGTTGCTTCTCGCGGAAGGTGATGAGCGAGGTATCCGTATCCTGGAGGCGTAGGAGTCCCTCGGCTCGGTCGGCCTTGCCGCTTACGCGCACTCTTACCCGTCCATGGGGCTCTGCCACCGACGCAGTCGAGAAGGCTCGAATGATCGCTTCGGCAGAAGAGCTTCCGAACGTGTAGACTTGTTCGGTCCGCGGAATCACTTATCCGAACGTGAGTTACTTATCGCAGAAGGTGATGAGTGAGGTATCCGTATCCCGGAGGCGTAGGAGTCCCTCGGCTCGGTCAGCCTTGGCTACTTACGTGTACTCCGTCGTTTTCAGGATCCACTTTCGAAGTAGTCAAAAAGCACGAAAGACATTCTGGCAGAAAAGATCTTTTTTCGAGGAAAATTTCGACGCAGAGGGGGTTCCCCCCCTTTTATCCCCCGAGGGAGGGTCGGGCTTTGCCGAGGCGAGGCTGACCCTTCCTTGACGACTAAACTTTGCGTGGGTGCGAGGTATATGAACAACTTGAAAACATCTTAAGGGTAGAACCGACGTAGCTGTTGGATGTTCCAAGCGTTGCTGTAGACCTCGCCTTGACTGTTGGCCAGCTTGTACGTTCCGGGCTTCAGAATTTTGGCGATGACAAACGGCCCCTCCCAGGGGGGCGTGAGCTTGTGCCGCCCTCGGGCGTCTTGTCGCAACCGAAGCACCAGGTCGCCCACCTGGAGGTCTTGGGACCGGACCCCTCGGGCGTGGTAGCGTCGCAGGGATTGCTGGTACCGCGCCAAGTGTAGTAAGGCCTTGTCCCGAGCCTCCTCCAGCTGGTCCAGCGAGTCTTCTCGGCTAGCTTGGTTGCTTTGGTCGGTGTAGGCCCTCGTCCTCGGGGAGCCGTATTCCAGGTCTGTGGGCAAGACGGCCTCGGCCCCGTAGACTAGGAAGAACGGCGTGAAGCCCGTGGCTCGGCTCGGCGTTGTCCTCAGACTCCAGACCACCGAGGGGAGTTCCTTCATCCATCGCTTGCCGAACTTGTTGAGGTCGTTGTAGATCCGAGGCTTAAGCCCTTGTAGAATCATGCCGTTGGCACGCTCTACTTGCCCATTTGACATGGGGTGAGCCACGGCGACCCAGTCCACCCGGATGTGGTGATCCTCGCAGAAGTCCAGGAACTTTCTGCCGGTGAATTGGGTGCCGTTGTCGGTGATGATGGAGTTCGGGACCCCGAAGCGATGGATGATGTTGGTGAAGAATGCCACCGCCTGCTCGGACCTGATGCTGTTCAGGGGTCGGACCTCGATCCACTTGGAGAATTTGTCGATGGCGACCAGCAGGTGCGTGTAGCCCCTGGGTGCCTTCTGCAAGGGGCCGACGAGATCCAGACCCCACACAGCGAAAGGCCAGGTGATGGGTATCGTCTGCAGAGCTTGAGCGGGCAGGTGGGTCTGCCTTGCGTAGAACTGACACCCTTCGCAGGTGCGGACAATTCTTGTGGCGTCGGCCACCGCCGTCGGCCAGTAGAAGCCTTGTCGGAAAGCATTCCCGACAAGGGCTCGAGGCGCTGCGTGATGGCCGCAAGCCCCCGAGTGTATCTCTCGCAGGAGTTCCTGACCTTCGGCGATGGAGATGCATCGCTGGAGGATGCCAGAGGGGCTGCGGTGGTAGAGCTCCTTCTCATCACCCAGCAAGACGAACGACTTGGCGCGCCGCGCCACCCGCCGAGCCTCGGCTCGGTCGAGGGGTAGCTCTTCTCGGTGGAGATATGAGAGCACCTAGAGGGGGGGGGGGGGGGTGAATAGGTGATCCTGTAAAAACTTAACTTATAGCCACAAAAACTTGTTAAGAGTTAGCACAATAATTGCCAAGTGGCTAAAGAGGAGATCCACAATACGACAATCACAGAGAAGACACAGAGATTTATCCCGTGGTTCGGCCAAGTACAAAACTTGCCTACTTCCACGTTGTGGCGTACCAACGGACGAGGGTTGCAATCAACCCTTCTCAAGCGGTCCAAAGACCCACTTGAATACCACGGTGTTTTTGCCTTGCTTATCTTTATCCCACTTGCGAGGAATCTCCACAGATTGGAGTCTCTCGCCCTTACACTTAAGATTCACAAAGAAGCACGGAGTAAGGGAGGGAAGCAACACACACAAATCCACAGCGAAATGCGCACACACACGGCCAAGAATCGAGCTCAAAGACTATCTCACAGTTTCTCACAAGAACAGAGCTCGAATCACTTAGAATCACAAACGGATGCGCAAAGACTGAGTGTGGATGATCAAGAATGCTCAAAGGTTGCTTGGTGTCTCCCTCCATGCGTCTAGGGGTCCCTTTTATAGCCCCAAGGCAGCTAGGAGCCGTTGAGAACAAATCTGGAAGGCCATCTTTGCCTTCTGTCGTCGGGCGCACCGGACAGTCCGGTGCACACCGGACAGTGTCCGGTGCCCGATTCCTTTCCTTAATTGGCGAAGCCGACCGTTGCAGATGCGGGAGCCGTTGGCGCACCGGACATGTCCGGTGCACACCGGACAGTCCGGTGCCCCCTTCCGACCGTTGGCTCGGCCACGTGTCCCGCGCAGATCGCGCGATCGACCGTTGGCTCAGCCGACCGTTGGCTCACCGGACAGTCCGGTGCACACCAGACAGTCCGGTGAATTTTAGCCGTACGCCGTCAGCAAATTCCCGAGAGCGGCCTCTTCGGCCGAGGCAGCCTGGCGCACCGGACACTGTCCGGTGCACCACCGGACAGTCCGGTGCCCCAGACCGAAACAGCCTCTTGGCTGTACACAGCCAACTTTCTTCTTTTCTTCTTCTTCCTGTTTCTAACACTTAGACAAGTATATTAGTACACAAAACCAATGTACTAAGACTTAGAAACATACCTTTGCTCTAGATTTGCACTTTGTTCATCCATGGGCATTGATTCACGTTTAAGCACTTATGTTGACACTTAATCACCAAAATACTTAGAAATGGCCCAAGGGCACATTTCCCTTTCAATCTCCCCCTTTTTGGTGATTTATGCCAACACAACATAAAGCAACTAGAACAAGTGCAAAATCACTTCAAATAAAACTCAAATTGATTTTGATTCAATTTTGGCATATATGGATCATCCTTTGCCACCACTTGGTTTGTTTTTGCAAATCAAACTCAAATCTCTATCTCTAAGTCAAACACACATGTTGAAGCATAAAGAGAGTCATTCCAAAAGAGATTGATCAAAGATTTCAAAAACTCCCCCTATTTCCCATAATCAATACTTCTCCCCACAAGAAGCCAACTTTTGACAAGAGAGACAATAATAGACAATAAAAGCGTTTGACAAAACAAAAACTCTATTCTACTATTTTCAAAATCTCTCAAGTGGTAGCTGATCCATTTATCGCTTTGGCCTTTATTTTCTCCCCCTTTGGCATCAAGCACCAAAACGGGATCAATCTTGGCCCTATAACCCCATTGCCTCACCAAAATCTTCAATAAGAATACAAAGGCAATAAGAGTCTTAAAGATGAACTTGGAATAAGTTACCCTCTCATCGGAGTGCAGTGGAAGTCTTTCATGGTCCAAGTCCACCTTTTCCCTTTCAATCCTCCTTCGAGACTAAATCATCAAACTCAAGCACATGGTTAGTCTCAGAGGGTCAAGTTGTAACACATCTCCCCCTAAACATGTGCAACACTTTGCAACGGACTTGTGAGGTCCAGGGAGTGTTTGTACAACTTGAGCACCATAGTAAAGCAACAAAATGCAAAAAGGAACATGATCAAAAGCATAAATACATGTATGCTACAATTCAATCCAGGTTCCGCGAATCTAAGACATTTAGCTCACTACGCAACCTGCAAAAGGTCTTCTCATCTAGAGGCTTAGTGAAGATATCGGCTAGCTGGTTCTCGGTGCTAACATGAAACACTTCGATATCTCCCTTTTGCTGGTGGTCTCTCAAAAAGTGATGCCGGATGTCTATGTGCTTTGTGCGGCTGTGCTCAACAGGATTCTCCGCCATGCGGATAGCACTCTCATTATCACATAGGAGTGGGACTTTGCTCAGATTGTAGCCAAAGTCCCGGAGGGTTTGCCTCATCCAAAGCAGTTGCGCGCAACACTGACCTGCGGCAACGTACTCGGCCTCAGCGGTGGATAGGGCAACAGAGGTTTGTTTCTTAGAGTTCCATGACACCAGGGACCTTCCTAAGAATTGGCACGTCCCCGATGTACTCTTCCTATCGACCTTACATCCAGCATAGTCGGAGTCTGAGTATCCAACTAAGTCAAAGGTAGACCCCTTTGGATACCAGAGCCCGAAGCAAGGCGTAGCAACCAAATATCTAAGAATTCGCTTCACCGCCACTAAGTGACACTCCTTAGGATCGGATTGAAATCTAGCACACATGCATACGCTAAGCATAATATCCGGTCTACTAGCACATAAGTAAAGCAAAGAACCTATCATTGACCGGTATGCTTTTTGATCAACGGACTTACCTCCTTTGTTGAGGTCGGTGTGTCCGTCGGTCCCCATCGGAGTCTTTGCGGGCTTGGCGTCCTTCATCCCAAACCGCTTTAGCAGATCTTGCGTGTACTTTGTTTGGGAGATGAAGGTGCCGTCCTTGAGTTGCTTCACTTGGAACCCAAGGAAGTAGTTCAACTCGCCCATCATCGACATCTCGAATTTCTGCGTCATCACCCTGCTAAACTCTTCACAAGACTTTTGGTTAGTAGAACCAAATATTATGTCATCGACATAAATTTGGCATACAAACAAGTCACCATCACATGTCTTTGTAAAAAGAGTTGGATCGGCTTTCCCAACCTTGAAAGAATTAACAATTAGAAAGTCTCTAAGGCATTCATACCATGCTCTTGGGGCTTGCTTAAGTCCATAAAGCGCCTTAGAGAGCTTACACACGTGGTCGGGGTACCGTTCATCCTCGAAGCCAGGGGGTTGCTCCACGTACACCTCCTCCTTGATTGGTCCGTTGAGGAAAGCGCTCTTCACATCCATTTGGTACAACCTGAAAGAATGGTGAGCGGCATATGCTAGCAAGATACGAATGGACTCTAGCCTAGCCACAGGAGCGAAAGTCTCCTCAAAGTCCAAACCTGCGACTTGGGCATAACCTTTTGCCACAAGTCGAGCCTTGTTCCTCGTCACCACCCCGTGCTCGTCCTGTTTGTTGCGGAACACCCACTTGGTTCCCACAACATTTTGCTTCGGACGAGGCACCAGTGTCCAAACTTCATTGCGCTTGAAGTTGTTGAGCTCCTCCTGCATGGCCAACACCCAGTCCGGATCTAGCAAGGCCTCCTCTACCCTGAAAGGCTCAATAGAAGAGACAAAGGAGTGATGCTCACAAAAATTGACTAATCGAGATCGAGTGGTTACTCCCTTGCTAATATCTCCCAGAATTTGGTCGACGGGATGATCCCTTTGAATCATCGCTCGAACTTGGGTTGGAGGTGCCGGTTGCGCTTCTTCCTCCATCACTTGATCATCTTGTGCTCCCCCTTGATCAAGCGCCTCCACTTGAGGTACCTGTTCGTCATCTTCGGTTGGGGGATGCACCATAGTTGAGGAAGAAGGTTGATCTCGTTCATCTTGTTCCTGTGGCCGTACTTCTCCAATCGCCATGGTTCGTATAGCGGCCGTCGGAACCTCTTCTTCATCCGTTGTCGCTCCTTATCTTCTTCACCTTGAGCTCAAACTCATTTTGAGCTCTCCTGAGGAAGCGCTTGAGGGTCCCTTGGGTTTCAGACTTATCCTGCAAAAAGAACACCCAAGTGAAGCGGGAAAAGTCATCAACAATAACTAAACCATACTTACTCCCTCCTATGCTCAGATAGGCGACGGGTCCGAAGAGGTCCATATGCAGCAGCTCCAGAGGTCTTGAAGTGGTCATCACATTCTTGCCGTGATGCGCTCCTCCCACTTGTTTACCTGCTTGACAAGCTGCACAAGGTCTATCTTTTTCGAAATGCACGTTAGTCAAACCTATCACGTGTTCTCCCTTTAGAAGCTTGTGAAGGTTCTTCATCCCTACATGTGCTAAGCGGCGATGCCACAGCCAGCCCATGCTAGTCTTAGCTATTAAGCATGCATCTAGACCGGCCTCTTCTTTTGCAAAATCAACTAAATAAAGTTTGCCGTCTAATACTCCCTTAAAAGCTAGTGAACCATCACTTCTTCTAAAGACAGACACATCTACATTTGTAAATAGACAGTTATACCCCATCTGACATAATTGACTAACAGATAGCAAATTATATCCAAGACTCTCTACTAAAAATACATTAGAGATAGAATGCTCATTAGAAATTGCAATTTTACCTAACCCTTTTACCTTGCCTTGATTCCCATCACCGAATATAATTGAATCCTGGGAATCTTTATTCTTGACGTAGGAAGTGAACATCTTCTTCTCCCCCGTCATATGGTTTGTGCATCCGCTGTCGATAATCCAGCTTGATCCCCCGGATGCATAAACCTGCAAGGCAAATTTAGGCTTGGGACTTAGGTACCCAACTCTTGTTGGGTCCTACAAGGTTAGTGCAAATTTCCTTAGGGACCCAAATGCAAGTTTTGTCTCCCTTGCATTTTGCCCCTAACTTCCTAGCAATTACCTTCTTACCCTTTCTACAAATAGCAAAGGGAGCATTGCAAGCATAATAAATGGTAGAAGGTTTGTTCACAACTTTTCTAGGAACATGAGCAAAATTTCTCCTAAGCATATGCACAACATTTCTCCTACACATATCTCTATCATGCTTATAGGAAGAACTAGAAGCAAACATGGCATGAGAATCATAAACATGTGAATCAAAATCATTATAAGCATTTCTAGCATGTCTCCTATCATGGTACAAGAAAGCATGGTTCCTTTTAGCACTACTAGCCATAGGGGCCTTCCCTTTCTCCTTGACGAAGATGGGAGCCTTATGGCTTGTTAAGTTCTTGGCCTCTCTCTTGAAGCCAAGACCATCCTTAATTGAGGGGTGTCTACCCACTGTGTAGGCATCCCTTGCAAATTTTATTTTATCAACTTCACTCTTGCTAGTCTTAAGTTGAGCATTAAGACTAGCCACTTCATCATTTAGTTTTGAAATTGAAACTAAGTGTTCACTACAAGCATTAACATCAAAATCCTTACACCTAGTGCAAATTGTAATATTTTCAACACACGAGTTACTTGCTACTTCTAGTTTAGCAGTTAAAACATTAATTTCACCTTTTAAAGAAGAAATGGTTTCATTACAAGTAGAAAGTTCACAAGAAAGTATTCCATTTCTTTTAACTTCTAGAGCAAGTGAATTTTGTGTACTAACAAATTTATCATGTTCTTCATATAAAAGGTCTTCTTGTTTCTCTAAGATTCTATCCTTTTCATTTAAGGCATCAATCAATTCATTAATCTTAGCTATCTTAGTTCTATCCAATCCCTTGAATAAACTAGAGTAATCAATTTCATCCTCACTGGATTCATCATCACTAGAAGAATCATAAGTATTAGCATTACGAGTGATCACCTTCTTTTCCCTTGCCATGAGGCAAGTGTGATGCTCGTTGGGGAAGAGAGCCGATTTGTTGAAGGCAGTGGCGGCGAGTCCTTCGTCGTCGGAGTCGGACGAAGAGCAATCCGAATCCCACTCCTTTCCAAGGTGTGCTTCGCCTTTGGCCTTCTTGTAAACCTTCTTGTTCTCTCTCTTCCCATTTTTCCCTTGCTCCTGGTCACTATCATTTTCGGGACAGTTAGCAATAAAATGACCAAGCTTACCGCATTTGAAGCATGATCGCTTTCCCTTGGTCTTGGCCTTGCTTGGCTGTCCCTTTCGACCTTTTAGCGCCGTCTTGAATCTCTTGATGATGAGAGCCATCTCTTCATCATTAAGACCGGCAGCCTCAATTTGTGCCACCTTGCTGGGTAGCGCCTCCTTGCTCCTTGTTGCTTTTAGAGCAATGGGTTGAGGCTCGTGGAGTGGACCGTTCAACGCGTCGTCGACGTATCTTGCCTCCTTGATCATCATCCGCCCGCTCACGAATTTTCCAAGTACTTCCTCGGGCGTCATCATCGTGTACCTGGGATTCTCACGAATATTGTTCACGAGATGAGGATCAAGAACGGTAAAGGACCTGAGCATTAGGCGGACGACGTCGTGATCCGTCCAACGCGTGCTTCCGTAGCTCCTTATTTTGTTGATAAGGGTCTTGAGCCGGTTGTAAGTTTGAGTTGGCTCCTCTCCCCTTATCATGGAGAATCGTCCAAGCTCGCCCTCCACCAACTCCATCTTGGTGAGCATGGTGATGTCGTTCCCCTCGTGAGAGATCTTGAGGGTGTCCCATATCTGCTTGGCATTGTCCAAGCCGCTCACCTTATTGTACTCTTCCCTGCACAAAGACGCTAAGAGAACAGTAGTAGCTTGTGCATTTCTATGAATTTGTTCATTTATAAGCAAAGGGCTATCCGAGCTATCAAATTTCATTCCATTCTCCACAATCTCCCATATGCTTGGATGGAGAGAGAATAAGTGACTACGCATTTTGTGACTCCAAAATCCGTAGTCCTCCCCATCGAAGTGTGGAGGTTTGCCGAGAGGAATGGAAAGCAAATGTGAATTCGAACTATGTTGAATACGAGAATAATCAAATGAAAAGTTCGAATTGACCGTGTTTTTATAGTCGTTGTCATCATCCTTTTGGGAAGAAGTAGACTCATCACTATCGTCGTAGTAGATGATCTCCTTGATGCGCCTTGTCTTCTTCTTCTTCCCTTCCTTTCGTCTATGCCCCGAGCCGGAGTCGGTAGGCTTGTCGTCCTTCGGCTCGTTGACGAAGGATTCCTTCTCTTTGTCGTTGATCACGATTCCCTTCCCCTTAGGATCCATCTCTTCGGGCGGTAAGTCCCTTTGTGAAGAGAACAGCTCTGATACCAATTGAGAGCACCTAGAGGGGGGGGGGGGGGGGGGGGGTGAATAGGTGATCCTGTAAAAACTTAACTTATAGCCACAAAAACTTGTTAAGAGTTAGCACAATAATTGCCAAGTGGCTAAAGAGGAGATCTTGCACAATACGACAATCACAGAGAAGACACAGAGATTTATCCCGTGGTTCGGCCAAGTACAAAACTTGCCTACTTCCACGTTGTGGCGTCCCAACGGACGAGGGTTGCAATCAACCCTTCTCAAGCGGTCCAAAGACCCACTTGAATACCACAGTGTTTTTGCCTTGCTTATCTTTATCCCACTTGCGAGGAATCTCCACAGATTGGAGTCTCTCGCCCTTACACTTAAGATTCACAAAGAAGCACGGAGTAAGGGAGGGAAGCAACACACACAAATCCACAGCGAAATGCGCACACACACGGCCAAGAATCGAGCTCAAAGACTATCTCACAGTTTCTCACAAGAACAGAGCTCGAATCACTTAGAATCACAAACGGATGCGCAAAGACTGAGTGTGGATGATCAAGAATGCTCAAAGGTTGCTTGGTGTCTCCCTCCATGCGTCTAGGGGTCCCTTTTATAGCCCCAAGGCAGCTAGGAGCCGTTGAGAACAAATCTGGAAGGCCATCTTTGCCTTCTGTCGTCGGGCGCACCGGACAGTCCGGTGCACACCGGACAGTGTCCGGTGCCCGATTCCTTTCCTTAATTGGCGAAGCCGACCGTTGCAGATGCGGGAGCCGTTGGCGCACCGGACATGTCCGGTGCACACCGGACAGTCCGGTGCCCCCTTCCGACCGTTGGCTCGGCCACGTGTCCCGCGCAGATCGCGCGGTCGACCGTTGGCTCAGCCGACCGTTGGCTCACCGGACAGTCCGGTGCACACCGGACAGTCCGGTGAATTTTAGCCGTACGCTGTCAGCAAATTCCCGAGAGCGGCCTCTTCGGCCGAGGCAGCCTGGCGCACCGGACACTGTCCGGTGCACCACCGGACAGTCCGGTGCCCCAGACCGAAACAGCCTCTTGGCTGTACACAGCCAACTTTCTTCTTTTCTTCTTCTTCCTGTTTCTAACACTTAGACAAGTATATTAGTACACAAAACCAATGTACTAAGACTTAGAAACATACCTTTGCTCTAGATTTGCACTTTGTTCATCCATGGGCATTGATTCACGTTTAAGCACTTATGTTGACACTTAATCACCAAAATACTTAGAAATGGCCCAAGGGCACATTTCCCTTTCAAGATATTGTAGGTACGGGGTCTGCCAGTTTTGATCAGGTGTGACCCCGCTTTGCTCCCCCTCGATGTGCAGCGTCTCGCCCTCGGGGGCCGAGGGTACCTCGGGCTGAACCGAGGGTGCCTCGAGCCAAGCCAAGGGTGCCTCGGACTGTGCCGAGGGTACCCCGGGCTGGGCCGAGGGTGCCTCGGGCAGGGCCGAGGGCGCCTCGGACTGTGCCGAGGGTACCTCGGGCTGGGCCGAGGGTGCCTCAGGCTCGGGCATGTCGTCGGTCTTGACGGAGGGCTGATGCAGATCTCGGGAGAAGACGTCCGGGGGAACCGTTGTTCGCCCCGAGGCTATTTTAGCCAGCTCGTCCGCAGTCTCGTTGTAGCGCCGAGCGATGTGGTTGAGCTCGAGCCCTTAGAACTTGTCTTCCAGGCGCCGAACCTCATCGCAGTAGGCCTCCATCTTCGGGTCGTGGCAGTGGGAGTTCTTCATGACTTGGTCGATGACGAGCTGCGAGTCACCGCGAGCGTCGAGGCGTCGGACCCCTAGCTCGATGGCGATCCGCAACCCGTTGACCAGAGCTTCGTACTCAGCCACATTGTTGGACGCCGGGAAATGGAGGCGTAGCACGTAGCGTAGGTGCCTCCCGAGGGGCGAGATGAAGAGTAGGCCTGCGCCGGCTCCTGTCTTCATCAGCGACCCGTCGAAGAACATGGTCCAGAGCTCCGGCTGGATCGGAGCTGTCGGGAGCTGAGTGTCGACCCATTCAGCTACGAAGTCCGCCAAGACCTGGGACTTGATGGCCTTCCGAGGAGCGAACGAGATCGTCTCGCCCATGATTTCCACCGCGCACTTTGCAATCCTACCCGTGGCCTCCCGGCACTGAATGATCTCCCCCAGGGGGAAGGATGACACCACAGTTACCGGATGAGACTCGAAGTAGTGTCGCAGCTTCCGCCGCGTTAGGATCACCGCGTACAGCAGCTTCTGAACTTGTGGGTAGCGGATCTTGGTTTCGGACAGTACCTCGCTGACGAAGTAGACTGGCCTCTGAACGGGCAATGCATGCCCCTCTTCTTGCCTCTCGACCACAATCGCGGCGCTAACCACCTGAGTGGTCGCGGCGACGTAGACCAAGAGGGCTTCTCCGGCAGCTGGGGCCACCAAGATAGGCGCCTTTGTGAGGAGCGCCTTCAGGTTCCCGAGGGCTTCCTCGGCCTCAGGGGTCCAAGTGAAGCACTCGGCCTTCCTCAAGAGGCGGTACAGAGGTAGACCTCTTTCGCCGAGGCGTGAGATGAAACGGCCCAGAGCCGCGAGACATCCCATGACCCTCTGTACGCCTTTCAAGTCCTTGATGGGCCCCATGCTGGTAATGGCTGCCATCTTCTCCGGGTTGGCTTCGATGCCCCGCTCAGAGACGATGAACCCCAAGAGCATGCCTCGGGGCACCCCGAAGACACACTTCTCGGGATTGAGCTTGACGCCTTTCGCCTTGAGACATCGGAATGTCACTTCAAGGTCGGAAAGGAGGTCGGAGGCTTTCCTCGTCTTGACTACGATGTCATCGACGTAGGCCTCGACCGTGCGGCCAATGTGTTCGCCGAACACATGGTTCATGCACCGCTGGTACGTCGCGCCCGCATTCCTCAAGCCGAACGGCATGGTGACATAGCAGTACATGCCGAAGGGTGTGATGAAAGAAGTCGCGAGCTGGTCGGACTCTTTCATCCTGATTTGATGATACCCTGAGTAGGCATCGAGGAAAGACAGGGTTTCGCACCCAGCAGTGGAATCCACGATTTGGTCGATGCGAGGCAGAGGGTAGGGAACCTTCGGACATGCTTTGTTGAGACCAGTGTAGTCTACACACATCCACCATTTCCCCCCTTTCTTTCTCACAAGCACAGGGTTGGCAAGCCATTCGGGATGGAATACCTCTTTGATGAACCCTGCCGCCATTAGCTTGCGGATCTCCTCGTCTATGGCTCTGCGCTTCTCCTCGTCGAATCGGCGCAGAGGCTGCTTGACGGGTCGGGCTCCAGCTCGGATGTCCAGCGAGTGCTCGGCGACATCCCTCGGTATGCCGGGCATGTCCGAGGGACTCCACGCGAAGACGTCGGCGCTCGCGCAGAGAAAGTCGGCGAGTACTACTTCCTATTTGGGATCGAGCCCGGAGCCGACCCGGATCCGCTTGGAGGCGTCACTGCTGGGGTCGAGGGGGACGGACTTAACCGTCTCCGCTGGCTCGAAGTTGCCGGCATGACGCTTCACGTCTGGCACCTCCTTAGAGAGGCTTTCCAGGTCGGCGATGAGGGCCTCGGACTCGGCAAGGGCCTCGGCGTACTCCACGCACTCCACATCGCATTCGAACGCGTGTTTGTACGTGGGGCCGACGGTGATGACCCCGTTGGGGCCCGGCATCTTGAGCTTTAGGTAGGTGTAGTTGGGGACGACCATGAACTTCGCGTAGCATGGCCTCCCCAGTACCGCGTGGTAGGTTCCTCGGAACCCAACCACCTCGAACGTCAGGGTCTCCCTTCGGAAGTTGGAGGGTGTTCCGAAGCAGACGGGAAGGTCGAGCTGTCCGAGGGGCTGGACGCGCTTCCCGGGAATGATCCCATGGAAGGGCGCAGCGCCTGCCCGGATGGAGGATAGATCGACACGCAGGAGCCCGAGGGTCTCGGCGTAGATGATGTTGAGGATGCTGCCTCCGTCCATGAGGACCTTGGTGAGCCTGACGTCGCCGATGACGGGGTCGACGATGAGCGGGTATTTCCCTGGGCTCGGCACATGATCGGGATGGTCGGCTTGGTCGAAGGTGATGGGCTTGTCGGACCAGTCTAGGTAGACTGGCGCCGCCACCTTCACCGAACAGACCTCCCAGCGCTCCTGCTTGTGGTGCCGAGCCGAGGCGCTCGCCGCTTGCCCACCATAGATCATGAAGCAGTCGCGGACCTCGGGGAACTCTCCTGCCTGGTGATCTTCCTTCTTGTCGTCGTCGTGGGCCTTGCCACCCTCCGCGGGTGGCCCGACCCTGTGGAAGTGGCGCCGAAGCATAACGCACTCCTCAAGGGTGTGCTTGACGGGCCCCTGGTGATAGGGGCACGGCTCCTTGAGCATCTTGTCGAAGAGGTTGGCACCTCCGGGGGGTTTCCGAGGGTTCTTGTACTCGGCGGCGGCGACAAGGTCCGCATCGGCGGCGTCGCGTTTCGCTTGCGACTTCTTCTTGCCCTTCTTCTTGGCGCCGCGCTGAGTTGACGCCTCGGGGGCATCTTCCGAAGGGCAGCCCTGGGGCTGCTTGTCCTTCCGGAAGATAGCCTCGACCGCCTCCTGGCCGGAGGCGAACTTGGTGGCGATGTCCATCAGCTCGCTCGCCCTGGTGGGGGTCTTGCGACCCAGCTTGCTCACCAGGTCGCGGCAGGTGGTGCCAGCGAGGAACGCGCCGATGACATCCGAGTCGGTGATGTTGGGCAGCTCGGTGCGCTGCTTCGAGAATCGCCGGATGTAGTCCCGGAGAGACTCTCCCGGCTGCTGTCGGCAGCTTCGGAGGTCCCAGGAATTCCCGGGGCGCACGTACGTGCCCTGGAAATTGCCTGCGAAAGCTTGGACTAGGTTGTCCCAGTTGAAGATCTGCCCCGGAGGCAGGTGCTCCAACCAGGCGCGAGCGGTGTCAGAGAGGAACAGGGGGAGGTTGCGGATGATGAGGTTGTCATCGTCCGTTCCACCCAGTTGGCAGGCCAGACGGTAGTCCGTGAGCCACAGTTCCGGTCTCGTCTCCCCCGAGTACTTTGTGATAGTAGTCGGGGGTCGGAACTGGGTCGGGAACGGCGCCCGTCGGATGGCTCGGCTGAAGGCCTGCGGACCGGGTGGTTCGGGTGAGGGACTCCGATCCTCCCCGCTGTCGTAGCGTCCCCCACGCCTGGGGTGGTAGCCTCGGCGCACCCTCTCGTCGAGGTGGGCCCGACGGTCGCGGTGATGGTGCTCGTTGCCGAGGCGACCCGGGGCCGCAGGCGCGGTGTTGCGCGTGCGCCCGGTGTAGACCGAGGCTTCCCGCATGAATCAGGAAGTCGCGGCATGAGGTTCCGAGGGGTACCCCTGCCTCCGGGAGGCAGAGCTCTTGGCCCATCGGACCGCGGCGCCTTCCAAGAGATTCTTGAGCTCTCCCTGGATTCGTCGCCCCTCGGTGGTTGAGGGCTCCGGCATCGCGCGGAGAAGCATCGCTGCTGCAGCCAGGTTCTGGCCGACCCCACTAGATGCGGGTGGTGGCCTGACCCTGATGTTGTCGGCGATGCGGTGCTGGAAGCCCCGAGGTAGATGACTTATTTCTCCGGCCGGAGGTTGGCCCGCCCATGCCTGCCCGACGTCCCGACGGATCGGCTCAAGCGCTCCTGCTCCCTCGTCGAGCCTGGCCTGTACCCCGCGGATTTGCTCGAGCTGTGGGTCATGGCCCCCCGCCTGAACGGGGACCACAGCTAGCTCCCGTGGGATGTCAACACGAGGCGCCGACCTAGGGAGATCACCGTCCTCCGGCATGCCGAGATGGTTGCCTTTGGGGGGACCCCCTAGATTGACGTGGAAGCATTCGCGACTCGGGCCGCGGTCCTCGTCGCTGAGGCTACGGCTGCCGTCGGAACAGTCGGAAAGGCAGTAGTCGCACGCGGTCATAAAGTCCCGCATGGCACTGGGGTTGCCAAGTCCAGAGAAATCCTAACAGATGCTGGGCTCGTCGTCTTCCTCGGACCCAGAGGGCCCGTAGGTCGAGACGTCCGTCAGCCGGCCCCAAGGTGACCGCATACGAAACCCCAGTGGGTTTGGACTCGCCTCTATGAGGGCGCCTGCCAAAGCGGGGCCGCTAGGCGGGTCGAGGCTGAATCCAAAAGACGTGGGATGGGAATCGGTCGGTACCTTTTGGTCGACGAGCGGCGATAAAGTCACGTCGAGGACTGACCGCACCGTCGTCTCAGGTACGAGGGTGACGTCCAGCAAGCTTTTCGCGAGTGTGCTGGCGTCGTCCGCTTGCTCGGGATTGGCGTGTCGCGGGGAGACGGCGCTCGTCTTCGTCTCAGGCGCGAAGTCGATACCCGACGCGCCCCCCGTTGGGGCGCTGGGGCCGTTGACTCGCTCGACAGTCGACGAGGCGCTGCCTTCCGCTTGGCCTTGGTTGCCCCGCCTTCCCCTCCGTTAGCGGGGAAGAGGGCGGGATGAGCTCGAAGGTTGTTCTTCCACCATGCGGGGAAGACGTCGTCGATTCCGCCGCCGGCGGGCGGGCTGTCGGCCGCCATTGTCGTTGTCGCGCGGCAGTGGAAGGAGTATCATGTCGTAGCTGCCGTCGAGGGACATGAACTCAAGACTCCCGAAACGGAGCACCGTCCTGGGTTGGAAAGGTTGCTGGAGACTGCCCAGCTGGAGCTTGACGGGAAGCTGTTCGTCAACATGCAGCAGGCCCCTACCTGGCGCGCCAACTGTCGGCGTTTCGAGACCGGGGGGTCCCTAGGCCGACGAGTGAATGTCGCCGCGTGCCCCAGCCCAGATGGGTCGAGCGCGAGGTCGAGCGCGAAGGGGGGAAGCGAGGCGGCCGGAGACCGGCGTGAGAGAGGTGGGAATCCCGCGGCCTTCGTGTTCGTCCCGCGCCCAGGTCGGGTGCGCTTGCAGTAGGGGGTTACAAGCGTCCACGCGGGAGAGGGAGCGAGCGGCTTCAAGCGAGCGCGTGTCTCGTCCTCGTCTCCGCGCGGCCAACCTTCTCTAAGAGGGCCCTGGTCCTTCCTTTTATAGGCGTAAGGAGAGGATCTAGGTGTACAACGGGGGGTATAGCAGAGTGCTACGTGTCTAGCGGAGGAGAGCTAGCGCCCTAAGTACATGCCGTCATGGCAGTCGGAGAGATTTTGGCACCCTGCTGGTGTGATGTCGTGGCCATCAGAGGAGTGCTGGAGCCTGACGGAGGGACAGCTGTCGGAGCGGTTGAGTCCTTGCTGACGTCCTCTTGCTTCCGTAAGGGGGCTGAGAGCCGCCGTCGTCACAGAGTATGCGGGGGGCCATCATTGCCTATCTGGCGGAGCGAGCCAGATGGGACGCCGGTCTTGTTCCCTGCGGCCCGAGTCAGCTCGGGGTAGGGTGATGATGGCGCCTCCTGTTGACGGGGCTGGTCTGCGCCCTAGGTTGGGCGATGTGGAAGCTCCTCCGAAGCCGAGGTCGAGTCTGTCTTCCGTGGCCGAGGTCGAGTCCGAGCCCCTGGGTCGGGCGAGGCGGAGATCGTTGGCTGAGGTCGGGGCGTAGTCCGAGCCCTGGGGTCGGGCGGAGCGGAGTTCGTCGTCTTCTAGGGCTGAGCCCAAGTCCGAGCCCTGGGTCGGGCGGTGTGGAGTTCGTCGTCTTCTGGGGCTGAGCCCAAGTCCGAGCCCTGGGTCGGGCGGTGCGGAGTTCGTCGTCTTCTGGGGCTGAGCCCAAGTCCGAGCCCTGGGTCGGGCAGAGCGGAGTTCATCGTCTTCTGGGGCTGAGCCCAAGTCCGAGCCTTGGGTCGGGCGGAGCGGAGTTCGCCGTCTTCCGGGACTTAGCCCGAGTCCGAGCCCTGGGTCGGGCGGAGTTCGCCGTCTTCCGGGACTTAGCCCGAGTCCGAGCCCTGGGTCGGGCGGAGCGGAGTTCGCCATCTTCCGGGACTTAGCCCAAGTCCGAGCCCTGGGTCGGGCGGAGTGGAGTTCGCCGTCTTCCGGGACTTAGCCCGAGTCCGAGCCCTGGGTCGGGCGAAGCGGAGCTTCCTATGGTGCCTTCGACCGGGCCTGACTGCCTGTCAGCCTCACTCTGTCGAGTGGCACCGCAGTCGGAGCGACGCAGGCGGCGCTGACTTTCTGTCAGGCCGGTCAGTGGAGCGGTGAAGTGACGGCAGTCACTTCGGCTCTGTCGGCTGGGGGGCACGCGTCAGGATAAAGGTGTCAGGCCACCTTTGCATTAAATGCTCCTGCGGCTTGGTCGGTCGGCGCGGCGATTTGGTCAGGGTTGCTTCTTGGCGAAGACAGGGCCTCGGGCGAGCCGGGAACACGTTCGCCGCTGGAGGGGGGCCTCGGGCGAGACGGAGATCCTCCGGGGTCGGCTGCCCTTGTCCGAGGCTAGGCTCGGGCGAGGCGTGATCGAGTCCCTCGTATGGACTGATCCCTGACTTAATCGCACCCATCAGGCCTTTGCAGCTTTATGCTGATGGGGGTTACCAGCTGAGAATTAGGAGCCTTGAGGGTACCCCTAATTATGGTCCCCGACATATCTCTAAACTAGTCCACAAATAAATCTCTAGAATAAAACATATGCAAATAAGCAATCTAGAATGTGCAAACTAGGTTTTGTCTATGTGCTCTACCACAAAAAAGGACTTATGCAACCTAAGTTCCAATCCTAAATATTCTACACTAAGAATAGTAAAGATTGTAACTTAAGTAGAGAGAGTAAATGCGGAAGATTTAAAGAGCTAGTAGAGAAAACAAACTCTCATGGATGACACCGGTATTTTTACCGAGGTATCCGAACCCACGCAAGGTCCCAACTAAACCTCGTTGGTACCCCTACTGAGAGCACCTAAAGGGGGATGAATAGGTGATCCTGTAAAAAACAGTTCAACAAAACAAACTTGGACTAATAGCAAGAGCCAAGTTCGAATTAGGTGCATGAGCAGAGTAAACTTATTCACTTAATTGCTCTTCACTAAGTGAGTATTAAACTTGGAGCAATAATGTAAGTGAAGTGAATAGAGAAAATCGCAGTAGGATAAAGACAAGTGACACATCGATTTTTATCTCGTGGTTCGGTCAAGTAGAATACTTGCCTACTCCACGTTGTGGCGTCCCAATGGACGAGGGTTGCACTCAACCCCTTTCAAGTGATCCAAAGATCAACTTGAATACCACGGTTCTCTTTATCTCAACAATATCCTGTTGTGAGGAATCTCCATAATTTGGAGTCTCTCACACCTTACACAAATGATCTCAAATGAAAACAATAGTAAGGGGGAATAGAAACACACACAAGAGCGAGAGTTGCAGAAACAACATGCACACAAGACAAGAACGAGCACATGAAACAACATAGCGGAGTTACAACTCAAAGAAGTGCTCGAATCTCTATCACAATGAAACAAATGCGTGATTGCGAAGTCTCGCCGTTGTAGAATGTTCAATGGGTGCTTGGTGTGTTGCTCCATGTGCCTAGGGTCCCTTTTATAGCACCAAGGCAGTTAGGAGCCGTTGGAGACCCATTTGGAAGGCCCTGGTTGCCTCCTGTCCGTGGGCGCACCGGACAGTCCGGTGCACCACCAGACAGTCCGGTGCACCACCAGACAGTGAATAGTGCGCGATTCTCTCCCTTGTTTGGCGAAGCCGACCGTTGCAACCATCGGCCCTGTGGCACACCAGACAATCCGGTGGCGCACCGGACAGTCTGATGCGGTCTGGTGAACATTGGCGAAATCCATGTGTCGCCCGCTGATCGCGCAACCGGCCGTTGGCTGGGTGCTCCGCTGGCACACTGGACAGTCCGGTGGGGCGGTGCCCTCAGCTTTTCCTGAGAGCGGTCAGTTCACCGGGGCGCCAGCCTGGGCACCGGACACTGTCCGGTGCACCACTGACTGGTGCAAGTTTGGCTTGCCTTAGCCAAACTTCTCCAATTCGATTTCTCTCACTTTGAGAAGTTTCCTAGCATTTAGTAGAATAATGTTAGTACCAAAAATAATTTACTAAGGCCAGAATCATACCTTGCTTTTCCATTTGCATCTCTTTAACTCTTGGCTCAATAAAGTCATAACTCTATGTGTTGAGCATCTAATCACCAAAGCAATATAGAAATGGGCCGAGGGCACATTTCCCTTTCAATCTCCTCCTTTTGGTTATTTATGCCAACTTATCAAAAGCAACTCAGAATGCATAAACATATTCAAATGCAAGCTAAAGAGTGCAAATTGATGTCAAATTGAAGACCAATTAATCTTACATAGGATTTGGCATATTTGGATCACTTTTGCCACCACTTGGTTTGTTTTTGCAAAACAAATTCATTTTCGTATCTCTATGTCAAAAACACTTGTTTGGGCAAATCAAGATATCTTTCAAGACTAGTTTTGATCAAGAGTCAGCAAACTCCCCTTTTCCCATGATCAAATTCCCCCCCCATAAGAGAGCAATTTTTGCAATAAAAGGGTTTTGATCAAAAACCAAGTATACTCATACTAATATTTTAAAAAATACACAAGTGGTAGCTGATCCAGTTGCTTTGGCCTTAATTTCTTGCCCTTTGGCATTAAGCACCAAAACAGAAGAACTTTTTGGCCTTTTAACCCCATTGCCTCACAAAAATCACAAGTAAAACCGAAGGCAATGAGAAAACACAGATAGGGACATGGGACAAGATATTGATACCGGAATGTAGTGGAAGCCTCTTCTTTGTCCAAGTCCACCTTTTCCCTTTCAATTCATCTTTGAGACTATATCATAAGTACTCAAGCAAACACATTAGTCTCAGAGGATCAAGTTGTAGCACATCCTCCTCCTACACATGCATATTTTGCACAAGGACTTGTGAGGTCCAGGGATGACTTGTACAACTTGAGCACCAAAATAAGTAAAGATAGAAATGCTTAAAAGAACATGATCAAGGGCATAAAACATATGTATGTTATAGATCAATCCAAGTTCCACAAATCTAAGATATTTAGCTCACTACGTAGCCTGCAAAACCTTTTCTCATCTAAAAGCTTGGTGAAGATATCGGCTAATTGGTTCTCGGTGCTAATATGGCAAACGTCGATATCTCCCCTTTGCTGGTGGTTATGTCGAATGTCTGTGCTTAGTGCGGTTGTGTTCAACAGGACTATCCGCCAGGAAAATTGCACTCTCATTATCACATAGAAGTGGGACTTTGCTCAGATTGTAGCCAAAGTCCCGAAGGGTTTGCCTCATACAAAGTAGTTGCGCGCAACACTGGCCTGCGGCAACATACTCGGCCTCAACGGTGGATAGGGTGTTGGGGGTATGCTTCGTAGCCGAAGATCCTAAAGAAAGAAAACACCTTTGGCAGATCCTCTCAAGAGCAGCGCCGAAGCTATCGCCTATAAAGCTTCGACACAATGGCATATCTCAAGACGAAGGGGTGAATCGACTTAAAGATGAAATGACCTAAAGACCCATGATATTCTGTGTCATTACGGTAGTTGATTGTAAAGGGCATAAATGTAATTATACACAGGCTGCGCCCTGTGCCTATAAATAGGTGAACAATACCCCTGTACTGTTCACGGAATCTTGTAATCGCTGACACAGTACGCTGGAATTATCGCTTTCTGCCAAGACGAAGGTATAAATGTACCTAAATATTATGTTTTAATATTTAGGTTTGCATAATAAAATATGTGAATAATCTTATGTGCTTTTGATATATTGTTCCCTAATGTTTTGTATTTTCTATATTTCATTCTACATTGTTTTATAACTCTAATCACGAAGGTATGACATTCGTGATATCTCGCTCATGGCCTTCGTCCGAAGCTCATTAAATCCTTGGGGAGATAATGCTTCAGCGGACGAAGGGCATCAATAGTTAACATTTTATGTTGCCTTGTTCTTAATTTATAGCATTTGAGAACAAGTCCCCAACATTGGCGCCACCTCCGGTGTACTCACTTCCACTTTTTGAGTTGATGGCTTCGTTCAACAACCAAGCTGGAGCTGCTTCGGCTACGAAGCTGGTACTCCCGATAACAGGCGGTTCATGCTCAGAGCCGGCCAACAAGAAGCAGAAGAAGGAGGCACAAAGAAGGGTACAACATGTCGGGGTGCAGGGACCCTTCATCAAGTCGAGATGGTCACACATCCCAATTACCTTCTCTCAAGAGGACCTTCAGCTCAAGGATTACCCTCATAATGATGTTATGGTTATTTCTTGCATTATCAAAGGATTTCTGGTCCACAATGTTCTAGTTGATACAGGAAGTGCAACGGATATTATATTTGCTAAGGCCTTCAGACAGATGCAAGAGCCAGAGGATAAGATTCATGATGCTACACACCCTCTTTGTGGCTTCGGAGGAAGGCATATTGTAGCGCTCGGCAAGATCATGATGCCAGTGACCTTCAGATTTGTCAACAATACAAGGACTGAGCAAGTTGTGTTTGATATTGTCGACACGGAGTACCCCTACAATGCAATCATTGGTCGTGGGACACTCAATGCTTTTGAAGCAATTCTTCACCCAGCATATCTATGCATGAAGATACCTTCGGATCAAGGGCCTATTGCTATTCATGGAAGTCAGGAAGCTGCCAGAAAGGCTGAAGGAAACTGGACAGATTCAAAAGCAATCCATAATATAGATGGAGCCGAAGCTTGTGAGCAGTACAAGTACAGAAGGGAGAAGGCTGCTTCGGCCGATCAGCCGAAGCCCATGCTCTTATGCGAAGATATAGCAGAGCAGAAGGTGTTGCTGGGATCTCAATTGTCTGAGGAACAGGAGAAAACCCTAACAAGGTTTTTGTTCAACAACAAAGATGTCTTCGCATGGTCAGCCAACGTTCTCTATGGTGTCAACAGGGATGTTATTGAACACTCGCTCAATGTCGATCCATCCTTCAGACCCAGAAAGCAGAGGCTTCGGAAAATGTCTGATGACAAAGCTGAAGGTGCTCACAATGAAGTAAAAAGACTTCTTAGTGCTTGAGTCATCAGAGAAGTAAAATACTCAGAATGGCTAGCCAACACTGTTATGGTGAAGAAGGCTAATGGTAAATGGAGAATGTGCATTGATTTTACTGATCTCAGCAAGGCTTGTCCGAAGGATGAGTTCTCATTACCAAGAATAGATTCTCTAGTAGACGCAGCAGCTTTGTCAGAACTCATGAGTATACTAGATTGTTATTCAGGCTACCATCAAATCTGGATGAAGAAGGAAGATGAGCCAAAAACCAGCTTCATAACCCCCAGTGGTACATATTGTTATCTTCGGATGCCTGAGGGCTCAAGAAAGCTGGAGGAAGCTTCAGTAGAATGACAGCGAAAGTCCTTCATTCTCAGATAGGCAGAAATGTGCTAACATATGTTGATGATATCATAGTAAAAAGCATGAAGCAAGAAAATCACATTGCTAATCTGCAGGAAACATTTGCTAACTTTAGGCAAGCTGGCCTGAAGTTGAATCCAGAAAAATGTGTCTTCGGAGTAAAGAAGGGAAAATTCCTTGGTTGTCTAGTTTCAACAAAAGGAATCGAAGCTAATCCGAATAAAATTAAAAGTATTCTTCGGATGGAGCCGCCAAGCACAAAGAAGGGGGCTCAACGGCTGACAGGAAGACTGGCATCTTTGAATCGATTCATATCTAGATCAGCAGAGAGAAATTTAACATTCTTCGAAGTGCTGAAGTCGGCCGAAGTCTTTCAATGGGGATCAGCTCAGCAGAAAGCTTTCGAAGAGCTGAAGCAGTACCTAATAGACCTAACGACGCTAACTCCACCCACGCCAGGGGCTCCTCTGCTATTGTATGTGGCAGCTTCGCACTCTGCAGTGAGTGCGGCACTTGTACAGGAGAAGCTTGAAGGACAAAATAAAAAGCAAGTCCCAGTATATTTTGTCTTCGAAGTGTTGAGCTTGTCAAAGAAAAATTACACAGAATTGGAGAAAGTGTTGTATGCTGTGTTAATGGCTTCCAGAAAGCTTCGGCATTATTTCCAGGCTTACCATATAATTGTTCCTTCGTCACAGCCTCTGAAGGATATTATGAGGAACAGAGAAGCTACTGGAAGGGTTGGAAAGTGGGCTGCAGAGCTCAATGATTTCACCATTGATTATGTGCATAGATCTTCAATTTAATCCCAGGCGCTAGTAGACTTCATTGCTAACTAGACGCCAAGGGCTCACAAAGAAGGGACAAACAAGGATACCGAAGCTTGGATGGTGTTGTGCGATGGTTCTTGGGGAACCTTTGGTGCAGGAGCAGCTGCGGTCCTAGTAGCACCTTCAAAAGTCAAAACATGTTTTGCAGTCAAACTGGACTTCAGTTGCACAAATAATATTGCTGAGTACGAAGCACTTCTTTTGGGGCTTCGAAAACTAAAGGCAATGGGAATAAGAAGGGCTATCCTAAAGACTGATTCTCAAGTTATTGCTGGCCATGTGGACAAGAGTAGCAGGGCACGAGATCCGAAGCTAGAAAAATATCTGGATGCAGTCTGAAGGCTAGAAGCTTCCTTCGAAGGGTTTTCCGTAAAAAATATTCCAAGAGGTGAAAATGAGCATGCGGATTTGCTAGCCAAATCAGCGGCTCAGGGGCTCCCCTTACCCTCCAAAGTATTTTTTGAAACAATAAAAGCCCTTTCGGTTGAGCTCATGGAAAGAGCAGTGCTCACTATTTCTCCAGTGCACAATGAAGACTGGAGAACTGAAATAATATCTTTTCTTCAAAGAAACAGTCTTTCAAGTGACGAAGCTTATAACAAAAGAATGGAGGCAAGAACAAGACCATATGTCATGATAGAAGGGGAACTGTATAAACATGGAGTTTGTTCACCACTCCTCAAATGTTTATCAAGAACCGAAGGTATCGAATTGATGGAGATACACGCAGGTCTGTGTGGATCTCACATCGGATCTAGGCCCTTGCTGGAAAAAAAATTCGTCAAGGATTTTATTGGCCGAAGGCAGCTTCGGATGCATCAGAATTAGTCCAAAAATGTGAAGGCTGTCAAAAATGTGCGAGAGATCAGAAACAACATTCATCTCTGACTCAGTTAATACAGCCCACTTGGCCGTTGCAAAGGTGGGGCCTTGATTTGCTAGGCCCACTTCCACCAGCACAAGGAAATCTAAAATATGTTGTGGTGGCGGTAGAATATTATTCTAAGTGGATTGAGGCGAAGCCCTTAGCCACAATAACTTCGGTCACTGTCCAGAAATTTTTCTGGCAAAATATTGTTTGTCGCTTCAGAGTGCCGAAGGCTATTACTGTGGACAACGGAACACAGTTCGATGTCGAAGCTTTCAAAGAGTTCTGTGAACAAATTGGCACGAAGATCCATTTTGCATCGGTTAGACATCCGGAGTCAAATGGACTTGTCGAAAGAGCTAATGGCATTATAATGACAGGAATAATGAAGTTAATCTTCAATCAGCCCAGAGGAAAGTGGCCAGATGAATTGATCAAAGTGGTGTGGAGCCAATCAAGGTCAACAGGTTTTACACCATTCAAATTATTGTTTGGTGACGAAGCAATAACCCCAGAAGAAGCTAAAGCAGGATCAATAAGAACAGTGGCTTCGGCAGAGGACGAAGCTGATTATTCTGTGCCAAAAGATGCTATAGAAGGGATCAGGCTTCAAGCTGTGAAGAACATCAATAAATATCAAGCCGAAACAATAAAATGGCGTGACAGAAAAGTTCGGTTAAAAAACATCAAGCCAGGGCACTTGGTACTTCGAAGAGTTGCCAACCCAGATACAGTAGGCAAGCTACAGTTGAAGTGGGAAGGACCTTTTCTGGTAGTATTTTCGTCAAGACCCGGTTCTTATAGATTGAAGGATATGGATGGCAATGACATTCCTAGATTTTCGAATGTGGATGAGCTTCGGCGATATTATGTATAGCTTGATGTAATCTTTTTATTTTTTCCTATGGCACCCTTTTCCTTTTTAAAGGGGGAGAAAGGTTTTTAATGGGGCCATAGTATGTAATTTCTCTTTTTCTTATTTCAGCTCTACAAGAGCAATATCCCCCAAAAATGTAAATGTAAAAGCTGAGCATGCACCATCGAGTGCAAAGAGAAAAGAAAAAACAGGGAGAAGCTCGAAAGAAGTCCCTAAGGGGATGCAGAGCACGACGAAGCTACAAAAAGCCGTTCCTAAGGGAGCGCAGTGTAAGTTTTCTGCTCAAAAGTCGTTCCTAAGGGAATGCAGAGCTTACAGCGAAAAGTCAACGCTGATTCCGCCGAAATATAAGGCGAAGCACGAAAAGTCAACGCGATACCGCCGAAATAGAAGGCGTAGAAGTTCAAAAGACGTTCCTAAGGGGATGCAGAACTTACAGCGAAAAGTCAGCGCTGATACACCGAAAAATAAGCGATGAAGCCGAAAAATAAACGCAAAGAGACTTTGGTTATTCCTAAGGGAATGAAGGCTATGGTTGTGGCTTCGTATGCGTGTGTTTGGACATTCATTTGCACGGTACATTACATCATACATTTGCATTCATAAACATTCATTTAGACATACATAGGATCATCATCATCATAACATAGGCAGTTGCTTCGGCTCTAAAGACAAGGCTTCGGAAAAAAGAAAAAGAAGCAGTTTTATGCTTCACTGTGTACGAAAAGAAGGGAAGGTGTTTTTCGCCTTCGGCTCAAAAATGCTAAGTTCGTTCACACCGAAGCACTTTATACATTGACGGAAAGGTAAAAATATATTACAAGGTATGGACAAAGTTTATAGAGTAAAATTTAATTACATTATTCTTTATAAAGGATGTTACAAGATTCTTAGAGTTTTTTTTCTACAGTTTATATTCAAGCTTCATTAGTATCCATTGAGCTTCGGCTTCAGCTTCGTCGTCCGTTAGGCTTCGGCTTCGTCTTCTCATTCTTCAGCTTTGTCAGCTTCGTCATCCTATACGTGTTAAAGTATTGTAAGGAAAATTCAAGTTTGAAGGAAAAGGTAAGCATAAGGTATGATTTTGTTACCGGTTTAAGATGACTCCGAGCTTCATCACCAGCTATGCTTCGTCCACCCTTTGTCCATACTAGTTTTATAAATCTATTTGCTATGCTTCGGGCAAGGTTGGGAATATTGTCCAAATCTGCTGGTGATAAACTGAAATTGGGTCTATTGACAACCTTTCCATGTTCGCAACCAGATTTCAGGAAGGCGACAGCTGTGCCCCGAGAAGCTACCAGGGCACAAAAGTCACCATGTCCAGCTATAACTTCATCAAGGTCATCAATTTCACCTTCGATATGTTCGAAGGCCCCTGGCAGGTCTTCAGTCGAAGGATTAAATTTCTCGCTGCTGGCTCCAACCGAATAGAAGACCTGCTTCAGTCATTGTATACATCGATTACTGAACTCCAGACATTTGTTTTGAAGACCAGTCAATGACTTTTTCAAATCTAAAATTTTCTGGATCTCGGCCTCAAATTTTGCATTGAGCTTCTGCTTTTCTTGTTCAAAGCTTTCTGACTGGGAGAGAAGCTTCGTATTTAATTCTGCTATTTTAGCTTCAGCTTCTGCCAATAAGCCTTCGGTTGTCTGAAGCTCGAAGTCTTTCTTTTCAAGAGCAGCTAATTGGTCTTTTATCTTGCTTTCTAAATTCTCAATTATAACTTCGTGTTTTTTATCTTCCAAATCTTGCTGCATTTTCAAAGCTTTACTCAGTAGCATACTCTGCACACAAACAACCTTCGTTAGAAAACATTTTCGTTATTAAAAACAATAAAAGTTAGAGAAAAGTTGTTTACCTTGAAATTAGAATAGAACAAACTACCGACGATGTGCCGTCGTCGGTAGCGGCTAATGTCCGTCTCGAGCTTCGGGAAACCGATACTTTTTGATAGAGTACCAATAACCTTCGCACCGGTCTGATCCCGGACACAGCCCAACTTTTCATCATCGATGCCACCGAAGAGAAGTGCTCCCGGCCGATATCCGCAAGATATAGCATATTCTTTTAGCTCTTCTTTTTCAGCCTTTGTCAGCTCTTGACCAACTAAGTTTTGAAAGTTAAAAATTTCATCTTCCGAAGTGTCTTCGGCTATTTTCTTCTCCTTCTCGGGCACTGGGCCATAGTTTCTTCGGTGGCTGCAACAACTTCTTCCGCGACCATGTCTAGCAGCATCTTATCAATATTAGCAATTGTGCTCTCTAAGTGAATATATTCGGCTGTGGCAGCTTTGGCAGCCGTAGCTTCCGAAGGTGCAGCTTCGATAGCTGTTGTGCTCTCAACAGCCGGGGCCTTCGGAGCTGAAGCTTGTGGTGGTGTCCCTTCAATGACTTCTGTCACTGTAATGATTCTTTATTTTTTTGGCCTAGTTGCCTTCTTCGTTTTTGCGGGCTCCTTTTCCTTCTGAAAAAGCTTCGTCAGATGTGGCCCTAGTGGACTTAGCTTGACAGGCAAAGATTCAGTCATTACCTTTAGAATTTCCTCCACGTCGGTGGCAGAGGGTGTTGCAGCAGTTTCTTCTTCTTCATCAATTGCCTTCTGCTTCGGAGCTGTAGCTTTTCTTTTCTTCGAAGCACCTACTTTCGGATCAAGCTTCAACCTTTTCTTCTGCAGTTGTTCTTCATCATCTTTATTCAGAGCACCAGCCACTCTCTTCCCTTTCTGCCCTTCGACATCCTTGTCTAGTCGCTCGTAGTCGGGGTACTCAAAGTCCAGGGCATCCATTACTCGGTTTAACCTTCGCTTCGAATGGGTGCTGAAGGCTGCAGTCATTAATTGATCTTCCTTTTTAGAGTAATTGCCGATAATTTCATTGCACATTACTTTGATCGTGTCCAGCCACTCTTGGCAAGGCACTTTGAAATGTTTCTTGAATTTATAATGATAAGGCAACCGAATAAGTTCCCCCTTCTTCTTTTCCCCCTTTAGCTTCGACATGTCCCATTCCTTCAAAGTTGGGAACACTCTGAAAGCCAAAAATTCTTGCACTAAGTCCCTAGTGCCGATATGCTCTGCAATAACTCAAAATTCAGCCAGAGCGATTTGGCTTGGACTCCCTGGTGTCATGTTGCACTGGGGTCTGGTCTCTCGGAAGATCAGTTCTAGCGGACTCTGGACCAGCTTCTCCTTTTCTTCGTCAACTTTGATGTAAAACCACTCAGACTTCCAGCCAGCTGGCCACTTGCTTCGGTAGCTAATCACTGGAAATTTTGTATTCTTGCGATAGGCAAAATTGTAGCAGCCAAAGTTTTCATGAAGACCATCTCCTCTAGCTTTCGTCTGATAATGAAGCTCGTGCACTCGGCAGAAGCCTTCGGCAAATGGCTCCACCCCTTGGCTTCGGAGAGCCCAGATATAAACGCTAAGCCTAACAATAGCGTTAGGAGTTAGCTGATGAAGGTAGATCCCAAACTTCTTCAATACATCAGCAATCATCTTGTTTAAAGGAAATCTCAAACCAGCTTTAAAGAAACTTTTGAAAACCACTACTTCATCCTTTCCTGGCTTCGGAGTAATCTCTTCCCACCAAAACGAACCAGCTCTTTCTTCGCTTCACTGAAATAGCGCAAATTCAGCAGCTTAGGCAAATCATCTTCAGAAATGGTCGATTTCCCGAACTCCAGGTGGTTGGGTTTAGTTGGCACTGCGCTGTAATCATCTTCAGACTCAAGTTCTTCGGCATCAGCCTGCTCAGCTTCAGTGGCAGGTGCATCCTCTGATGCTACCAGCCCTGAGCGTTTCATCACTTTGGAGATTGGCGCAGTTTTGGCACCTTCGGCTTCCTCTCTGTCACGAGTAACCCTAGCTGTGGAACGTACTCTGGCCATCTGGTGATTGAATTTCTTGTTTTTGAATGAAGTTGAAATTTTTTCTTAAACTTTGCTGAAGCTCTTTCTCGTTACAAAGCTTGAGCAAAATAAATAGCTTCGGTTGTGGAAGCAGTGACAAGCTTCGGCTTTGGTCAATATTTTGGCAGCAAAACAGTGCAATAGCAATGAATGCTGTGGTAACTTCACACCTACCTGTCTGTTTATATAGTGCCGCAGGTGGGAAGGTGAATCGTCAAGGTCTTCCGCACCGGACAAACAGCCACCCGCACTTACTGAACGGTGGGCCATAGGGTCCAAGAAGGTGAATCGCCAGGGCGCGCATAACTGCTGCAAGATGGGGCCACCTCGCGCGCGGATTATTTTAATCGTTTCTCGCCAACGAGCTCAGGGAAGGTGTTTTTCGGATCTTCGGCATCCCAAAGCCTAGAAGACTTATTCACGGATCAAGCTCGTTACGAAAAACGATCTAGCACCGCGAAGGGGCTACTGTTGGGGGTATGCTTCGTAGCCGAAAATCCTAAAGAAAGAAAACACCTTCGACAGATCCTCTCAAGAGCAGCGCCGAAGCTATCGCCTATAAAGCTTCGGCACAGTGGCATATCTCAAGACGAAGGGGTGAACCGACTTAAAGATGAAATGACCTAAAGACACATGATATTCTGTGTCATTATTGTAGTTGATTGTAAAGGGCATAAATGTAATTATACAAAGGCTGCGCCCTGTGCCTATAAATAGGTGAACAGTACCCCTATACTGTTCACGGAATCTTGTAATCGCTGACAAAGTACGCTGGAATTATCGCTTTCTTCCAAGACGAAGGTGTTGGGGACTTGTTCTCAAATGCTAAGAATTAAGAACAAGGCAACATGAAGAGTGTTAAATGTTAAAGTCCTTTGTCCTTCAAAACATTATTTCCCTTCGGATATAATGAATTCCGGACGAAGGTTGTGAAGGAAAAACCTTCGTAAGCACAATAAATGATGAGGAAGGATTCATATATGAAATATGAAAAATAATATAAACATTATCATCAACTTATTGTTGTTTGCATTACCATATTCACAATAACAAATTATAAATGTACCTTCGGTTTGACGGAAAGTAAGGGTACATGCGTGATGCAAAAAGCGAATACCAAGTCAGCGTGAACAGTACGAGAGTACTATTCATCTATTTATAGGCAAGGGACATAGCCCATGTAAAATTACATTCATGCCCTTTACATTTGCTAATAACTCTATAATAATTCTTCAAGGTCTAATTTGCCTTTTCATCTTTAAGTCGGTTCCCCTTTTCTGCTGTCATGACGAAGCTTTTCTGCGTAGAGCTTCGTGATCACTTTGTCCTTCATCATAATCGCCTTTCGTCTCGCCCAGGCTTTGTCCTGTCCATGCTCTTGTATACTCATGATCCGATTCCAAAGATACCTGTTCACATATTTCACTTGGAAAACATTGTCAAATCATGTTTTTGAGGACCTTCGAAAGCCGAAGGCCCCCAACAGTAGCCCCTTGCAATATTAATTTGCTAGAATAATAAATTCATATTGCGATATGGATGAAGGCCTTAAGCCAAAGGTCCGAAAAAACACATTTCCTTTGCTAGAATAGCAATAGTCAATGACAAGTGGGGCCCTACCACTTGCAACGCATTGGGCGTATAAATAAGAACGCACCGCGAACAGATTTAGCATGCTTTCTTGCCGTCTGCTCTTGCCTTCCTAATTTTTAGCTTTTTGCACACCAACGCTTGCCTGGCTTTTTTAAATTTTTAAGCTTCGTCTTTAAGAGCACTTCCTTGGCATTTTCGAAGATGTCTGAAGACAAGAAAGCTGTCGCTGAGTCGAAGCTAAGCCTTTCCGAAGAGATGAATCTCGGCTTCCTTGAATCAATAGCAAAGACAAACACAGAGAAGATTACTAAGGAGATTTTAGAGGGCCTTTCTAAAGACACTAGTGATAGTGACAGCTATGATGTAGAAAGTGGTGGTGAAGATTCCGAAGATCGACCTTGGCGACCAAGCCATGCAGTTTTTGGAAAATCAAGCATTAAACAAAGCCATCTTGTCAATATGAGGGGTAGATATTTTCGGGACTTGTCTATCGTGAGGGCTGACGAAGGAGAGAAAACTTGTCCGACTCCCGAGGAGAATGAAGTCGTGATATTCCAAAGCTTCCTAAAGGCTGGACTTCGGTTTCCCTTGAGCAGTTTTGTCGTGGATGTTTTGAAGATATTTGAAATCTGCCTCCATCAAATTACTCCTGAAGCAATCATAAGGATGGGCATCTTCGTGTGGGCTGTGAAGAGTCAAGGTTTGGAGCCAAATGCCAAAAGTTTCTGTAGCATGCATGCGTTATTATATGAGACAAAACCTTGGGGTAAAGAGCAATACCATAACAATTTTGGCTGCTACAGCTTCGGCGCCCGCTCTGGGTCGAGCTTTCCCGTGCCAACTTTTTGGAGGAGATGGCCTGGGGACTGGATGAAGGAATGGTTCTATGTGAAGAACGACTTGAAGACGCGAGAAGATATTAAAGATATAATTATGCGCCCTATCTGGCAGCGCTTCGGCCTTCAGGAGCCAAAGGTGGAAATTGACGAAGCAGCCAAAGAATGCCAGAGAGCCTTCGGCGTGGTTTGTTCTATCATTGGGACAAGAGATTTAATCTAAGAACACATTGCCTTCAGAGTATGGCCACTTGCAGAAAAGTGGGAAATGCCGAAGGAAACCGTTAGCGAACCTAACGAAGGTGGACTAGTTAGGTTAAAATACACATTCAAATATGGAGATAAGTTCGTCGAGCCAGATGATGACTGGCTGAAAAGTATTGAGGCCATAAGTGATGAATTGTTTGGATTATACTCGAAGGCAGAAGATACTGCACTATCTGCGGCCTTCGGAGGCCGAAAGAAGAAAAGACTCAACTGAGTATTTGATGCAATTGGGTTTGTCTACCCCGACTATCATTATCCAACAAGGGGTCAAAAAAGGAAAAATACTGCTTTAGCGAAGGAAGTTGCTTCAGCCGCTCCCAGTGAGCCAGCGCCGGAGAGGAAAAAGATAAAGGTTCTTACGCACCAGCCACGCTATATTGAACCGGCCACAGTGCTTGAATATGTCGGTGAAACCTCTTCGGCCATCGAAGCCAAGGAGCCGACTCCCCTACCGAGTGTTGAAGAGCCAGTCATAATGCCGGAAATGGAGAAAATAGAAGAACCGAAGGCTACAGAAACAAGGACATATGAAGTTTTAAGTCCTTCAGCAAAAGTTGAAGCACCAAAAAGCCAAAAGGGTCCAGCAATGACCCCCAAAAGAAAAAGGATGGTTAATGTACTGGATGTTTTAGAGACAATAAAGTCTTCAAGCACTACTCCGAAGAAAATTGTTGAAACTTCCGAAGTGCAAATTGAAGCCTCTGGTGCCGAAGCTTCAAGGCACCAATCTGAGACTGAAGCTGGGCCTTCAGAGCCCACCAAGGTGAAATCCTTGGAAGTCGAAGAAACAGAAACAGCAGAACAAATTTTGGCTGAAGAAACTGGTACTGCCGCCCCCGAAGCATTTTCCGAAGCTTTTGATTATATTTTACGACATGCTTCGGGGAAAAAGTTGACTGAAAAAGAGAAGCAAGAGGCCCAATTTTACGCCCAAAAACTGAAATATCCAAAGGGGGCGTTGATATTCAACGACAGTGGAGAAGAAGACTTCTTGTATTGTCTCCCTGACAGCAAGGAGATTTCTGTCTCTTTGGAGATGAGCAAGAGCTTCGGATTCCCAACATTAGAAGATGGGCTCTCGGTGCTATCGAAAAACGAGCTGGCCGACAGCTTGGCGTACAATAGCTTAAAGGTGCAAAAATGAGGTCTTTGTATTATTTCTTGAAACCAAAATTTTTCATTTGCTTAAACTTATTGACACACACACACTTTTTTTTGCAGGGCCTATACTTAGCAATGCCCTCAGGGCTCAAAAAGATGCTGAAGACGAAGGGTGTGTTATGGCCCTGAGCAACCTTCGTTCCGAAGTAATTGAACTAAGGAACGAAGGTCTCGAAAAAGATAAAATATTACATTCATTGGTGAATAGAATAAAAGAAGACGAAGCTACTTTCAAAGCTCAAGCTGAGGCTCAGAAGCGTGAAATTGAAGATCTTCGGAAGCAACTAGCCAGAGCTAAAGAGGAACGCACACTTGAAGAAACAAAACGAGAAATTAGTGAACAATGGGCAAATCATTTGGAAAAAAACATTGAAGAGCTTCGTGCATCCAAGAAAAGGTGCTATGAAAAATCTATAGATTGTGTTAAGACAATAAGAACCAGCTTCGCCAGCGTTGGCGCATTCTCAAGTGAGGAGAACTTCATAAGGGGTGACCCCGAAGGCCCAATTGGATGGATCGGCCACGAAGCTGAAGCTTTTGAAGAAATTTTAAATAGTCGTGGAGACATATGCGCCTTTTCGGGTGCCAGGGGGATTGCTACTATTTTGGAGAGGAAAGGCTGTGACCATGTGAAATTCTTGGCACAATCCGAAGCCGCCTTATCCTCCAAAGATATAAAAGACCCCTCGGCCGAAGCAAGCCTGGTCGGTGGAAAATTTTTCACCGACATCTGGGACAATGGTGGTTGTGAAATGGCCCAGGAAATTATACGAAAAAGCGAGAAAGGCATTCATGATGCTAGTAAAGTAGCAGAGGCCACTGAAAAAAGTGCGGATCTCGAAGGGCAAATAGGTATTGACTAATGGTTTTTGGCTCTTTGTTGTAATTTTTTGATTTCGGACTTGTTTACGTTTTGTAACAAAGCCGTACTTTCTCCTCCCTCAGAGCCTACAGAGCCATCGGCGGACCCCCACGCGAAGGGGGACGACGAAATTAGAAAAATGGCCGAAGCCATCATGGATAGGGTTGTTGATCAGCTACTAAACGAAGCTGCAGAAGTAGTTCTAAGGGAAGATTAGATGTTATTGTAAAAAACATTTAGAATGTAATGTTTGTTGAGAAACATGTGTAATATTTTGTAACTTTGAATGTAATATATAAGCTATTTATGGTTCTATTCTTTACGATGTATGAAACTTCACATACATACCGTTTTTGAGCCTTCGACAAAAAAACACCTTCCCTTCTTTTCATGCTTCGTAAATAATGTCCGTGTTCTCATAAAATCAGTAACCAATCCTCGTAAAATCAATAACCAATAGATCTTTTCATTTCAGAGTTTGACGAAAGTATAGTTCTTCAATAACTATTTTTGTGCCCTGGCACTATTTCTTTGAAACAATCTTCGAATATCAATACTGAGACCCCCGTCTTGCGTCGTTGATGCAATATGATGTATGATGTTATGCTATGCAAATGATGTGATGTTATGCAAAATGATATTTGTCGAAACTCGATGTTTTTTCACTGTAAGCCTCCCTTAGGAGCTTCTTCTCCTTTTACTTCAGCGGAATCAGCGTTTATTTTTCGCTGTAAGCCTCCCTTAGGAGCTTCTTCGCCTTTTACTTTCAGCGGAATCAGCGTTTATTTTTCGCTGTAAGCCTCCCTTAGGAGCTTCTTCGCCTTTTACTTTCAGCGGAATCAGCGTTTATTTTTCGCTGTAAGCTCTGCATTCCCTTCGGAACGACTTTTGAGCAGAAAACTTACGCTGCGCTCCCTTAAGAACGACTTTTTGTTATTTCGAAGATTCACCGCGTAACCATAAGTTCTTATGCTTCGGCAACTTTTTGGACTCCGTTATTCTGTGGAGAAGGTATACTTGTACTATAGCAAAGTCGAAGGTATTACAAGAAATTAAAAACGACAAAAAACACTTAGAGTCTCAATAATTGTTCCTTATTAAAAAGAAAATGATACTGAATGCAAAAACTGCTGCCGAGGTAGGATATTTGTCAATAAATGTGCTTCGATTCTGGCATAGTACTATTGACTGTGCGAGCTTCGGACTCTTCTCTGAAGTCTCGTTGGTGTTGAGTATGTTGACTCCCTTCTGGCTGCTGGCCTCGTTGCATTGGAGGTGGAGGTGGAAGCTGTTGCCAAGATGCCTGAGATTGACTTGCCGAAGCAACAGAAGCTGCAGGGTGGTTACCCACATACTCTGGGATATAAGGCGAGTGGTACGAAGCAGTATGCATGACTTGTTTCGGCTGGGTCTGTTGGGCTGCAGCTTCTGCTATTTCTTTTTTGTTTCTGGATGGTGACATGGCACATCTTGGTGGTATGGCCCTTGTCCTCACCACAGAATAAGCAATAAATTTTCCTTGGCTGATCCCCAAATCTTCCTCCAAAGCCCTTGGCACCTCTGCCCCTTAGGGATGGAGGCCGAGGATAACTCTGTTGTTGCCCCGAAGCCTAGGAAGCCTGGGAGGAATATTGCGGCCTCTGCTGCTGGCTTCCCCTGTCATCATTCTGGGTGGAATGAATCGATCTGACATGTCTAGGATGAAACCTCCCTCCGAAGCCCCTGGCTATTTCGGAGAATCTGTAAGTTTCCTCCCTTCTCTGTCGAAAGTCATTGTCAGCGCGGATGTATTCATCCATCTTCTAAAGCAATTTCCCCAGAGTCTGAGGGGGTTTCCTGGCAAAGTATTGAGCTGAAGGTCTCGGCCGAAGCCCCTTGATCATGGCCTCAATGACAATTTCATTGGGCACTGTTGGCGCTTGTGCCCTCAGGCGTAAGAATCTTCGGACATACGCCTGAAGATATTCTTCGTGATCTTGGGTGCACTGGAATAAGGCTTGAGCAGTGACCGGCTTCGTTTGAAACCCTTGAAAACTGGTGATCAGCATATCCTTCAGCTTCTGCCATGATGTGATTGTTCCTGGCCGAAGAGAGGAGTACCAGGTTTGTGCAACATTCTCGACAGCCATGACGAAAGGTTTCGCCATGACTGCAGTATTGCCACCATAGGAAGATATTGTTGCTTCGTAACTCATCAAAAACTGCTTCGGATCTGAGTGGCCGTCGTACATGGGTAGTTGAGGTGGCTTGTAGGATGGAGGCCAAGGTGTAGCCTGCAGTTCTGCTGACAAAGGAGAAGCATCATCAAGAGCAAAATTTCCATGATGGAAATTCTCATACCAGTCATCTTCGTTGAAGAAGCCCTCCTGATGAAGCTCTCTGTGCTGGGGCCTTCGGTTCTGCTCATCTTGAGTAAGATGGCGAACTTCTTCAGAGGCTTCGTCTATCTGCCTTTGCAGATCAGCTAACCTAGCCATCTTTTCCTTCTTCCTTTGCACCTGTTGATGAAGCATCTCCATATCTCTGATCTCTTGATCCAATTCGTCCTCCTGAGGCGTTGGACTGGTGGCCTTCCTCTTCTGGATTCGGGCTTCCCGAAGAGAGAGGGTCTCCTGGTTGGGGTCCAACGGTTGCAGAGATGCAGCCCCTGTTGCTGAAGCTTTCTTCGGTGGCATGACGAAGGTCTATGCTTGCCGAAGGTGTTCGAAACTCAAAAAGTGGAAGTGAGTTCACCGGAGGTGGGCGCCAATGTTGGGGACTTGTTCTCAAATGCTAAGAATGAAGAACAAGGCAACATGAAGAGTGTTAAATGTTAAAGTCCTTCGTCCTTCAAAATATTATTTCCCTTCGGATATAATGAATTCCGGACGAAGGTTGTGAAGGAAAAACCTTCGTAAGCACAATAAATGATGAGGAAGGATTCATATATGAAATATGAAAAAATAATATAAACATTATCATCAACTTATTGTTGTTTGCATTACCATATTCACAATAACAAATTATAAATGTACCTTCGGTTTGACGGAAAGTAAGGGTACATGTGTGATGCAAAAAGCGAATGCCAAGTCAGCGTGAACAGTACGAGAGTACTGTTCATCTATTTATAGGCAAGGGACGCAGCCCATGTAAAATTACATTCATGCCCTTTACATTTGCTAATAACTCTATAATAATTCTTCGAGGTCTAATTTGCCTTTTCATCTTTAAGTCGGTTCCCCTTTTCTGCTGTCATGACGAAGCTTTTCTGCGTACAGCTTCGTGATCACTTTGTCCTTCGTCATAATCGCCTTTCGTCTCGCCCAGGCTTCGTCCTATCCATGCTCTTGTATACTCATGATCCGATTCCGAAGATACCTGTTCACATATTTCACTTGGAAAACATTGTCAAATCATGTTTTTGAGGACCTTCGAAAGCCAAAGGCCTCCAACAGAAGGTATAAATGTACCTAAATATTATGTTTTAATATTTAGGTTTGCATAATAAAATATGTGAATAATCTTATGTGCTTTTGATATATTGTTCCCTAATGTTTTGTATTTTCTATATTTCATTCTACATTGTTTTATAACTCTAATCACGAAGGTATGACATTCGTGATATCTCGCTCATGGCCTTCGTCCGAAGCTCATTAAATCCTTGGGGAGATAATGCTTCAGCGAACGAAGGGCATCAATAGTTAACATTTTATGTTGCCTTGTTCTTAATTCATAGCATTTGAGAACAAGTCCCCAACATAGGGCAACAGATGTTTGTTTCTTAGAGCTCCAAGACACCAGGGACCTTCCTGGAAAATGACAAGTCCCTGATGTGCTCTTCCTATCAACCTTGCATCCGGCATATTCGGAATCTGAATATACGATTAAGTCAAAGGTAGACCCCTTTGGATACCAGGCTCTGAAGCAAGGCGTGTGAACTAAATATCTAAGAATTCACTTCACGACCACAAGATGACATTCCTTGGGGTGGGATTGAAATCTAGCACACATGCATATGCTGAGCATTATATCCGGTCTACTAGCACAAAGATAAAGTAATGAACATATCATAGATCTGTATGCCTTTTGATCAACGGACTTACCTCCTTTCTCGAGGTCCAAATGTCTGTCGGTTCCCATTGCTGTTTTTGCGGGCTTTGCATCCTTCACCCCAAACCTTTTGAGCAGGTCTTAAGTGTATTTCGTTTGGAGATGAAGGTTCCTTCCTTGAGTTGCTTCACTTGGAATCCAAGGAAGTAGTTTAACTTGCCCATCATCATCTCGAATTTCTGCATCATTACCATGCTAAACTCTTCACAATACTTTTGATTAGTAGAACCAAATATTATGCCATCGACATATATTTAGCATACAAACAAATCATCATTACAAGTCTTAGTAAAAAGAGTAGGATCAGCTTTCCCGACCTTGAAAGCATTATAAATAAGAAAATCTCTAAGATATCCATACCATGCTCTTGGAGCTTGCTTAAGTCCATAGAGCGCCTTAGAGAGCTTGTAGACATGGTCAGGTTACCTATCATCCCGAAGCCAGGGGGTTGTTCCACGTACACTTCCTCCTTGATTGGTCCATTGAGGATGGCGCTCTTCACGTCCATTTGAAACAACTTAAACGAGTGGTGAGCAGCATAGGCCAATAATATGTGTATTGACTCGAGCCTAGCTACACTCTTCAAAATCCAAACATGTGACTTGGGCATAACCTTTTGCCACAAGTCGAGCCTTGTTCCTTGTCACCACCCCGTGCTCAACTTGCTTGTTGCGAAACACGCACTTGGTTCCCACAACATTTTGCTTTGGACGTGGCACCAGGCTCCATACTTCATTTCTCTTGAAGTTTTTGAGCTCTTCCTGCATGGCCAACACCCAATCCAGATCCTGCAAGGCTTCTTCTACCCTAAAAGGCTCAATAGAAGAAACTAAAGAGTAATGTTCACAAAAATTAGCTAAACATGAACGAGTGGTTACTCCCTTGCTGATGTCACCCAGAATCCGATCAACTGGATGATTCCTTTGGATGGTGGCCCGGACTTGAGTTGGAGGTGCCTATTGTACTTCTTCCTCTTTATCCTTTTCTTCATGTGCTCCCCCTTGATTCATGCCTGCATCTTGAGGTACATGTTCCTCATCTTGACTTGGGGGTTGCACCAATGTTGAGGAAGATGGTTGACCTTGATCTTGTTGTTCCTACGGTCGCACATCACATATTGCCATAGTTCGCGGCCATTGGAACTTCATCCTTATCTACATCATCAAGATCAACTTGCTCTCTTGAAGAGCCATTAGTCTCATCAAATACAACGTCACTAGAAGATTTGTTGAAGACCCTATATGCCTTTGTATTTGAATCAAAACCTAGTAAAAACCCTTCTATAGCTTTGGGAGCAAATTTCGAATGCCTACCTTTCTTAACCAAGATGTATCATTTACTCCCAAATACACGAAAGTAAGAAACATTGGGTTTGTTACAGGTTAGGAGTTCGTAGGACGTCTTCTTGAGGAGGCGATGAAGATAGAGTCGGTTTATGGCATGATAAGCTGTATTTACAGCTTCTGACCAAAACCGCTCAGGCGTCTTGTAATCTACAAGCATTGTTCTCGCCATGTCGATGAGCGTCATGTTCTTCCTCTCTAGTACACCATTTTGTTGTGGCGTGTAAGGAGCTGAGAACTCATGCTTGATGCCTTCTTCTTCAAGAAACTCTTCTACTTGAAGATTCTTGAATTCAGATCCATTGTCACTACTGATCTTTTTCACCTTGAGCTCAAACTCATTTTGAGCTCTCCTTAGAAAGCGCTTTAGAGTACCTTGGGTTTCTGTTTTATCCTGCAAAAAGAATACCTAAGTTAAGTGGGAAAAATCATCAACAATAACAAGACCATACTTACTTCCCCCGATGCTAAGATAAGCAACGGTCCTAAAGAGATCCATGTGGAGGAGTTCCAGTGGTCTTGACATTGTCATCACATTTTTGCTTGGATGAGTAGTTCCCACCTGCTTCCCTGCCTGGCATGTTGCACAAGGTCTGTCTTTCTCAAAACATACATCGGTTAGTCCTAACACATGTTCTCCCTTTAGAAGCTTATGAAGATTCTTCATTCCAACATGTGCTAGATGGCGGTGCCAGAGCCAGCCCATATTAGTCTTAGCTATTAGACATGCATCTAGATCGGTATTTTCTTTAGTGAAATCAACTAAATAGAGCTTGTCGTCTAATACACCTTTAAAAGCTAATGAATCATCATTTCTTCTAAAGACAGATAAATCAATATTTGTAAATAAACAATTATAGCCCATATGACATAATTGGCTTACATAAAGTAAATTGTAACCAAGCGATTCTACTAAGAACACATTAGAAATTGAATGCTCTGTAGTGATGGCTATTTTACCCAAACCTTTGACCTTGCCTTGATTCCCATCTCCAAATATGATCGTGTCGTGGGAATCCTTGTTCTTGACGTAGGAAGTGAACATCTTCTTCTCCCCCGTCATGTGGTTTGTGCATCCGCTATCAATAATCCAGCTTGTGTCTCCGGATGCATAAACCTGCAAGATGGTTTAAGCTTGGGTTTTAGGTACCCAACTCTTGTTGGGTCCTACAAGGTTAGTCGCATAAGACTTTGGAACCGAAATGTAAGTTTTGTCTCTCTTGCACTTAGGCCCCCAAATTTTTAGCAACTACTTTATCATTTTTTCAAGTTAGCACATATGAAGTAGCATAAGTATGATAAAACATAGTTGGGCCATTAGATGCATTCCTAGGCGCATGAGAGACATCATGGCATCTAGGTCTACTCCTACCATGAACATACGATGAGCTAGATGATGCATACATGGCATAACAATCAAAAGCAGCATCATGACGAGTAGGTAAAACAACATGATCATAGCAACTATCATGATGAACAACACTAGAAGCATTCTTAACATGAGCATGCAAATAAGCATGGTTCCTTTTGTCTTATAAAGAATGAGAGCTACTATCCATAGGGGCCTTCCCTTTCTCCTTGATGAGATTGGAAGTCCTTTGGCTTGTTAAGTTCTTGGTTCCCCTTTGGAAACCAAGTCCATCCTTAATAGATGGGTGTCTACCAATGGTGTAGGCATCCCTGACAAATTTTATCTTTTCATATTCACTCTTGAAATTTTTAAGTTGATCATTAAGTTTTGCAACTTCATCATTCAACTTATGAATTGTGAAAGCACGAGCATTGCAAGCATCAATATCAATATCTTTACATCTATTATAGATAGATACATGCTCCATAGATGAACTAGCAACATTTACTTTTTCTAGCTTAGCATTTAAATCAGCATTTAAATTCTTAAGACTGGAAATAGAATCACGACAAGAAGATAACTCAGAAGAAAGTAATTCATTTTTCTTAATTTCAACAGCCAGAGATTTTTCAGAATTAATACACTTATCATGTTCTTCATATAGATTATCTTCTTGTTTCTCTAGCAATCAATCCTTCTCATTAAGGGCATCAATTAATTCATTAATTTTATCAACTTTAGACCTATCTAACCCCTTAAAAAGATCGCTATAATCTACCTCATCATCAGAATCCTCATCACTAGAATAAGTGTACTTGGGGGTATCTCGAGTACGTGCCTTCACCTTAGCCATGAGGCATGTGTGATGCTCATTGGGAAAGAGGGAGGATTTGTCGAAGGTCGAGGCAATAAGTCCCTCATCATCGGAGTCAGATGAGGAGTAGTCCGAGTCCCACTCCTTGCCGATGTGAGCTTCACCCTTTGCCTTTCGATAGTTCTTTTTCTTCTCCTTCTTCCACTTCTGTTCTTGTCCTTGGTCATTTTCATTACCGGGACATTGTGCAATAAAATGACTAGACTTACCGCATTTGAAGCACAAACGCTTTCCCCTTGATTTATTCTTGTTGGGGTACTCCTTGCGTCCTTTTAGTGCGGTCTTGAAATGCTTGATCACAAGCGCCATTTCTTCCTCGTTAAGCCCGACAGCCTCCACTTGTGCCACCTTGTTAGGTAGCGCCTCCTTGCTGTTTGTTGCCTTGAGATCAATGGGTTGCGGCTCGTAGAGAGGAAGTGGTCCATTGACAATGTTATCAACATACCTTGCTTCCTTTACCATCATGCGCCCGATTACAATTTTTCCGAGAATTTCCTCGGGCGTCATCTTGGTGTACCTGGGTTTCTCATGAATAAGGTTTACAAGATGAGGATCAATAATGGTAAATGACCTTAGCATGAGTTCAACGACATCATGATCCATCCATCTTGTACTCCCATCGATTTGGATCTTGTTCACCAGGGTCTTGAGCCTATTGTAGGTTTCAGTTGGCTCCTCTCCCTGTTTCATGGCGAACCGTCCCAGCTCTCCTTCCACCAGTTCCATCTTCGTGATCATGGTGGCATCATTATCCTCATGAGAGATTTTGAGGGTGTCCCATATTTGCTTGGCATTGTCCAAGCCACTAACCTTGTTGTACTCATCCCTGCATAGAGATGCTAACAAAATAGTAGTAGCCTGGGCATTCTTATGAATTTGCTCATTAATAAAAACTAGATTATCACTACTGTCAAAATGCATTCCATTTTCCACTATTTCCCAAATGATAGGATGGAGAGAGAATAAATGACTACGCATTTTATGACTCCAAAAAGAGTAGTCGTCTCGATCAAAGTGGGGGGGGGTTTGCTGAGTGGAATAGACAATAAATGAGCATTTGAATTGTACGAAATGCGGGAGTAATCAAAAGAATAGTTCTGATTAACCGTTTTCTTTTTCGACGAAGAGTCTTCATCGTCGTCATCCCTTGGTGAAGAGGAGGAGGCGTCGCTGTCGTAGTAGATGATCTTCTTGATACACCTCTTCTTCTTCCCATCCTTCCTCTTATTGTTTGTGCCTGAGTCGGTGGGCTTGTCACCTTTTGGCTCATCAACATAGAGAGTCTCCTTCTCCTTCCCCTTATCATTGATCACTATTCCCTTGCCTTTAGGATCCATCTCTTCGGGCGGTTAGTCCCTTGGTGAAGAGAACGACTTTGATACCAATTGAGAGCACCTAGAGGGGGGTGAATAGGCGATCCTGTAAAAAACAGCACAACAAAACAAACTTGTATTAATATTGAATTAGTGGAAGCAAGAGCCAAGTTCGAATGAGGAGTATGAACGAAGTAAACTTCTTCACTTAATTGCTCTCCACTAAGTGAGTATTAGACTTAGAGCAATAATGTAAGTGAAGTGAATAGAGAGAAAATCATAGTAGAATGAAGACAAGTGACACAACGATTTTTATCCCGTGGTTCGGTTAAGTAGAATACTTGCCTACTCCATGTTGTGGCGTCCCAATAAACGAGGGTTGCACACAACCCCTTTCAAGTGATCCAAAGATCAACTTAAATACCATGGTTCTCTTTATCTCAACAATGTCCAGTTGTGAGCAATCTCCACAATTTGGAGTCTCTCACACCTTACAAAAATGATCTCAAATGAACACAAGAGTAAGGGGAATAGAAACACACACAAGAGTGAGAGTTGCAGCAACAACATGCACACAAGACAAGAATGAGCACACGAAACAACACAGCGGAGTACAAGTTCACAATTAAATTTGAATTCAAATTTGAAATCTAAAAATAAAAAGGAAAAGAAAACATAAAAGGAAAAAGAAAAAAATGGAACCTACGCTTGGGCCGTTTTCATCCCAACCAGCCCACCAACGGACTCGCGCTCGACCCGTCTCTCTTCGCGTCTGCGCGCCGACACGTGGGGACACGCCGTCAGTGGCTACTCCTCACCTGCGCTCATGCTCGCTGACATTGCGGTCCCACCTGCCAGGCGCTCCCTCTCTACTCGTTGTGTGCCATTGGGTGGTCGGGCCCTGTTGTCAGCTCTCCACGTTAATAAATCCCCTTCATCACTGGCTGACCTGCGAGACCGGGTGGTCAGTTGCTTCTCCGCAACAGACCAGCCACGCATGGCGGAGGCGTCCCGTGATCCGTGGCCCCCGACTTCGGTTAACCTGGCCGTCGACCTCGCCACGATTTAAAGCCATCCCCGCGCCTGAGTGCATCCTCTTCACCACCAGCGCCTTCATCGTATGAACTTGCGCCGCATAGATAAAATAGAGAGTGAGAGTGCGATCGTGTGCGCCGCCGCGCTTCTGGCTCGTCGCCGACGCTGTCTGGAGCCTGGACGGGGTCGCCCAGTCTTGTCAAAGGAGTGAGAATCGTGGGCGGGTGGTGAAACTGAGCAAGGCGGGCGGAATTCCTCACCGTCGTACCTGTTCTCCGTGGAAGACGCACCTCCGTGGGTGGTACTACGCGACCTCACCACCAGTATGGAGCCCCTGTCTATTTATCCATTTTGGTTGCCATAGTGAGTACGATTGGTCGGATCGGGTGTTAGACCATAGGATCGTCGTTAATTACTCGCCGATGTGGTGTTCCGTTGCGGCTTCACCCCTTTCCGTGGCCAGGTACCTTCGTGGCGAACCGTGTCGAGCGAGCCCTTCACGTGACTCCTAACCGTAATCGCTTCATTTTTGCGCTAGCTAGAGCAGTGAATAGTCGCCAGGAGTGGGGGAGGCGGATCTCCGGCATGACGCGCCACCGCGGGCGATCGGTGCCATCGTGCAGGAGCGGCTGGGGAAAGACAATGGCTACGGGCTGTAGATTCGCCAGTATACGGTTGCGATCTAATCGAGGGATACCCCTTCGTTATATTAAATCCATGCCGTCGGTTTGTGATCAAGCGGTGCGGGGATGGTGGTGTCATGCACTATCGTCGATCGTGGATCTTAAATCATGCGGTCAACATAGGATACCGGTTCCACAAATTAACAAATCTAATCGCAGCTGTGCGAAACTGATCCAACGGCCCAGGCTGGCCGATACCGCTTTAATCGCGTCGCTTTACAAAGAAGCACTTATAATTTACAGGTATTAACCCGCGGTCCACTGCGTATACAAAAGAATCACAAATGTGCCCTGTAAAATTAGAAGCAGACCCCTAAACTTTCTGTTATTAGTGCGCGCAGTACAAAGGGTAGAAAATCAGAGTAATGAATTTAGAAAACGATTTTTAGTGTAAAAATAATTGTAGGAACTTGTTTAATTCCTAGAAAATTCATGTTAACTCCTTTTTAATCCATTCCAGTTGCATTAATTTTGTATTAATATTGTTTATCACGTAGTAACTCTGTTTTAGCATGAAACCTAGGCTAAGATTAATCACTTGGATGATTTTGTACTAAACACATAAAGACTTCGGAAAAATCATAACTTAAAATCCGTAACTCCGAATTTTGTGATTCTCGAACCTACGATCTCGATACGATGCGTAGATTATTATTATGTATTCTGTACTTATATTTGGTGTGATGTTAATTTCTCCAATACCATGTCTGTTTGTATTGCTTCAAGTAGACGAGCCAATGACCGAGGATCCAGGTGTTCAACAGGTAGAAGTTGCTGAGCAGGAGCTCATTGAAGGCAAGTTGTGCCCTTGACCACTTTTATTTACCCAATAATGTTCTCTATAATCATTTTGGCATGCATAGGCTTAATTTTGATGGGACCCATCGGTCACCCTAGTTTGATCATCTTTACACCTTGTTTACCCCTGAACTTTTGGGTAGTCTTTGCTATTGCTATATATGGTTTTGGGTGTTGAGATAACTATTACACATGGTCATTATTTATTACTATTATTCTATTTCTGTTCATGATAAGACTATTATGTTAATTGGAACATGGAGCTTAACTTGAGAAACACGTGCCACCACAAGGGTGGAATGGGACGCCCTTGGTTGACTAATTAGGAAAGCTAGTGGAGGACTACCTTACCCGAAAGGGGCAAGGGTAGTAGGGAAGTTGGTATGTAGGGAGGTTCTCGTGTTGATTTTGCTACGATGGCGGTCAGACGGGGGTTCCCTACATTACTCTTCCTAGAAACTATAGCGGGTTTTCTGAAGCTAGTGGAACTTTGTAAAGGCCTCGTAGTGTTACCCTGCCTCGCTTCCTTGGTAGAGGTGTATGGGGCCCATACAACCCCGTGGCAAATGGGTAACATGACTTGTGGGTAAAGGGTACAACCTCTGCAGAGTGTACAACTGGTATATTAGCCGTGCTCGCGGTCATGAGCAGCTCAGGACTCTCATGATTAATTTATGGAATTAAATTCAATTAGTCATTTGCATTCGCATTGTGGTTTATTATTAATTTTGATCTGTTATTATTCTGGTTTGGTATCTACTTACATTAAGTAACTGCTAATAAAATTTGACCAACTTATTAAAAGCATTGCTCAACTTTAACCCTTATTTGTTGATCAGCCTTACACTTCACCCGAACTCCAACCTTTGGTGAGTTCATGCACATTATTCCCCACAACTTGTTGAGCTATGATCTTTTGTGAGCTCACACTTGCGATATATAACCCCCACAGGAGAACTGGTGGTCTAGGAGGAGCCTTACAATGAGGAGTACGAGCTTATCTAGGTGGCGTCTCCCAGTCAACTTGATGGCGCTGAGGAATAATACTTAGTTCGCTTTATTGTTCTCATTTATTTTTGTAATACTTCCGCTATGTAATAATGATATTTGTGACATTTATCTCTATACACTTTGTCATTATATGTGATGATAGAGCTAGAGTGCCCGATCTTTCGGTGAGTGGAGATAATTTCGATTTGGTGGAAGTAGACCCTCACGATTCGACTACGACGAGCGATCCCGAAGCGCCAATGCAATCGCTGAACCAACTTCCAATGGTTACCGACCTTGCTGATGCGAGATCGGCCTGATCACGAAGATCGTTTCCTGTGCGCAATCAAAGAACGAACAAGAAAAAGATGCGAGCAATCTTAATATCACTCGAGGTGGAGTTCTGAATCACAGAGGACAACACGTATTTGTGCGTGTTCTGGGGTAGCTAAAGCTAGATGTAAAACAAAACTCCCGAACAAAGGAGGCGCAGCTCCTATATAAATAGAGAGAGGGGGCGCAACCCCTAGGGGCGGCCAACCCTAGGTCGTCCACTATGGGCCGCAGTTGGGCTGGTCGTCTATTCTTCTGGGCCCTCATTCTTCAGTAGCATGACGAAGTTAAGATCTCTGGCACGGGCCCGAGTGATTGGCCCAGCTAATGAAGGAAGTGGCGCTTGATGTGGAGGTGCTGCTGGTGTAGTCGTACTCATAGTGATGTCCTCATCATGCTCCCCTTCTTGAAGTGAAGTCGTCCTCGACGGCAACTCCTCATCCTCGGCCATATATGGTTTCAAATCTGCAACATTAAAACTAGTGGAAACACCAAATTCCGCAGGCAGGTCAAGGATATAAGCATTATCATTAATCTTTGTTAGCACCTTAAAAGGACCAGCAACACGAGGCATTAATTTAGAACGACGCAAAGTAGAAAACCGATCCTTTCTCAAGTGCAACCAAACCATATCACCTGGCTCAAAAGTAACAAGTTTTCTTCCTTTACTACCAGCAACCTGATTTTTTGCATTAGTAGCAGCAATGTTTTGTTGAGTTTGTTCATGGAGGTTAATCATTTGTTCAACATGTGCAACAACATTTATGTGTGGGGCGTCCGCAGCATCAAGCGAAAACAAAGCAATAGGCGCCCTAGGAATGTAACCATAAACAATTTGAAAAGGGCACATCTTTGTAGAAGAATGTGTTGCATGATTATAAGCAAACTCAACATGAGGCAAGCAATCCTCCCAACGTTTCAAATTTTTGTCTAAAACAGCCCTAAGCATGGTAGACAAAGTTCGATACCTCAGTTTGACTATCAGTCTGAGGGTGACAAGTGGTGCTAAACAGCAATTTAGTTCCCAATTTATTCCACAGAGATATCCAAAAATGACTGAGAAACTTAGCATCACGATCCGAGACTATTGTATTGGGAATACCGTGCAAACGAATAATCTCTCTAAAAAACAATTCAGCAACATTGCTAGCATCATCAGTCTTATGACAAGGTATGAAATGAGCCATTTTGGAGAATCGATCAACAACCACAAAAAAGCTATCCCTCCCCTTCTTAGTTCTAGGCAATCCCAAAACAAAATCCATCGAAATATCAATCCAAGGGGAAGTAGGAACAGGCAAAGGCATATACAAACCATGGTTGTTCAACCGTGACTTAGCTTTCTGATAAGTAGTGCAGCGTGCAACAAGGCGCTCAACATCAGCGCGCATCCGAGGCCAAAAGAAGTGGGCAGCCAACACCTCATGTGTCTTGTAGACGCCAAAGTGCCCCATGAGACCGCCTCCATGCGCTTCCTGTAACAACAAAAGACGAACCGAGCTAGCTGGAACACACAACTTGTTAGCGCGAAACAGGAACCCATCCTGCATGTGAAATTTGCCCCATGGTTTCCCATTAATACAATGGCCGAAAGCATCTTTAAAATCAGCATCGTCAACATATTGATCTTTCACAGTGTGCAAACCAAAGATTTTAAAATCTAACTGTGACAGCATGGTATAGCGACGAGACAAAGCATCAGCAATAACATTGTCCTTCCCGTTCTTGTGTTTAATAATGTAAGGAAAAGACTCAATGAATTCTACCCATTTAGCATGACAACGGTTTAGATTTGTTTGGGTATGAATATGTTTTAAAGCCTCATGATCAGAATGAATTATGAACTCACGATGCCAAAGATAGTGCTGCCATGTATGCAAAGTGCGCACTAACGCGTAAAGCTCCTTATCATAAGTAGAATATTTCAGACTAGCACCGCTTAATTTTTCACTAAAATAAGCAACTGGTTTTCCTTCTTGTAACAAAACAGCACCTAGCCCAATACCGCTAACATCGCATTCAAGCTCAAACACTTTATTAAAATCAGGCAATTGCAATAGGGGAGCTTGAGTTAACTTATCTTTCAAAGTGCTGAACGCTTCCTCCTGCGAATCACTCCAAGCAAACGACACATCTTTCTTTGTAAGCTCATGTAGAGGCGCTGCAATGGAGCTAAAATCACGAACAAATCTGCGGTAGAAACCGGCAAGTCCAAGAAAGCTCCAAATTTGTGTGACCGTCGTCGGTGTAGGCCACTCCCGAATGGCAGCAATCTTGCTGCTATCCACCTCAATGCCCTGTGGAGTAACAACATAACCAAGAAACGAGACACGTCGTGTGCAAAAGATGCATTTTTCCATGTTAGCAAATAACTGGGCAGCACACAATGCATCAAAAACAGCACTTAAATGTTCCAAATGCTCTTTCTTAGATTTGCTGTAAATAAGGATATCATCAAAATAAACAACCACAAACAATCCTATGAAGGGCCTCAGAACTTCATTCATCACTCGCATAAAAGTGCTGGGAGCATTAGTCAATCCAAACGGCATAACCAACCATTCATATAAACCAAATTTCGTTTTAAAAGCCGTTTCCATTCATCACCCAGTTTCATTCTAATCTGGTGGTAACCACTACACAAATCAATCTTAGTGAAAATAATGGCACCACTAAGCTCATCTAGCATATCATCAAGGCGTGGTATAGGATATCGATAACGAATGGTGATGTTATTAATAGCACGACAGTCTACACACATACGCCATGACCCATCTTTCTTGGGAACAAGTAACACAGGAACAGAGCAAGGGCTAAGAGACTCACGAATGTATCCCTTGTCAAGCAACGCCTGTACCTGGCGCTGAATCTCCTTCGTCTCATCCGGATTTGTACGGTACGGTGCGCGGTTCGGAAGCTGTGCGCCGGGGATGAGGTCGATCTGGTGCTCAATGCCACGAAGCGGTGGGAGACCCGGTGGTAAGTCTTTGGGAAAGACATCAGCGTACTCCTGCAAAAGGTTAGCAACCATAGGGGGAATAGCCAAAGATGGTGCATCATCAAGTGAAATGAGGACACTAGAGCATACAAGTGCATAGCATGACAAATGAGCACCGTGTAGATCATCAAAATCAGCACGTGTAGCAAGTAAAACAGGAGCCTTCAACTTGATTTTAGAAGGAACAGAAGGCGATGGATCAAGTTGTTTAGCAGTTATAGCAGCTCGGGCAAGATCATCTTTAACAATTTGTTCAGATGTCATTGGATGTATAATTATTTTCTGACCCTTAAAAATGAAAGAATAATGATTCGAACGACCATGATGCAAGCTATCAGTATCATATTGCCAAGGTCGACCAACTAACAAAGAGCATGCTTCCATGGGAATAACATCACAATCAACAAAATCAGAATAAGCACCCATGGAGAAAGGAACGCGCATGGAACGTGTGATTTTTATTTTACCACCATCATTAAGCCATTGAATGTGATATGAGTTTGGATGCTTACGAGTGGGTAACGATAACTTTTCGACCAGCATGGTACTCGCCAAATTGTTGCAACTGCCGCTGTCGATAATGATGCGAATTGACCGCTCCTGCACAACACCCTTTGTATGGAACAGAGTGTGTCGCTGATTCTTCTCGGGCAAAGCGACCTGTGTACTGAGAACACGCTGCACAACAAGACTTTCATACCTATCAGCGTCGCCCGGGTTGACATGTACCTCCGCCTTAGCTGCATGGTCAGTGGCAAGTAGTGCATGTTCAATTTCTTCAGAATCACTAGCGGAAGAGTACTCACCATCGTCACGAATGAGCAAAGTGCGCTTGTTTGGGCAGTCCCGAATCACATGGCCAAATCCTCTACAGCGATGACACTGAATATCCCGTGTACGACCTGTGGGTGGGGCAGTGCTGGCTGGTTTGGTCGTCTTCTCGCGTGGAGTAGTGGTGGACGTGGATGGCGCAGGGGGAACTGGTGCTGAGGTGGATGTCGAGCTTCGTCCTGCAAAAGGGTTAGAATATGGCTTCGAGCGGCGTCCCTGCACTTCATGTTCAGCTTTGCAAGCATATTCAAATAAAGTAGTCATATCATAATATTCCTTATAATCAAGTATATCTTGGATTTCGCGGTTTAAACCACCACGAAAACATGCCATAGCAGCATCGTTGTCCTCCAATATCCCACAACGAATCATACCTTTTTGTAACTCCTGGAAATAGTCCTCAACAGATTGAGAACCTTGCTGAAAACGCTGCATTTTATTAAGTAAATCACGAGCATAATACGAAGGCACAAATCGATGTCGCATCGCAGCTTTCAACTGATCCCAAGTGGTTGGAATGGTAGTGGGATGTTTTATTTTAAACTCACGCCACCAAATTAAAGCAAAATCAGTAAATTCACTAATAGCAGCTTTAACCTAAGAATGTGCAGCAATATCATGGCATGAAATTTTTTGTTCAACCTCTAACTCCCAATCAAGATATGCAGCAGGATCATATTTGCCATTAAAAGGTGGAATTTTAAATTTAATCTTAGAAAATAAGTCATTAGGGGGATGACGAACCACACGGCGTGCACGACCACGGCGATCTCCATCGTCCCACTCAGTGTCACCGCCGTAGTCCTGCTCCATCTTTGTGGTCAACGTATCAAGGCGTGCCAGGATGGTGTCGAGTGTGGTGCGAGTCGCCGTTTGAGCAAGGTCAAGCTGGTTGAAACGCTTGGTTGTCGAAGTGACCGTTGAATCAAGCCGTTCATGCATCGTCCTAATGTCAGCAGCAAGTCCATCAACTTGTCCCCTTACTTCCAGCAACTGGGCATCCACCGTGTCGTGTGCTCCAGCCATAGTTAGCGCAAACACCAAAACACCAAAACCAACGACAAAAACAGGGGTGTACTGCTGACAAGGCGCTCACACTAGTGCTGTTATCAAGTTCTTATCCGTTCTTACCAAGCCACAGTGGTGAACTGCAACCAACAGGTGGAACGGGGTGAAAGATTGGATGAGCGATTGCCTGGCGAAACAGAAACCTTCTCGTCGTAGAAATATGTGGAGTTTTGGGTAGGCTGCACTCAAGTCAAGGATTAGGACGATCAAACAATAATGCAAAGTTGAATTATAGTGCAAAACACGAAACTATATTGCTGGCCACAAGTGCAAAGGACGGATGGAACTAGCAGAATGGCAGTACCGTAAATATTGTACTAGCGAGGCCAAACAGGCACTAGTAGGAATCACATGTGATTTTATTTTTCTTTTTTGTATGATTTTTTGATATTTTTCTCAGCACAAGGAGCAACAAACTAGGAGCTACACGAAGTTTCACTTAAAACAGAGTTCAGATGTGGTCTACAGAAAATCAGGAAGGTCTCTGAAAAGCGTGCGAGAACTTTGATGAATTTGTTTCTTTATTTTCCTGAATTTTTTTGACAATTTTGTCGAAACCCAAACAGACCAAAGGTCAGTTTGGCCGGCCTCAGAATGGTGTCAACAAGCTCCTGTAAAAATTTCAGATTTTTTGGACACCCGAGCGAAAAGTTATGCCCAGTTTAAGGAAGGTACCTCAAGTTATGTTTTAAAACGACCGGGATGAAACAACCGTATCCTTTCTCCTTCGTTTTCTGTTTTTTTTGTTTCTGTTTTTTTGACGTAACCAAAGGAGAAAAACAAGGAAGCGGCCGTTGACTCGGTTTGTTTTTTTTTTCTGTTTTTTTTCGTAACCAAAGGAGAAAAACAAGGAAACGACCGTTGACTCGGTTTGTTTTTTCTGTTTTTTTTTGACGTAACCGAAGGAGAAAAACAAGGAAACGATGTTGACTCGGTTTGTGGCGTGATCAAACAGGAGATGGTGGCGGCGCTAGGGTTTGAATGGTGGAAGAACACAATGCAACCAGCAACAAGTGACGCAAAAGCACACAAATTCAACAATGCAGATTATTGAAAGAAAGTGCGAGGCTCAAAGGGGTGCTGGGATAAGGTCTAAACTGAATTTTTATGTGGTTTTGTGGACTGTAGGAAAAAAACTCGATAAACTCACCGATCAACCTGTAAATCTGATACCACTTGATAGAGCTGGAGTGCCCGATCTTTCGGTGAGTGGAGATAATTCCGATTTGGTGGAAGTAGACCCTCACGATCCGACTACGACGAGCGATCCCGAAGCGCCAATACAATCGCTGAACCAACTTCCAATGGTTACCGACCTTGCTGATGCGAGATCGGCCTGATCACGAAGATCGTTTCCTGTGCGCAATCGAAGAACGAACAAGAAAAAGATGCGAGCAATCTTAATATCACTCGAGGTGGAGTTTTGAATCACAGAGGACAACACGTATTTGTGCGTGTTCTGGGGTAGCTAAAGCTAGATGTAAAACAAAACTCCCGAACAAAGGAGGCGCAGCTCCTATATAAATAGAGAGAGGGGGCGCAGCCCCTAGGGGCGACCAACCCTAGGTCGTCCACTATGGGCCGCAGTTGGGCTGGTCGTCTATTCTTCTGGGCCCTCATTCTTCAGTAGCATGACGAAGTTAAGATCTCTGGCACGGGCCCGAGTGATTGGCCCAGCTAATGAAGGAAGTGGCGCTTGATGTGGAGGTGCTGCTGGTGTAGTCGTACTCATAGTGATGTCCTCATCATGTGATGTTCTTCTTTGGCGCACATATGAGACGCACCCGGCTTTATCCCTTAAATCTGGGTGTGACAAAAGTGGTATCAGAGGAAATGTTGACTGTAGGACGAAACCTAGATAGAACTGGACAAAACCCTTACCTACTTACCTTACTCTGGTTCTTTCTATACTTTTCTTGATCCTGTCTCACCTTGTGTTGTTCTACTTTGACTATTCTTATCTTTTCTACTCTAGAAAGACAATAAGGATTTCACACCTTGGAATCCTACATTTATGACCCTTTAAAGAGATAGGAGACCTAAGACAAAATTAAAATTATTTTCTCTACCTGAAGTGATTGGATGTTTGTTCTGATGGTAAATGCTTGATTTGCTTCTTTGACTAACTGAATTAGTATAGCAGGGCATTCTAGCATGTACCACCATAAGGTAATGTATTAGCATTAGTAGGGGACACACTAATTGACTGAGCCAATCAAACCCCCAAAAGATCATGTCTCGTAATTACTCGTCTTATCTACAATTCTATCTTACCATGTGTTTCTAACCCAGATGGTCAATACCAGGAAGGGAGGCGAAATCGATCTACCTGCCAACCACCACAGCAGAAGAATTATTAGACAATCACAACCAGAAATGAATCCTCCGAATCCTCCACCGGCTAGGACAGATCCAGTGGTTGCCACTCAGATGCAGATGCTACAACAAATGGCAAATTCGATGAATGAAATGCAAGCTCATATGAGGCAAGAACGCTAGGAGATGCGTCAGGAAAGGCAGGAGATGCGAGAAGAGATGGGACAATCAACTCTATGCCAAGTATAGCAAGTGTGAGTTCTGGATTGACAAAGACACATCATCTCTAATGGAGGAATATCAGTGGATCCTGCTAAAGTAAGAGAGATAGTGGCATGGAAGATACCAAGCTCAGTTACTGAAATCTGGAGTTTCTTGGGACTTACAGGCTACTACCGGTGATTTATTGAAGGATTCTCCAAGATTGCTAAGCCTATGACCTCACTATTAGAGAAGGGAAAGGAGTTTACTTGGTCTCGTGAATGTCAAGATAGTTTCAATCAACTGACGTTAAGATTGATGTCACCCCCAGTGTTGATTATGCCAAATTTGGAGAAGGGATTTGATATATATTGTGATGCGTGCTGCTAGGGCTTGGGATGTGTGCTTATGCAAGAAGGACATGTTATCGCCTACGCGTCTCGCCAGTTGCGGAAACATGACTTGAACTACCCCACTTGTTGGGGGTCTGCTTCGTCGCTGAAGGTCATGTAAGAAGAAACACCTTCAGAAGGTCAGCACAAAAATAATGCCGAAGCTATCTTCCAGGAAGCTTCGGCATAACGACACGCCTTGAGACGAAGGGTTGTACCGACTTAAAGATGAAAAGACAGATCTGCCCATGATAATTTGTGTCGTGATTGTAATTGGTTGTAAAGGGTATAAATGTAATTTTGACCGAGCTGCAACCCATACCTATAAATAGATGAACAATACCCCCTGTACTGTTCACGCTGACTTGTACTCGCTCGTGCGTCACCCTTGCACTTACGCCTTCTGTTGAGCCGAAGGTACAAATGTAATTCAATATTGTTCTTATTCCTCCATGATTATATAATAAAGATATGTAAATAATGTTATGTGATTATTCATGTTATCTTCTCATGTTTCATATGCTTCTCCTTTTATCAATGTAAACTGTGATCATGAAGGTATGTCCTTCATGACCTTCGTCCGAAGATCGTTATATCCTAAGGGAAATAATGCTTCGAGGGACGAAGGGCATTAACCATTAACTTCTTTCTGTGTTGCCTTGGTCTTAATTCATAGCATTTGAGAACAAGTCCCCAACATTGGCGCCCACCTCCGGTGTACTCACTTCCACTTTTGACCTGATGGCTTCGTTCTACGTCGAAGCCGAAGCACCTTCGGCTACGAAGCTGGTGTTTCCGATAACAGGCGGCTCAGGTTCAGAGCCAGCTAACAAGAAGCAGAAGAAGGAAGCACAGAGAAGGGTACAACATGTTGGGGTGCAGGGACCCTTCATCAAGTCAAAATGGTCCCAGATCCCAATCACCTTCTCTCAGGAGGACCTTCAGCTCAAAGATTACCCTCACAATGAAGCTATGGTCATATCTTGTGTCATCAAGGGATTTCTGGTCCATAATGTTCTGGTTGATACATGTAGCGCAGCGGATATCATATTTGCTAAGGCCTTCAGACAGATGCAAGAACCAGAGGATAAGATTCGTGATGCTACACACCCTCTCTGTGGCTTCGGAGGAAGGCAGATTGTAGCACTCGACAAAATCACAATGCCAGTGACCTTTGGCTTTGTTCATAACACAAGGACTGAACAGGTTGTCTTTGACATTGTTGACATGGAGTACCCCTATAATGCAATCATTGGTCGAGGGACACTTAATGCTTTTGAAGCAATACTTCATCCAGCATACCTATGCATGAAGATACCTTCGGACCAAGGGCCCATTGTTGTTCATGGGAGTCAAGAAGCTGCCAGAAAGGCCGAAGGAAACTGGACATATTCAAAGGCAATTCATAATATAGATTGAGCCGAAGCTTGTGAGCAGTATAGATACAAAAGAGAGAAGGCTGCTTTGGCCGATCAGCCGAAGCCTATGCTCCTATGTGAAGACATAGCAGAGCAAAGGGTATTGCTGGGGTCTCAGCTATCTAAAGAACAAGAGAAGACTTTACTAAGATTCTTATTCAACAACAAAGATGTCTTTGCTTGGTCAGCCAATGATATCTGTGGTGTCAGATGTCATTGAACATTCACTCAATGTGGATCCATCCTTCAGGCCAAGAAAACAAAGGCTTCGGAAAATGTCTGACGACAAAGCTGAAGGTGCTTGGAACGAAGTAAAGAGACTTCTTAGTGCTAGAGTTATCAGAGAGGTGAAATACCCAGAGTGGCTAGCCAACACTGCTATGGTAAAGAAGGCCAACGGTAAATGGAGAATGTGCATCGATTTTACAGATCTTAACAAGGCTTGCCCAAAGGACGAGTTCCCATTGCCGAGAATAGACTCTCTAGTAGATGCAGCAGCTTCTTCAGAGCTCATGAGTCTACTGGACTATTACTCAGGATACCACCAAATCTGGATGAAGAAGGAAGATGAGCTGAAGACTAGCTTCATAACCCCTAGTGGCACATATTGCTATCTTTGGATGCCTGAGGGGCTTAAAAATGCTGGAGGAAGCTTCAGCAGAATGATAGCCAGAGTCCTTCATTTTCAAATAGGCAGGAATGTGCTAACTTATGTTGATGATATCATAGTAAAAAGCACGAAGCAAGAAAATCACATTGCTGATTTGCAAGAGACATTTGCCAATTTCAGGCAAGCTGGTCTGAAGTTAAATCTAGAAAAGTGTGTTTTTGGGGTGAAGAAGGGTAAGTTTCTTGACTTTCTAGTATCAACGAAGGGAATTGAAGCCAAACCAAGCAAGATTGAAGCTATCTTTCGGATGGAGCCACCAAGTACAAAGAAAGGGGCTCAACGACTAGCAGGTAGATTAGCATCATTAAACAGATTCATATCCAGATCAGCAGAAAGAAATCTGCCATTCTTTGAAATACTAAAGTCAACCGAAGTCTTTTAATGGGGCCCGGCTCAGCAAAAAGCCTTCGAAGAGTTGAAGCAATACTTGATTGATTTAACAACATTAACTCCACCTTCGCCAGGGGCTCCATTGCTCTTATATGTGGCGGCTTCACATTCTGCAGTGAGTGCGACACTTGTACAGGAGAAGCTAGATGGCCAAGTCAAAAAGCAAGCTCCAGTGTACTTCGTCTCTGAAGTTTTAAGTTCGTCAAAGAAAAATTATATAGATTTGGAGAAGGTGTTGTATGCTGTGTTAATGGCCTCCAGAAAGCTTCGGCATTATTTTCAAGCATATCGCATAATTGTTCCTTCATCACAGCCTCTGAAGGACATCATGAGAAATAGAGAAGCTACTGGAAGGATTGGAAAATGGGCTGCAGAACTTAACGAATTCACCATTGACTATGTCCATAGATCCTCAATTCAGTCCTAGGCGTTGGCAGACTTCATCGCAGATTGGACGCCAGGGGCTCAAGAAGAAGAAATAAACAAAGACGCTGAAGCTTGGACGGTGTTCTGCGACGGTTCCTGGGGAACCTTCAGTGCAGGAGCGACTGCTGTCCTAGTGGCACCTTCGAAAGTCAAAACATGTTATGCAGCCAAGATTGACTTTAGTTGTACAAATAATATTGCTGAATACGAAGCACTTCTGTTGGGGCTTTGGAAGTTAAGGGCAATGGGAATAAGAAGGGCCATCCTAAAAACTGATTCTCAAGTTATTTCTGGCCATGTAGACAAAAGTAGCAAGGCAAGAGACCCGAAGCTTGAAAAATATCTGGATACAGTTCGAAGATTGGAGGCTTCTTTCGAAGGTTTTTCTGTCAAGAATATTCCAAGAGGTGAAAATGAGCATGCAGATCTGCTAGCCAAATCAGTGGCTCAGGGGCTCCCTCTACCTTCGGAAGTATTTTTTGAAACAATAAAGGCACCTTCGGTTGTACTCATGGAGAGAGCAGTGCTTACTATTTCTCTAGTACATAGTGAAGATTGGAGGACTGAAATTATATCTTTCCTCCAAGGTAATTGTCTTTCGGACGACGAAGCTTATAATAAGAGAATGGAAGCAAGGACAAGACCGTATGTGATAATATAAACATGGAGTCTGTTCTCCACTTCTCAAGTGTTTATCAAGAGCTAAAGGTATTGAATTAATGAAGGAGATACATGCAGGTCTGTGTGGATCTCATATTGGGTCTAGACCCTTGCTGGGAAAAGTGTTTAGACAAGGATTTTACTGGCTGAAGGCAGCTTCGGATGCAACAGAGCTAGTTCAAAAATGTGAAAATTGTCAAAAATGTGCAAGAGACCAAAAACAACCTTCATCTCTTACTCAGCTAATACAGCCCACCTGGCCGTTGCAAAGATGGGGCCTGGATTTGTTAGGCCCACTTCCACCAGCACAAGGCAATTTGAGATACGTTGTGGTGGCTGTAGAATATTTTTCTAAGTGGATTGAAGCGAAGCCTTTGGCTACAATAACTTCGTTTACAGTCCAGAAATTCTTCTGGCAAAATATTGTTTGTCGCTTCGGCGTGCCGAAGGCCATAACTGTGGACAATGGAATACAGTTTGATGCTGAAACTTTCAAGGACTTCTGTGATCAGATTGGCACGAAGATTCATTTTGCATCAGTTAGGCATCCGGAGTCAAACAGGATGGTCGAAAGAGCAAATGACATTATAATGACAGGAATAATGAAGCTAATCTTCAATCAGCCCAGAGGAAAGTGGCCAGATGAGCTGATTAAAGTGGTGTGGAGCCACAATACAACCATATCAAGATCAACATGTTTTACACCGTTTAAATTATTATTTGGTGATGAAGCTATAACCCCAGAAGAAGCTAAAGTAGGGTCAATAAAAACAGCAGCTTCAGCGGAAGATGAAGCTGATTATCACATAGCAAAAGATACTATAGAAGGGACCAGACTTCAGGCTGTGGAGAACATCAATAAATATCAAGCCGAAACAATAAAATGGCGTGACAGAAAAGTTTGGTTGAAAAATATTAAGCCAGGGCATTTGGTGCTTCGGAGAGTGGCCAATCCGGACACAATAGGTAAACTACAGCTGAAGTGGGAAGGACCTTTTCTGGTGGTATCTTCGTCAAGGCCCGGTTCTTACAGATTGAAGGATATGGACGACAACGACATTCCTAGATCTTGGAATGCGGATGAGCTTCAGCGATATTATGTGTAATTTGATGTAATCTTTTTTCATTTTTTCTTATGGCACCCTTTTCCTTTCCAAAGGGCGAGAAAGGTTTTTAATGGGGCCATAGCTTGTAATTTTTCCCTTTCTTATTTAGCTCCACGAGAGCCAAATCCCCCAAAAGAATGTAAAATGTAAAATCTGAGCATGCACCATCGAGTGCAGAAAAAGAAAAAAAGAAGCAGGGAGAAGCTCAAAAGTCATCCCCAAGGGGATGCAGAGCACGACGAAGCTACAAAAAAGTCGTTCCTAAAGGAGCGCAGCGTAAGTTTTCTGCTCAAAAAGTCGTTCCTAAGGGAATGCAGAGCCAAATACCACCGAAATATAAGGCAAAGAAGTTCAAAAGTCGTTCCTAAGGGGATGCCAAACTTATACCGCCGAAATAGAAGGCAAAGAAGTTCCAAAGTCGTTCCTAAGAGGATGCAGAACTTACACCGAAAAATAAACAGTGAGCACTGAAAAATAAACGGTGAAGAAGACTCCAAAGTCATTCCTAAGGGGATGCAGAGTCTGGGTGTGGCTTCGTAAGCGTGTGTTTGGACATTCATTTGCACTTTACATCACATCATTCATTGCATTCGTACACATTAATTTAGACATTCGTAGAACCATCATCATCATATCATAGAGTACAAATAGTCGCTTCGGCTCTGATGACAAGGCTTCGATGAGTATAAAAGAAGCAAATTTATGCTTCGTTGTGTACGAAAAGAAGGGAAGGTGTTTTTCGCCTTCGGCTCAAAAAAATACAAGTTTCATCCACATCAAAGCAATTCATACACAGATGAAAAGGTAAAAATATATTATAAGGTATGGACAAGTTTACAAAGCAGTGTTTGATTCCTAATTTACACAATCTTTTACAAAGTTAATTCAAAATTTCTTGAGCTTTTTGCAGCAGCTTCATCAGTACCAGTCAAGCTTCGGATCGTTGAACTTTGGCTTCGTTATCCTGTACATAACAAAGCGGTATAAGGTAAATAGAAATCTCAGGAAAGGGTAAGCAACATGTACAAGTTTAGTACCGACTTGAGATGACTTCGAGCTTCGTCACCAGCTAAATTCCGCCCACCATTTGTCCAAATTTGAGTTATGAATCTATTTCCAATGCTTCGGGCCAGACTGGGGATGTCAGTTAAATCCGCTGGTGATAGGTTGAAGTTTGGCCTGTTCACGATTTTCCCATGCGTGCAACCAGTCTTCATGAAAGGAACAGCTGTGCCGCGAGAAGCTAGCAGGGCACAGAATTCACCGTGCCCAGCTATAACTTCGTCAAGCGCATCAACTTTGCTTAATATGTTCGAAGATGCCTAGAAGGTCTTCAACCGAAGGTTCAAATTTTTCAGAACTGGCTCCAACTGAGTTGAATACCTGCTTCAGCCGTTGCACGCACCGGTTGCCGAAGTTTAAACATTTGTCCTAAAGCTCCTTCAAGGATTTTTGCAAATTCAAACTCTTTTCAATTTCGACTTCAAGCTTCGTATCAAAGTTCTTCTTTTCTTGCTTGAAGCTTTATGACTTCAAGAGGAGTTCACTGTTTAATCTGGCAATTTCAGTTTGGGCTTCTACCAATGAACCCTCCATTGTTTGAAGAACAAAATCTTTCTTCTCAAGAGCAGCTTCATGATCTTTGATTTTACTTTCCAAACCTTCAATTATAACCTCATTCTTCTTATCCTCGAGGTCTTGTTGCATCCTCAAGGCTTTAGCATACTCTGTGCAAAACAACCTTCATCAGAAATCACCTTCATCGTAAAACAATAAAAAGTTGAGGGAAAAATTTTACCTTGAAATTAGAATAGAATAAACTGCCGACGATATGCTATCGTCGGTAGCGACTGATGTCAGCTTCAAGCTTCGGGAAACCAACACTCTTCGATAGAGTGCTAATATCCTTCGCTCTAGTTCGATCTCGAATACATCCTAAGCTTTCTTCGTTAATTCCGCCGAAGAGCATTGCTCCTAGCTGGTAGCCACAGGATATAGCATACTCCTGCAGCTCCTCTTTCTCAGCCTTAGATAATTCTTGACCAATTATATTTTGAAAATTGAATCCTTTTTCCTCCGAAATATCTTCGGCGATTTCCTTCCCTTTTTCAGGCACTGTGGCCAGGGTTTCTTTGGCAGCGGCAGTAGCTTCTTCCGCGGCCATATCCAAGAGCATTTTATCAATATCAGATAATGTGCTCTTCAGATTGGTTTCTTCGGCAGTTGTAGCTTCGGTAGTAGCACCTTCGGCAGGAGCAGCTTCGACAGAAGCAGTAACCTCGGTAGCTGGTGTTGTTTTTGACGCTGAGGCCGGTGGTGGCATTTCCTCAATAGCTTGCATTACAGTAATAATCCTTCGCCTTTTTGGCCCAGCAGACTTCTTGGCTGCCGAAGCCTCCTCCTTCTTCTATAAAAGCTTCGTCAGTTGCGGCCCCAGTGGACTTAGCTTGATATGTAAGGATTCGGTCATTACCTTTAGAATTTCTTCTACATCAGCAGCAGAAGGTGTTGAGGGAGTTTCTTCCTCTATCTCAGCTGTTTTTGGCTTTGGAGCTGCAACTTTTCTCTTTTTCGAAGTAGCCACCTTCGGCTCAGGACTGGATTTTCTCTTTTTCAGAGCTTCTTCATCTTCTTTCACCATCCTAGCAGCTTGTCTGCTCAGAACACTAACAATCCTCTTTCTCTTTTGCCCTTCGGCACCCTTGTTCAATCGCTCATAGTCAGGGCATTCAAAGTTCAAGGCATCCATCACCCGATTCAACCTTCATTTTGGTCAGGTGCTGAAGGATGCAGTCATCAGTTGATCTTCTTTTTTAGTGTAATTGCCCAAAATTTTGTTGCACATAGTTTCTATCATTTCTAACCATTCTTGGCATGGCCCTTTGAATTGTTTCTCAAATTTGAAGCGATAAGGCAGTCGAACAAGTTCATTCTTTTCCTTTGTCCCCTTCATCTTCGGCATATTCCATTCACTCAACGTCGGGAACACCTTGTTGGCTAGGTACTCTTGCACCAGATCCCTAGTGCTGATCTGTTCAGCCACTACCCTGAATTCTGCCACAGCTTGTTGGCATGGTGACCCCGACGACATGTGACACAGGGGTCTAGTTAGTCCGAAGCTTAAACTCAGTGGGCTCAAGACCATCGTCTTTAACTTCTCCCTCTTCTTCTCATCGGCCTTGATATAGAACCATTCACTTTTCCAGCCGGTTGGCCACTTGGTGCGATAGCTAAGCACCAGGGCCTTCATATCCTTGCAATATGCGAAGTTGTAACAGCCAAAGTTTTCATGCAGACCGTCTTCTCTGGCCTTCGTCTGGTAATGTAGCTCATGCACTCGGCAGAAAGCTTCAGCATTCGGGTCCATTCCTTGGCTTCGAAGAGCCCATATGAAGACGCTAAACCTAACAATAGCGTTAGGGGTCAGCTGATGAAGATAGATCTCATAATTATCCAAAACTTCCCCAATCATCTTGTTTAAGGGAAACCGCAACCCCGCTCTGAAAAAGCTCTTAAAAACGATTACTTCATCATTTTTGGGCTCTGGGGTGGTTTCTTCTCCGGCAAAACGAATAAGTTTCTTTTCAGTTTCTCCGAAGTAGCCCAACTTCATCATCATGGGTACATCAGCCTCAGACACAATAGATTTTCTAAAGTCCAAGTGGCTGGGTTTTGCTGGGATAAGAGTGTTATAATATTCCTCTTCTTCATCAACATCTTCTTCGATGTCAGCCTGTTCAGCTTCGGCAGTAGGTACACCTTCGTCAGTACCTCCCTCCATCACAACTAATCCCGATTGTCTCATCACTTTGGAGATCGGGGCAATCTCAATGGCCTCGGCCTCCTCTCTGTCATGGGTCACCCTCGCAGTTGAACGCACTATGGCCATCTGGTGTTGAATTTCTTGCAATTCTTACAAAGTTGATGATTTTTACGAAGCTCCCTCTTATGCCGAAGCTAAATCAAAGATACTTTGCTCGAGAATGCGATGAGAAAGCTTCGGCTATGGTTAAATTTTTCAGCAGCACAATAGTGCAATGGCAATGAATGATGTGGTAACTTCACACCTACCCGTCTGCTTTTATAGTGCTGCAGGTGTGAAGGTGAATCGTCAAGCTGCCTGCACCCGCTGAATAATTACCCGCACCCACTGAATGGTGGACCGTTTGCCGCGTGGGAGGTGCGAAGCGTGTATCCGCCGAATGGTGGGCCACATCGCGCTTGGAATATTTTAATCGTTTCTCGGCAACGAGCTCAGGGAAGGTGTTTTTCGGAACTTCGGCATTCCGAAGCCTTGGAGATTTTTCATGGATCAAGCTCGTTACAAAAAACGATCTAGCACCGCGAATGGGCTACTGTTGGGGGTCTGCTTCGTCGCCGAAGGTCATGTAAGAAGAAACACCTTTGGAAGGTCAGCACAAAAATAATGCCGAAGCTATCTTCCAGGAAGCTTCGGCATAACGACACACCTTGAGACGAAGGGTTGCACCGACTTAAAGATGAAAAGACAGATCTGCCCATGATAATTTGTGTCGTGATTGTAATTGGTTGTAAAGGGTATAAATGTAATTTTTACCGGGCTGCATCCCGTGCCTATAAATAGATGAACAGTACCCCCGTACTGTTCACGCTGACTTGTACTCGCTCGTGCGTCACACTTGCACTTACGCCTTCTGTCGAGTCGAAGGTACAAATGTAATTCAATATTGTTCTTATTCCTCCATGATTATATAATAAAGATATATAAATAATGTTATGTGATTATTCATGTTGTCTTCTCATGTTTCATATGCTTCTCCTTTTATCAATGTGAACTATGATCATGAAGGTATGTCCTTCATGACCTTCGTCCGAAGATCGTTATATCCTAAAGGAAATAATGCTTCGAGGGACGAAGGGCATTAACCATTAACTTCTTTCTGTGTTGCCTTGTTCTTAATTCATAGCATTTGAGAACAAGTCCCCAACACCACTCATGACTTAGAACTGGCAGCAGTAGTGCATGCTCTCAATATTTGGAGGCATTATATAATGGGAACTAAGTGCCAAGTCTATACTAACCATAAAGCTTAAAGTATATCTTCACCCAGAAAGATCTCAACCTTAGGCAACGCCGTTGGTTGGAGCTCATCAAAGACTATGACTTGGAGATCCACTATCATCCGGGCAAGGCGAATCTAGTTGCGGATGCCTTGAGTCGGAAGGAGCATGTTTATGCAGCTATTGTCACCCAGTTACTAGATGAGTTTGTAGAATATTTTAGAAGACTCAACCTGGGAATAATTGTGCACACTGAAGGATCACTATCGAAGTAGAACCTACATTGGAGCAAGAAATTCGCAAGGGTCAGATCGGTGATGCTAAATCCAAGAAATCAAAGATCTACTGGCTGAAGGTAGAGATCTAGACTTCACAAAGGATGAGCAAGGCACAATATGGTTCAAGAACTTGATATGTGTTCCTAGGATTGACATCCTCCGAGAAACTATTCTGAAGGAAGCGCATGACACTGATTACTCTATTCATCCTGGTACTACTAAGATGTATCAAGATCTGAAGCAAAAATACTGGTGGTATGGGCTGAAAAGAGATGTAGCTGCACACGTGGCTATGTGTGTTGTATGTCAAAGAGTCAAAGCTGAACATCAAAGACCAGCTGGACTGCTACACCCATTAAAAGTACCCGAATGGAAGTGGGAAGAAATTGGTATGGATTTCATTACTGGGTTGCCTCGCACCCCAAAGGGTTAGATTCCATATGGGTGATTGTGGATAGATTGACCAAAGTGGCTCACTTCATTCCGGTCAAGACCACTTACAAGGGTTCTCAATTGGTAGAGTTATATATGACTCGAATTGTGTGCCTACATGGAGTACCGAAGAAGATTTTTTCTGAACGAGGATCTCAATTCACCTCAAGATTTTGGAAAAGTCTTAATGAGAACATGGATACGAAGTTGAACTTCAGCTCGGCCTATCATCCCCAAACCGATGGCCAGACTGAGAGAACTAACCAAGTACTTGAGGATATGTTAAGAGCTTGTGCCCTTAAGCATGGAGGCAGTTGGGACAAGAGTCTGCCATATGCAGAGTTCTCTTACAATAGTTATCAGGCCAGTCTGAAGATGTCACAATTTGAAGCTTTATATGGCAGAAAGTGCAGAACTCCTCTATATTGGGATCAGACTGGTGAAAGACAGTTCTTTGGGTCTTAAATTATTCAAGCTGCAGAAGAACAAGTCCGTATGATCCGGGAGAACTTGACGATAGCACAGACTCGGCAGAAGAGTTATGCTGATAATCGAAGGAGACCACTGGAATTCGAAGAGGGTGATCATGTGTACCTCAGGGTGTCATCAATTTGTGGGATGAGAAGATTCAAGGTTAAGGGCAAGCTATCCCCTCGCTTTATTGGACCCTTCAGAATCTTTAGGCGAGTTGGGGAGATGACCTACCAACTTGAGCTACATGATCATATGTCTGATGTACACGATGTATTCCACGTATCTCAATTCAAGAAGTGTCTTCGTGTCCTAGAGGAATGTCAGTGTTTTGGGTCCGACCGGCACCCAGGGTTGCCCCTCGAGGTGCTTTTTGGAGTAGGACGGTGTTACCGACTGTAGATCGATGGTTCATGCCAGATGCACAAGAGATAGTAGACAATCTTGTTCAGGTTTGGGCCGCTTTGAGATGCGTAACACCCTACGTCCTGGTTTGGATCTTTTGTGTGGTGGGTTACAAGGGAGTTCTCTAGTACGAGAGATGCTAGAGAGCTGAGTAGATGGCTAAGGAGTGAGATGATTTTGAGGGGATGCCCCCTAGGCCTTATATACTCGACCGTGGGGCGTTACATGCGGATATGATAACAACGTGTGCCTAAGTAATAGTGAACCGACTGAGCCTATCTCCCTATAATTCTGCCGACTTATCGCCATTCAGTTCTGACGCCTGAGGACGCAGCGCGGGAAAGCCGGGTCACTGCTGCGGATGTCGCTCAAATCCATTGGGCCGTCTAGGCTCGAGTTGATCCTATCTTGCGCCGATCCACTTCGCCAGACGTTCCACCCTAGGCCCACGAAGGGATGGCCTTGCGAAATATCGGTCCCAAAGCCTTTCGCAAGGTCTTCTAGCCTTCTAGTGGACCCGGGGGATATCTGTCCCCCACAAGCCCCCAATCTTTGAGTTGATTTTGAAATAATTGGCCCAAAGATTCTAAGTCCAGCTTGCTGTTTTTGATTTTGATAAGGAATGCCTTGAAAATGGGCCTATTGAGTTGTTGCTTCTGAACTATGAGTAACTTGGTAAAAACGATCTTCTGTTATCCTCTCCTGTCATAATTCATCGGTCTTCGCTTTATTCTTCAGAAATCGGTGCTCTGTCTCGGGCTTATGCCTTGGAGGTCAGCATTCTGCTCTCTGGGGTTCAGGATTCATTAGGTACACCGAAGGTGCACCCAATGGGTGTAGCCCCCGAGCTTCGAGTGGATTACTAAAAATAATCCGCTCGAAGGTCTTCATCTCCAGCTTTTTTAGAAATCATTTTCATCTTCGTCTCATGCTTTAGATATCAGCATTGTCTTATCTTCATCTCATGCTTTAGAAATCAGCATTTTATCATTAGTTCATGCTTTAGAGATCAACATTCTATCTTTTGGGGTTAATGATTCATTGGGTGCACCGAAGGTGCACCCAATGGGTGTAGCCCCCGAGCTTTGAGTGGATTACTGAAAATGATCCACTCAAAGGTCTTCATCTCATGCTTTTTAGAAATCATCCTTTTATCTTCGTCAAATGCCTTAGAATTCAGCCTTATATCATCAGCTTTATGCTTTAGAGATCAGCATACGGTTTTGCCTTTGAGATCAACAACGCGGTCTACCCATGTCCTGTTAGGTTTGAAATTTATTTGAACTGCGACAGATTGGACATCTGGTAGATGGCCCTTGGCTAGTCTTCATTTTGCTTCGTGCTTCAATGCTCCTATTGATTAGACTTGTACTTCATCAGCTATTTTTGGCTTTCCTCCGATCTCCATCGATATCTTCCATCTGTCTTGATACATTCATTGTGTATACTGTATGGATGTGACTGCTTGGGAAAATCTATTGAAAATTCTTGGACGTCCTCCCCCCAAAGGGTGTAGGAAAGGGACGGCTTGGTGCGCTGAGCATTTAGCGAACTGCCCCTGAGTAGTAACTTGACGTGACCACGAGTGTAATCATATCGTCCAAGCAGTTGACTTGAGTCTCAATGGGTGTGACCCTACTGATGCTGAACCCAATGGGTGTGACCCTGCCGATGCTGAACCCAATGGGTGTGACCCTGTGCCATTTATTATCCGTATTGTTGACGAGGACAAAGAAGAAGAAGAGGAAGTCCCATTAATTCGGAAGAACAGTCGGCGTTACAGAGTTAGTGGGGGGAGTAGCGATATTCCTTCTCCAGCTCTGTCTGCTCTTGTTGGTCTGCAAGAATTATCCCTAGCAAATTTTGATCAGGCTCTTGAGGATGTTGTTCCTGAAGATCTGCTGTCCGAGCCAACCGATGGTGATATGATGGACATCTACTCTGACATTCCAGATGTGGGATTAGAGGTATCCCAGGTAGCGTCTCGTGCATCGTCGACCTTGGAAGGCGGTCTTCAGAGCCAAGAGATTGGTCAAGGTCGTTCAAGTCCCATGGAGGTGACTGAGAATCCTTCAGCCTTAGAGGTGGCTGTTGCAGAGAACCCAGTCCTCAAGGGTGGTGCCAGCGGTTGCCCAGCCCCTGAGGGTGTTGCCGGTAATGATCCGACTCGTGTGGGTAGCGCAAGCTGCAACCCAGCCCCCGAGGGTGTTGCCGGTGGTGATCCGGCTCCGATGGGCAGTACGGGCTACAACCCAGCCCCTGAGGGTGTCCGAGCGGGCTCCCCTTCTCATACCTCCATGGATGTCCACATCAGGTCTTCTCCACCACACTCTAGTGGTGTACTAACAGCGCATGCTTCAAGTGAGGGAGTCGCCTTAGAGGTTGGTGCACCAGATGCTGGAGTTCTGATTCCTGTTAGTGGTGTTGAATTAATCCCTGGTGATGTTCTTCAGATTGCCCCGGTTGATATTCCTTCATCGAGCCACCACCTAGCTTCTCGTGACTTGGGATTTCCGTCATTCTTCTCTAATCTTCAGGTAATTTGGCTTTTCCTGTTCTAGCGATACTCCTAGCAAATTACTGTCTTTGTACTCATTTGTTTTTAATATAAGGCTTTGGTCGACGGGATGGCTGGTCAATTGAGATCACAAGGTGCCTCTACCCCAGAAGGAGCTCTGTCTCTAACGCAATGGAATCTATTGCTGCTTTAGAAACAAATATCTGATTTGAAAATGACAAATGTTGGTTTGTGTCTTTTGTTTCTTCCTTGGCTACTTGATTAGTCTGTTTTTAACTGTGTGTCCTTCTTCAACTGTTTTTTGTTAGATATGGCCCGGTGGTACTCTGAACTTGAGGAAAAGTATTCCCAAAGTCAGATCGATCTGGCTCGGGTTTCTGCTTCCTTAGATGATGCCAATTCATTGAATTCCTCTCTTAGTGCTCAGCTTGACTCTGAAAGGGTGGCCAACGAGGTAAGCTTACTTGACTTTCTCTGTTGTGTTTTTACTGCTTACTGGATGCTTAAGAGTTGATTCTTGGCTGTAGGAGGAAAAACGTGTACCTGCGGCTTCTCGCGATAACCTTGATAGGTTATATCGTGATGCCAACAATTCTCTGACTATCTTGGAGAGGAGCCATCGTTTTACCATGGCAGATTTGGATCATCACCGTCACGAGCTGCAAGTATCCCAGGATGAGGTCCTTCGTCTTAGGCAGTTGGTGTCGAGCAAAGACTCCATCATCAAGGATCTGCGCGCCTCTAAGAGATCATTCGTCCAGGAGCTAGAAGCTGCTCGACTGGCTACCAAGGTTGCCGAAGACAATTCCACCATTCTGAAGGCTCAGCGCGACAAGGCTATGGATAAGGCCATTCGCGCGGGGCGGATCTTGATTAGAAGGCCGAGCATGATTGTTCCTGATGATATAGTTGCCGATGTCAAAGCTGCTCCTGACTCCTCGAGTCGCCCTTCTTCATCGGTTGCTCCTGAGAAAAATATTGCCAAGTAGAAATACTGAATACATTCATGAACTATATGTGTATGTGATCAATGTGCCCGAATACTCTGTTAGAACGTGTTCTTGGTACTGAATGCTATTTTTGTTTTTCTGTTGTTTGAATTCAATAGTTGTTACGATTGCAGAAGTAAATGCAGTGTGCTGGTTTTGAAACTTCTCCTTATTTTGTGAGGCATAGAGATTGCCCTAAGATGAGTGATCGTAAGCATGTTTATACTAGGTCGAGTAGACGTGAGCATGTTGCACCGTCTTAAGTCACTACCGACTTAAGCCGATTGCTTCGTTAGTAGGGTATAGTGGTCACCCTAAGTTAAGTAAGCATGAGCATGTTGCACCATCTTAAGTCACTGTCGACTTAAGCCGATTGCTCCGTTGGTAGGGTATAGTGGTCACCCTAAGTTAAGTAAGCGTGAGCATGTTGCACCGTCTTAAGTCACTACCGACTTAAGCCGATTGCCCCATTAGTAGGGTATAGTGGTCACCCTAAGTTAAGTAAGCATGAGCATGTTGCATCGTCCTAAGTCACTGCCGACTTAAGCCGATTGCTCCGTTAGTAGGGTATAGTGGTCACCCTAAGCCGAGTAAGCATGCAGATTGATAATAAATAGTTCGAGTGCCTTTGAGAATGAAGTCTTTTTATTGATGATGTATTTTCCAATTACAGAATACAATGCTGCCCCGATAGCTTTTGAAATCTAGCTAGGGGTAAAACTTCCTGAGATGCTCTATATTCCATGAATTCGCTATTTCCGTGCCATCCATTTGAGTAAGTCGATATGATCCTGGACGAGTGACTTCTGCTACCATAAATGACCCTTCCCATAGTGGTGACAATTTGTGCCGTCCTTCCCCCGTTAGAATTCGGCGAAGGACCAAGTCTCCCACTGTGAAGGATCGATGTCGTATGGCCTTATCATGATAGCACCTCAGGGATTGCTGGTACCTAGCTGATTGAATTACTATATTCAATCGTTCTTCTTCCAATATATCAATATCCTCTAGTCTAGTAGCTTCTGCCTCAGCTATGTTTTCGAAGATCAGCCTTGGTGCCCCAAACCTGAGATCAGCAGGTAGCACCTCAGGGATTGCTGGTACCTAGCTGATTGAATTACTGTATTCAATCGTTCTTCTTCCAATATATCAATATCCTCTAGTCTAGTAGCTTCTGCCTCAGCTATGTTTTCGAAGATCAGCCTTGGTGCCCCAAACCTGAGATCAGCAGGTAGCACTGCCTCCAAACCATAAACCATGAAGAAGGGAGTGTTTCCATGCAAAGCTCGGCTAGGTTGAGTTCTTAGGCTCCAAACCACATACGATAACTCTCTAATCCACTTTCCTGCGAACTTTTCATTCTTGTTGAAGACTTTCTTCCTGAGTGCTTCCAATATCATTCCATTAGCCCTTTCTACCTGACCATTGGCTCTTGGGTGTGCTACTGACACATATTTGATCTGGATGCTTCTTTGTTCGCAGAAGTCGAAGAATTCAGAGCTAGTGAAATTGGATCCCAAGTCAGTTATAATGCTATTTGGTATTCCAAACCTGAATATTATATCTTGTATGAATTCCACTGCCTTAGCTGAGGTCAGAGAAGCAATGGGTTTGTACTCTATCCATTTAGTGAATTTGTCAATGGCAACCAGCACGTGAGTGTATCCTCCCTGAGCTTTCTTGAAAGGTCCAATCATGTCCAGTCCCCAGCACGCAAATGGCCATGTTACGGGTATGGTCTGCAGTTGTTGTGCTGGTAAATGCTGCTGCTTTGATAAGTATTGGCAAACTTCACACCTCTGGACTAACTCGGTTGCATCACTCTTTGCTGTCGGCCAGTAGAAACCAGACCTGAAGACCTTCCCAACCAGAGTCCTGGATGCTGCGTGTATCCCACACTGTCCGGCGTGGATCTCATCTAGCAGTTGCTTCCCAGTAGCCGAAAGAATGCACTTCATGAGGACACCTGTTGCGCCCCTTCTGTATAGTGCCTCCCCAATGAGGGTGTAGTGAGCTGGCTGCCTTGCGATGCATTCTGCTGTAGCTTTGTCATTCGGTTCCTCTTCATTCTTTATATATCTGATGATTGGCTCCCTCCAGTCATTAGAGTCTGACCCTGGCTGGCTCAGAACATTGCACTCTTCTGCCCGATCTAAGGAAATACTCGGGCGTGGTACTTCTTGGACGAAAACTCCAGGTGGGACCTGGGTTCGACTGGATCCTAGTTTCGACAACGCGTCTGCTGCCGCGTTACGATCTCTCTCCACATGATGAAATTCAAGCCCTTCAAATTTGTCTTCCAGCTTTTGGGCGGCTGTGCAGTACTTGCCCATAGAGTCATTCGAGCACTCCCATTCTTTATTTAACTGACTTATGACCACCAGTGAATCTCCATATACCATCAATCTCTTAATGCCCAGCGATGTGGCAATGTTCAATCCGTGAATCAAAGCTTCATATTCTGCTGCATTATTGGATGATGAGAATAACAACTGAAGAGCACATTTGAGATATTCACCTCCAGGTGCAATGAAGAGGATCCCTGCGCCTGCCCCCTGCAGCTTCAATGAGCCATCGAAATACATCCGCCATACTTCTGCAGTCTCCGGGTTATCTGGCACTTGTTGCTCGGTCCACTCTGATACGATGTCAACTAGTGCTTGAGTGTTTATTGCAGTGCGAGGTCGAAACTCGATGTCTTGAGCTCCCAGCTCGCAGGCCCACTTGGCTATTCTTCCGATAGCTTCTTTGTTGTGGAGAATATCTCCTATTGGAAATCCAGTGACTACTATGACTTTGTGGTCATCAAAGTAGTGACGGAGCTTGCGTGCAGTTAGAAGTATTGCATACAATAGTTTTTGAACTTGAGGATATTTCTTCTTTGAGGGTCCTAGAACTTCACTGATGAAATAGACGGGATGCTGTACTGGATATGCATGTCTTTCCTCTGCTCGCTTGACTACCAACGCGGTGCTCACCACGTGAGTCGTGCAAGAGATGTATAACAACAGATCTTCGCCCGGCTGATTCGGCGTGGCTCGGCGCGGCGACTTTAATACTAGCGGCATTGTCAGGAATTTCTTCAGTGCATCAAGGGCTTCCTGGGCTTTTGAGGTCCACTAGAACTTGTCCACCTTCTTGAGCAACTTGTAGAACGGTAGGCCTTTTTCTCCTAACCTTGATATGAACCTGCTTAAAGCTGCCATGCATCTAGTAAGTCTTTGCACTTTCTTCTGTGACCGCGGTGCTTCCATCCTCATGATAGCCTCGATCTTTTCTGGGTTAGCTTCAATTCCTCGGTGGCTGACAATGAATCCGAGCAATTTTCCTGCTAGTACTCCAAAGACACATTTTTCTGGATTAAGCTTCCACCGATATCGCCGTAGACTGTTAAAGACCAGCTGCAAATCTTCAATGAAGTTTTCTGAGTTTTCTGTCTTGGTCACCACGTCATCCACATAAGCTTCTACACGCTTGCCCCAGTGATCGGCTAAGCATGTCTGAATGGCTCTATGGTAAGTCGCTCCAGCGTTTTTGAGGCCAAACGGCATGGAGGTATAGCAGAAAGCTCCAAACGGGGTGATGAATGTAGTTTTTTCCTCGTCTTCTGTTGCTAGGCTAATCTGATGATACCCGGAGTAGCAATCCAAGAAGGACAACACAGAACACCCGGCGGTCGAGTCTACCACCTGGTCTATTCTAGGAAGTCCGAAGGGATCCTTCGGACAGTGTTTGTTGAGATCCGTATAGTCGACGCACATGCGCCAATTCACTTTATTCTTTTTGAGTACAAGAACAAGATTTGCTAACCACTCAGGATGCAGTACTTCTCTAATGAATCCTGCCGTGACTAGGCGAGCTAGCTCAGCACGGATGGCTTCTCTCTTGTCGGGCGTGAAACGACGCAACTTTTGTCGGATCGGCCTCACCTGGGGATAGACCTTCAGTTTGTGCTCGGCCAGCTCTCTCGGGACTCCTGGCATATCCACAGGTTGCCATGCAAATACGTCTCGATTATCTTGCAAAATTTGGACGAGCGCGCTTTCCTATTTGTCATCCAGGCTAGAGCTGATGATGGCAGTCTTGCGTTCATCAGCGAACCCGAGGTTGATTCTCTTGGTTTCTTTAGTCGGCCGCATAGAGGTCATGGCTTGAGCTTCATTTGCAAGTACTATGAGGTCCTCCTCAGGCTTTGAGTTCACCTGCGCTGAAGAAGTCATCGATGGTTTGGTGGTGAGGGCCGCCTGAATGGCCACTCGGAAGCACTCTACGGCGCCTTGGAAGTCAGTGCGCATAGTGATGATTCCTTGTGGTCCAGGTATCTTCAATATCATGTACGTATAATGCGGAATGGCCATGAACTTCGCCAATCCAGGCCTGCCGATGATGGCGTTGTATCCACAGTCGAAGCTTGCCACCTCGAACCTCAGAAACTCGGTTCTGTAGTTTTTCGGAGTTCCGAAGGTGACCGGCATGTAGATGTGTCCGAGTGGATATTCTCCTTCAGTCGGCACGATGCCGAAGAAAGGAGTGTCTGACTCATGGACCTCTTTAAGTGCGACTCCCAAGCCTTGAAGTGCCCGGGGGAAGGTGACGTTGATGCTGCTTCCCCCGTCCACTAACACCTTCTTTACTCTGCTCTCTCAGATCACTGGATCGACGAGGAGTGGGTACTTGCCCGGATGATCGAAGTTGAGCCACTGATCCGCCCGAGTGAAGGTGATCGGGTGTTTGGACCATCGATACGGGGTGGGAGGACCGGTGGCCGCCACCAGTATCTGATGGTCGTTGAGCTTCTATTGCCTCTTGCTTTCTTGCGACCCATGTCCGCCGAAGATGACGTTGACTTCTCCGTCGACGCGCGGGAATGCTCCGCCTCCTCCCCCTTCCTGTTGTTGAGGCTGTCAAGGTTCTCCGGGTCCTCCTCGAGGTGGGGGAGGTGGTAGAGGTTGGAAGGGTCAGCCGTTCCCAACGGAGTGCTTGAAGTCTCTGCAGTTTCGGAGGGTGTGGCGCATGTCCTTGTGGTACAGGCACTGGGCGTCGAGGATGTCGTCCAATGTATGTTCGCCTCCGCGAGGTGCTCCTCGGGCGCAAGAGGCGGGTGGTCCGGCGGCATGGACTTCTTCACGAGGCCTCTTCTCCCAACGCTTGTCGGGTTGTTGGTTCGTGTCGCGTCGTGGTGCCGCCGGTGCAGGCTTCGCTCCTCCGATGAGGTCCTGAGCCTGTTCGTCGGTGGTGATGTAGAGGTCTGCTTCCCGAAATAGCTGCTCAGAGGTAGTCGACGCCTTTTGCAGTATGGCTCGGACGAAGGCCGAGTCATTAGATCCCCGGTAGAAGTCCTCGATTACTGCTGCTTCCGCAACCTCGGGGATACGATTTCTCATGGTCTGAAATCTTTTGAGGTACGACCGGAGAGTCTCATCCCCTCGGTGCTTAATGGATTTGAGGTCCCATGGCTATGTCGGCTTGTCTGAGAGAGATTGGAAGTTGGCGATGAAGCGCCCACTGAAATCGCTCCAGTCGTCGATGCAGTGTCAGGGTTGGTGTCGTAGCCATTGCAGCACATCCTGACCTAGGACAATGGGCAAGTACGCGATCATCACATCTTCAGTTGCCCCAGCGGCTCGGGCAGCGGTGGTGTAGATAGCCAACCAGCCTCCCGGGTCCTACTTAGGCTCGTATTTGTCGACGTTGGAGACTTTGAAGTTAGGGGGCCACTGAATGTCCCTGAGACGTGGAGTGAGCGCCGATACTCCACATGTGTCCTCCTGTCGACGATGATGATGTCAGTCCTGGGAGGGGAGTTGTTGACGTGGTGCCTCGACCGTCCCTAGGTCGTGCCGCCGGTTGAAGCCGTTGCCGACTCAACTTTGGTGGCCTGACTTCGCGCAGGGATGTCGTGATCCCGATCATACTCTTCTCAGCGCCGAATCTCATTCTCGTGTCGTCGTTCGCGTGAAGCATTGATGGAGCTCCGTGCGTCCCGCTAACTGTTGATGGCATGTCGTAGATCGCTCGGTGGATGGGCGAGAGGTAGAAGATGATTAGCTGCCCGAGTGAGCAGCCGTCGATAGCCCTCGGCGTCCGAAGTCCGGGGAGGCCATTGGCTATCCGACCCAACACTCCACTAACCTCACTCGGTGTGTTCATGGCTCGGGCGAAGTCGGGGTTCAGGTTCCGTCCGAGAAGAGGGTTCTCTCGGCGTTGTCTCGCCTCCTGTTCGGCCTGTTCTTGAGCTTGCCGACGATCACGTCATCGAGAATTCCTTCTTTCCCTGAAGACCCGTTCTTCTAGAGTTTCTCCTACCTCTGAGATCTCATCTCGTGACACAGGCTGCGCCGGATCCCGTTCTCTGGCTTTGTGATGTCGTCGGCCATTTCGGTGTCGGTTCCTTCGTCGGCGAGATTCCCGATGAAGAGGTTCCTCCCCCGGTGCGGTTGGTTCATCGTCGGAGACGGGGGTCGATTCCACTCTTCCCCCGATGAAAAGGACGTCGGGGTAGAATGGAACCGTCGCAGTGACAAGCTTCTTTCTGTTCTCCTTTGAGGGCAGAGGTACTAGAAGAGCAGCTTGACGAGCCTTCACCTCGTTTGTTTCCTTCTTCCTTATGATCCGCGTCCATTTTTCCATAGAGGTGGTGGACAGCGGGGTTCTCCGGGCAGACAGATCCTCGGCTCCTGGCTTGCAGGAGGTAGTCTTTGCTCAGAGTGCTAGGGGTTGCGCTTTTTCCTGCTTCGCTCTGGCTATCCTGGAGATTGTCGAGGAAGATTTTCTCTCCGGTGGATCCGCGATGCGATGTAGAGTTCCCTCTTCGTCTGTCACAGATGAAATGGTTCCGAAGCAGAACATGGATCCAGGGCGGAGGATGATCTGGTGCTGGAAAGTGATGGCCATTGAGCTAGCTTGGATCAGTGACACACCCCCTACCTGGCGCGCCAGCTGTCGGTGTTTTGGGTCTGACCGCGCACCCAGGGTTGCCCCTCGAGGTGCTTTTTGGAGTAGGACGGTGTTACAGACTGTAGCTCGATGGTTCATGCTAGATGCACGAGAGACAGTAGACAATCTTGTTCAGGTTCGGGCCACTTTGAGATGCGTAACACCCTACATCCTGGTGTGGATCTTTTGTGTGGTGGGTTACAAGGGAGTTCTCTAGTACGAGAGATGCTAGAGAGCTGAGTAGATGGCTAAGGAGTGAGATGATTTTGAGGGGATGCCCCCTAGGCCTTATATACTCGACCGTGGGGCATTACATGCGAATATGATAACAACGTGTGCCTAAGTAACAGTGAACCGACTGAGCCTATCTCCCTATAATTCTGCTGACTTATCACCATTTAGTTCCGACGCCTGAGGACGCAGCGCGGGAAAGCCACTTCGCCCGGGGGATGTCGCTCAAATCCGTTGGGTCGTCTGGGCTCGAGTTGATCCGATCTTTCACCAATCCACTTCGCCAGACTTTCCTCCCTAGGCCCATGAAGGGATGGCCTTGCAAAATATCGGGCCCAAAGCCTTTCGCGAGGTCTTCTAGCCTTCTAGTGGACCCGGGGGATATCTGTCCCCCACAAGGAACAGTTACCAATGGAAGAACTCAGTGTGCAGGGTGATTTAACTTACACGAAGTATCCAATCAAGATCATCAACACCTTAACTCGAGTTACAAGGAATACAGTGATAAAAATGTGCAAAGTGCAATGGAGTCACCATGGTGAAGATGATGCTACTTGTGAGAGAGAAGAAGAGCTTCAAATAGAGTTTCCCGACCTCTTCCCTAGTTCTTTCTAATCTCGAGGTCAAGATTATTTTTAAGGGGGGTAGGATTTGTAATACCCAAGTTGTAAATAATAAAAAGAGAATTGATCTCCCTTATATGTTTTGCCTCTATTTATTAGCACATGTGAACAACCACATTTAAAATGAGTAATTAGCTAATGACACTTAAATAATCTATGCATTATGTTGGAGTCTATTTGTGTGTGCATTTGGTAACAATAAAAATAATATTAATAGAAATACATTAGTAGCCCAATTTGGATTTAAAGACCTAATTGGAATTCTAGAATTTGGAGAAAGAGAAGGAAAATACTATACAAAATAGAGAAATAAATATATAAATACATAAAACCCTGCCATACTGGTGTGCTCAATTTGTACATTTAAAATGAGTACAAGTTCACAATTAAATTTGAAATCTAAAAATGAAAAGGAAAAGAAAACATAAAAGAAAAAGAAAAAGAAAAAAAGGAACCAATGCTTGGGTCGGTTTCATCCCAACCAGCCCACCAACGGACTCCCGCTCGGTCCGTCTCTCTTCACATCCGCGCGCCGACATGTGGGGACACGCTATAAGCGGCTACTCGAGCTTCTGGCGATCGGGTGCATAGATAGAATAGAGAGTGAGAGTGCGATCGGGTGTGCCACCAAGCTTCTGGCTCGTCGCCGACGCCGTCTGGAGCCTGGGTGGGGTCACTTAGTCTTGTCAAAGGAGTGAGAATCGTGGGTGGGTGGTGAAACCGAGCGAGGCGGGCAGAATTCCTCACCGTCGTACCTGTTCTCTACGGAAGATGCACCTCCGTGGGTGGTACTGCATGACCTCACCACCGGTATGGAGCCTCTGTCTATTTATCCATTTTGGTCGCCACAGTGAGTACGATTGGTCGGATCGGGTGTTAGACCATAGGATCGCCGTTAATTACTCACCGATGTGGTGTTCCGTCGCGGCTTCACCCCTTTCTGTGGTCGAGGACCTCCGCAGTGAACCATGGCCAGCGAGGCCCTTCGCATGACTCCCAATCGTAACCACTTCATTTTGCGCTAGCTAGAGCAGTGAATAGTCACAAGGAGTGAGGGAGGCAGATCTCCGCCGTGCCGCACCGCCACGGGCGATCGACGCCGTCGTGCTGGAGCGGCTGGGGAAAGACGATGGCTATGGACCGTAGATTCGCCAGTATACGGCTGCGATCTAATCGAGGGATACCCCTTCATTATATTAAATCCATATGAGATGACAGCGCCGATCACCCGCGGCGGCGTGTCACGCCAGAGATTCGTCTCCCTCACTCCTAACGACTATTCACTGCTCTAGCTAGCGCAAAATGAAGCGATTACGATTGGGAGTCACGTGAAGGGCCTCGCTCGGCACGGTTCGCTGTGGAGGTGGCCACATCAAGGGGTGAAGCCGCGACGGAACACCACATCGGCGAGTAATTAATGACGATCCTATGGTCTAACACCCAATCCGACCAATCATACTCACTATGGCGACCAAAATGGATAAACAGACAGGGGCTCCATACCGGTGGTGAGGTCGCGCAGTACCACCCACGGAGGTGCGTCTTCCACGGAGAACAGGTACGATGGTGAGGAATTCCGCCTGTCTCGCTTGGTTTCACCACCCACCCACGATTCTCACTCCTTTGACAAGATTGGGCGACCCCGCCCAGGCTCCAGACGGCGCCGGCGATGAGCCAGAAGCGTGGCGATGCACCCGATCACACTCTCACTCTTTATTCTATCTATGCGGCGCAAGTTCACGCGTTGAAGGCACTAGTGGTGAAGAGGACGCACCTAGGCGCAGGTTTGGCTTTAAATCGTGGCGAGGTCAGTGGCCAGGTTAACCGAAGTCGGGGCCGCGGATCACGACACGCCTCCGCCATGCACGATAGGTCTGTTGCAGAGAAGCAACTGACCACCTGGTCCCATAGGTCAGCCAGTGATGAACGAGATTTGTTAACGCGGAGAGCTGACAACCGGGCCCGACCACCCAGTGGCACACAACGAGTAGAGAGGGATCGCCTAGCAGGAGCGAGCATGAGCGCAGGTGAGGAGTAGCCACTTACGACATGTCCCCACATGTCGGCGCACGAACGCAAAGAGAGATGGGCGGAGCGGGAGTCCGTTGGTGGGTTGGTTGGGATGAAACTGGCCCAAGCGCATGTTCCCTTTTTTTCTCTTTCCTTTTCTGTTTTCTTTTCCTTTTTATTTTTAGATTTCAAATTTGAATTCAAATTTAATTGTGAACTTGTACTCATTTTAAATGTACAAATTGAGCACACCAGTATGGGAGGGTTTTATGTATTCATATATATTTATTTCTCTATTTTGTATAGTATTTTCCTTCTCTTTCTCCAAATTAGAATTCCAATTAGGTCTTTAAATCCAAATTAGGCTACTAATATATTTCTATTAATATTATTTTTATTGTTACCAAATGCACACACAAATAAACTCCAACATGATGCATAGATTATTTAAGTGTCATTGGCTAATTACTCATTTTAAATGTGGTTGTTCACATGTGCTAATAAATAGAGGCAAAACATATAAGGGAGATCAATTCTCTTCTTATTATTTACAACTTGGGTATTACAAATCCAACCCGTGTGACTCCATTGCACACCGAAGATTCTAAAGGGTCCAATAAAGCGAGAGCATAAATCCAAATTGGCCTCATCTTCACCGTGGTAACTCCATTGCACTTTGTACATTTTTATCACTTTATTCCTTGTAACTCGAGTTAAGGTGTCGATGATTTTGATTGGATACTCCGTGTAAGTTGTATCACCCTGCACACTGAGTTCTTCCATTGGTAACTGTTCCTTTGTGACACGAAGACACTTCTTGAGTTGAGATACGTGGAATACATCGTGTACATAAGACAAATGATCAGGTAGCTCAAGTTGGTAGGCCATCTCCCCAACTCGCCTAAAGATTCTGAAGGGTCCAATAAAGTGAGGGGGATATCTTACCTTAACTTTGAATCTTCTCATCCCACGAATTGGTGGCACCGTAAGGCACACGTGATCACCCTCTTCGAATTCCAGTGGTCTCCTTCGATTATCAGCATAGCTCTTCTGCCGAGTCTATGCTATTCTCAAGTTGTCCTAGATGATATGGACTTGTTCTTCTGCCTCTTGAATAATCTCAGGCCCAAAGAACTGTCTTTCACCAATCTGATCCCAATATAGAGAAGTTATGCACTTTCTGCCATATAAAGCTTCAAATGGTGACATCTTCAGACTCGCCTGATAACTATTATTGTAAGAGAACTCTGCATATGGTAGACTCTTGTCCTAACCGCCTCCATGCTTAAGGGCACAAGCTCTTAACATATCCTCAAGTACTTGGTTAGTTCTCTCAGTCTGGCCATCGGTTTGGGGATGATAGGCCGAGCTAAAGTTCAACTTCGTATCCATGTTCTCATGAAGACTTTTTCCAAAATCTTGAGGTGAATTGAGATCCTCGATCAGAAACAATCTTCTTCGGTACTCAATGTAGGTACACAATTTGAGCCATATATAACTCTGCCAATTGAGAACCCTTGTAAGTGGTCTTGACCGGAATGAAGTGAGCCACTTTGGTTAGTCTATCCACGATCACCCATATGGAATCATAACCCTTCGGGGTGCGAGGCAACCCGGTAATGAAATCCATACCAGTTTCTTCCCACTTCCATTTGGGTACTTTTAATGGGTGTAGCAGTCTAGCTGGTCTTTGATGTTTAGCTTTGACTCTTTGACATACATCACACACAGCCACGTGTGCAGCTACATCTCTTTTTAGCCCATACCACAATATTTTTGCTTCAGATCCTGATACATCTTAGTGGTACCAGGATGAATAGAGTAATCAGAGTCATGGGCTTCCTTCAGAAAAGTTTCTCGGAGGCTTTCAATCTCAGGAACACATATCCGGTTCTTGAACCATATTGTGCCTTGCTCATCCTCCGTGAAGTCTAGACCTCTACCTTTAGCCATTAGATCTTTGATTTCTTGGATTTTAGAATCACCAATCTGACCCTTGCGAATTTCTTGCTCCAATGTAGGTTCTACTTTGATAGTGATCCCTTCAGTGTGCACAACTATTCCCAAGTTGAGTCTTCTAAAATCTTCTACTAACTCATCGGGTAACTGGGCGATTATAGCTGCATGAACATGCTCCTTCCGACTCAAGGCATCCACAACCATATTCGCCTTGCCCGGATGATAGTGGATCTCCAAGTCATAGTCTTTGATGAGCTCCAACCAACGGTGTTGCCTAAGGTTGAGATCTTTCTGAGTGAAGATATACTTTAAGCTCTTATGGTTAGTATAGACTTGGCACTTAGTTCCCATTATATAATGCCTCCAAATCTTGAGAGCATGCACTATGGCTGCCAGTTCTAAGTCATGAGTGGGGTAGTTCAACTCATGTTTCCGCAACTGGCGAGACGCGTAGGCGATAACACGTCCTTCTTGCATAAGCACACATCCCAAGCCCTGGCGGCACGCATCACAATATATATCAAATCCCTTCTGCAAATCTGGCATAATCAACATTGGGGGTGACATCTATCTTAACTTTAGTTGATTGAAACTGTCTTGACATTCACGAGACCAATTAAACTCCTTTCCCTTCTCTAACAGTGAGGTCATAGGCTTAGCAATCTTGGAGAATCCTTCAATAAATCGCCGGTAGTAGCCTGCAAGTCCCAAGAAACTCCGGATTTCAGTAACCGAGCTTGGTATCTTCCATGCCACTATCTCTCTTACTTTAGCAGGATCCACTGATATTCCTCCATTAGAGATGATGTGTCCAAGGAATGGAACTTCGTCAATCCAGAACTCACACTTGCTATACTTGGTATAGAGTTGATTGGCCCGTAACTTCTGTAGCACCATTCACAGATGTTCCTCATGATCATTATCATTCTTGGAATAAATGAGAATGTCATCGATTAATACCACGACAAACTTATCAAGATACTCCATGAACACCTTGTTCATCAGATTCATGAAGTAGGCTGGTGCATTATTTAAGCAAAATGACATGATTGTGAACTCATATAGACCATATCGGGTAGAGAAAGCTGTCTTGGGAATATCAGAAGGCCTAATCTTCTAATCTTTTATGGTATCCCGATCTAAGATCAATTTTAGAGAATACTCTAGCACCTTTCATCTGATCAAATAAATCTTCAATACGAGGTAAAGGATACTTGCTCTTAATTGTGACATCATTAAGTGATATATAATCAACACACATCCTCTGTGATCCATCCTTCTTCTGTACAAACAGAACCGACGCTCCCCAAGGTGAGGAACTCGAACGAATGTACCCCGCCTCCTGTAACTCTGTTAGTTGCTTCTTAAGTTCTTTTAGTTCTTTTACTAACATCCTATATGGCCTTTTTGAAATAGGAGCGGTTCCAGGTAAGAGGTCAATAACAAACTCAACTTCCCTATCTGGTGGCATTCTAGGTAACTCCTCTAGAAAGACATCGGGGAAATCTCTAACCACACGGATGTTTCTGCCCACAAATTTCCCATCTACTAGATATACGACGGGTCTGGTAGAGGCGATTATGGTAATCATTACTTCGAATCTTTCTCCTTTTGGACTGGTGAGTTCTACGGTTCCCCTAGCACAATGCATAACTGCCTTTGCCTTTCTTAACCATGACATACCAAGTATCAGATCTATGTTGCTTTCCTCTAATACTATAGGCGTAGACCAGAATTCCCTTCCCATGATTGTCAGTGTTAATCTATTGGTCATATAGTTTGCTTCCATAGGCCCTTTGGGGGTAATTACTATTAGTGACTTTTGCATAGTTCAAAGTGGTAATTCATTTGTGTTACCATAGCGAGTAGAAATAAAAGAATGCGTAGCTCTAGAATCAAATAATATAGCTACAAGAATTGAATTAATATAAAACATACCAATAACGATGTCGGCTCCATCAGCAGTAGCATCAACACTGACTTGGTTGACTCTGTCAATGCTGAATCCCTTGCCAGAACCTGAAGTTGGTTGCTTGCCTTGGACACTGCTGCGAGCGGGTGTGTTGGGAATCCTCTTCGCACAAGCATTAGCGTAGTGCCCAACCTCACCACACTTGAAGCAAGTGGTGATTGTACCCTGTCCTGCAGGTCTCGTCGGGGTGCCAGTGGGGGTAGCCTGACGAGTGTGTGGAGTCTGTGGAGTCCCCTGTGGTGCATACCGAGCTGGTGTACTCTAGGGTGGAACATAGCGAGGACGGATGCTACTACTCCCCCTGCCCCTAGGTAATATCCTTCCTCTTCATCTCACCCAGCTAAACACGCTTGTGTTCAATAGCGATAGCCTTATCCAGAAGCCTCTGGAAAGATGGAAAGGTGGGAGCAACCAACTGATACTGAAGTGGTCCAACCAGTCCCTCCATGAAATGCTCCTGCTTCCTTTCATCATCAGCAACCTCATTTGGAGCATACCTTGGTAGCTGAATAAATTTGTCCCAATGTGGTAGTTTCTGAACTGTGTAGCAAATTAGGCCCAGGTAATATTATTGGCAGCATCATGGGCAGCAGTGTAGGAGTCCCACCAATGAGCAGCGGGGCCAGTAAGATGACCAGAAGCATTGAGCACCTTCTCCCGATCAGAGCATTGAGCGATATTCAACATCTTCTCCACTGATTTCAGCCAATCATCAACATGTAAAGGATCTGGAGAGCTGGAGAATGTAGGCAGCTTGTCACTCATGAATTCTCAGTGCTTGTCCTGGGGTGGAGCTGGTGGTGGTGGTGGAGGTAGTGGTGGTTGTTGCTGCCTTTCCCCATCGTTCTTGCCTCATCTCTTCTCGCATCTCCTGCCTTTCCTGATGCATCTTCTGGCGTTCTTGCCTCATCTGAGCTTGCATTTCATTCATCGAATTTGCCATCTGTTGTAGCATCTGCATCTGAGCGACACCACTGGATCTGTCCTAGCCGGTGGAGGATTCGGAGGATTCATTTTTGGTTGTGATTATCTAATAATCCTCCTGCTGTGGCGGTTGACAGGTAGATCAATTCTGCCTCCCTTTCTGGTATTGACCAACTGGGTTAGAAACACATGGTAATATAAAATTGTAGATAAGACAAGTAATTACGAGACATGATCTTTTGGGGGTTTAATTGGCTCAGTAGATTATTGTGTCCCCTACTAATGCTACTAATTCAGTCAATCAAAGAAGCAAATCAAGCATTTACCATCAGAACAAACATCCAATCACTTTAGGTAGAGAAAATAATTTTAATTTTGTCTTAGGTCTCCTAATTCTTTAAAGGGTCATAAATGTAGGATTCCAAGGTGTGAAATCCATCTTGTCTTTCTAGAGTAGAAAAGATAAGAATAGTCAGAGTAGAACAGCACAAGGTGAGACAGGATGAAAAAAGTATAGAAAGAATCAGAGTAAGGCAAGTAGGTAAGGGTTTTGTCTAGTTCTATCTAGGTTTCGTCCTACAATCAACATTTCCTCTGATACCACTTCTGTCACACCCGGATTTAAGGGATAAAGCCGGGTGCGTCTCATATGCGCGCCAAAGAAGAACATCACATATAATGACAAAGTGTATAGAGATAAATGTCACAAATATCATTATTACATAGCGGAAGTATTACAAAAAATAAATGAGAACAATAAAGCGAACTAAGTATTAATCCTGGACACCATCAAGCTGATTGGGAGACGCCACCTAGATAAGCTCATACTCCTCGTTGTAAGGCTCCTCCTGGACCACGTGTTCTTCTCCTGTGGGGGGTTATATATCGTAAGGGTGAGCTCACAAAAGATCATAGCTCAACAAGTTGTGGGGAATAATGTGCATGAACTCACCAAAGGTGGGAGTTCAAGTGAAGTGTAAGGCTGATCAACAAATTAGGGTTAAAGCTGAGCATTGCTTTTAATAAGTTGGTCAAATTTTATTAGCAGTTACTAAATTTAAGTAGATACCAAACCCGAATAATAATAGATCAAAATTAATAATAAACCACAATGCGAATGCAAATGACAAATTGAATTTAATTCTATAAATTAATCATGCAAGAGTCCTGAGCTGCTCATGACCGCGAGCACGGCTAGTATACCAGTTTTACACTTTGCAGAGGTTGTACTCTTTTGCCCACAAGTCATGTTTCCCATTTGCCACGGGGTTGTACGAGCCCCATACACCTCTACCAAGGAAGCGAGATAGGGTAACACTACGAGCCTTTACAAAGTTCCACTAGCTTCAGAAAACCCGCTACAGTTCTAGGAAGCGCAGTGCAGGGATCCCCCGCTTGGCCACCATCGCAGCAAAATCAACCCGAGAACCTCCCTACACGCCAACTCCCCTACTGCCCTTGTCCCTTTCGGGTAAGGTAGTCCTCCACTAGCTTTCCTAATTAGTCAGCCTAGGGCATCCCATCCCACTCTTATGGTGGCACGTGTTTCTCAAGTTAAGCTCCATGTTCCAATTAACATAATAGTCTTATCATGAACAGAGATAGAACAATAGTAATAAATAATGACCATGTGTAATAGTTATCTCAACACCCAAAACCATATATAGCAATAGCAAAGACTACCCAAAAGTTTAGGGGTAAACAAGGTGTAAAGATGACCAAACTAGGGTGACCTATTGGGTCCCATCAAAATTAAGCCTATGCATGCCAAAATGATTATAGAGAACATTATTGGGTAAATAAATGTGGTCAAGAGCACAATTTGGCTGGAATGAGCTACTGCTAAGCAACCTCTACTTGCTGAACACCTGGATCCTCGGTCACTGGCTCGTCTACTTGATGCAATACAAACAGACATAGTATAGGAGAAATTAACATCACACCAAACATGAGTACAAAATACATAATAATAATCTACGCATCATATCGAGATCGTAGGTTCATGAATCACTAAATTCGGAGTTACGGATTTTAAGTTATGATTTTCCGAAGTCTTTATGTGTTTGGTACAAAATTATCCAAGTGATTAATCTTAGCCTAGGTTTCATGCTAAAACAGAGTTACTAAGTGATAAACAATATTAATACAAAATATTGCAATTGGAATGGATTAAAAAGAGTTATAATGATTTTTCAAGGAATTAATCAAGTTCCTGCAATTATTTTTACACAAAAAATCGTTTTCTAAATTCATTACTCTAATTTTCTACCCTCTGTATTGCGCACATTAATAACAGAAAGTTCAGGGGTCCGCTTATAATTTTACAGGGCACGTTTGTGATTGTTTTGTATACGCAGTGGATCGTAGGTTAATACCTGTAAACTATAAGGGCTTCTTTGTAAAGCGACGAGATTAAAGCGGTATCAGCCAACCTTGGTCGTTGGATCAATTTCGCACGATTGCGATTAGATTTGTTAATTTGTGGAACCGGTATCCTATGTACACCGCATGATTTAAGATCCACGGTCGACAATAGCGCATGTAACACCCCTGGTGTTACAAGAACTAAAACTTGTGCATGACATCATGTGCATTGACATTTCATTATGTATGTTACACCAAGAGTGCAGCCACTAGGCTAAAAGTTCAAAACAAGTGTGATGTGATGATTTGAAGTGATCCTTAACCCTAGGATCGGGTACTCAACCAAGGGATAGAGGTATGTGTGTGTGTGTGATAATAAATTGAGTATTATCTCAAAAGTTAGTGGAAATGTTCATAGGAGACTAAACTTGGAGAGTTTGAGTGGCACATAAACCCTAGAGCACTCAAAACCCTAATAAGAACCCTAGAAACCCTAATTTGTGCTCTATGAGATGAAATCAATTTCTATACACTTTTGGACCAAGGTGCATATATCAAAGTGGTAGAGCATCAAAACTAAGCAACTTTTACATTGGGAGATTTCCAAGTGTGGTGGATCAAATTGGAGTAATTTGTAAAAGTTCTCAAGAGTACCCATGGGGCTTTGCTTTGAAAACAATGTAATTGGGCTGACTTTGGGACCATGTATCTCTTAATCCATGGAGATTTTGCTATAAGTCACTACAACAAATTTGTAGAGCTACTATAGGGGTACAAGTTTGATTAAGTGGTTAAGCCCTAGAGCTACCTAGAAGTTGGAATAAAATGCCCTAGAAGTCGGGCTGTCATACAACTTCAGTTCTGAAAATTCAAAATTCAGTGACATTTGGTCAACTTTGAAGATAGTTTGTGAATGATTCAGTGGAGTTAATACCAAGGTCACTGTGGCAAAATTGAAGCCCTAATATTAGTGAACAAATTTGTTATATTGAGATTGGCCTGGTGCTATACAATTTTTGGAGTAAATTGCTCCCAAACTTGGTCTGTCAGGCAGCTCGGAGTGGCGTTCAGTGACGAACAGTGGACTGAACAAGATCACCAGATTCAGTGAATCTCACCGCCGGTGATCTCCGCGCTGTGATCTGCGCCGGTGCTACGATTCGTGCTCTGTGGCGAGTGGATAGTCGTGGGGGGGGGGGGGGAGATCCGAAGGAGAGTGCATAGAGCCAGCTTCGTCGGACCCACTTGCCCCGCGACGTGGCCGTGCGGTCGTCGCTGTGATGGTCGCCGTTACCCCGGATCCGCCACGTTACTGACCATGTTACCACGTCGCAAAGTGTCATGCAAGATGGTTAGTTACTACCCCAGTAAATGCCACGTTGAGCGAACTCTGGTGACTCACCTTCGCTACGACCGCAAGCTTATCCCCCCCAAATTCGGAGCCACCGCTTCTGGTCACTATAAATTGACGCCCCCGCCTGCTTCGTTAGCTTGTTACGAAGCAGTGCACCATTCCTCGCTCTCGATTAGCCCCCACAACCCCTGAATTTCTAATTTCCCCCAATTCGATCAGCCGCACCGCCGTGAGACACCTCGCCGTGGCCAGCCATCCACAGGTCGGTTCATGCTTCTCTGGTTCGTGTTCTAGCATCCTTAGGGTTTCCTGTTGCTTGTAAACTCGATCAATTGCACGCAACCACGCTTGGTCGTCGAGAACAGCTCGGCTTGTCCTCGGTTTTCGCCGTCGTCGTGGGCAGATGAATTCTGGGTTAGATTAGTTCAATTAGAGCATGGACTAGGCTCGTTTGGGTTCGAGGATGATGATCCGATACTCGGTTTTGGCGGTAGTCGCCGTTTGAAGCGAATCCGAGCGAGATGGTGGGCGACGGACGAACGCGCCGTCGCGAGGGACTTGTTTGGTGAAGAAATAGAAATCCAGGGGCTTAAGTGCAATTGTCAGTGAGACATCGGAATAGTGTTTAGGGCTCTTTACTGGTTATTCAAATGGCCAGGGGCCTCTGCACAAAGCCGCCAGCGCGGGCGCGCGCGTGTTTCCCCTGTTCACGGGCTGGCTTGGGCCAGAATTGGCCCATCACTATTCATTCTTTTTCCTTTTCTTTTTACTGCCAGATTAGGAAATGTGTAAAAAATAGTAGAAAAACGATAAAATTATGAGGACAATTTTGCTAGACTCCTAAAATCATCTAGTATTTAATAAAAATACTTCCAAGATTTTTATTCCAAACATAGAATTATGTAGCCTTTAAAGGTGTTCAAACCAAGCCCTTTAGAATTTTAGAAATAATTTAGTAGCTCCAAAATTGGTAAAACTTTGTGGGTAGGCTTAGTATGATGATTGAAACGTTGGGTGAAGTTTGAAATGATTTGGACATTGTTTGGTCACAAACCCAATAAACTAGCCTCCTAGGGTTTAGTTGCTTAATACTGATAGAATACCAACTTAGGAAACCCTAATGATTAGTGTGTACCATGAAGGAAAGTTGTATTCAAGATACAACTTAGTATGTTTCTATTATGTAACTGCATGTTTATAACATCACATAAGCATTCATGTACATGTACTGTCATGTATAGAAAACGAGGAAGAGACTGTGGTTGAAAAAGTTGTCACTCCAGCTGAGAATCCTCCAGCCGAGAATAACTTCTACTTTGACATCTGTGGAGTAGACCCAGAACCTCCTGCAAAAAGACTTGTGATGGTGAATCCATCATGGCCGTGATGGGTTCAACATCTGAAAAGATGTACCTCTGTCAGGTACCAAACTTTGGGTTGCAAATGATAAAGACGAGACCGAGCGGGTGACTTGCACGAGAAAGAAGTCCCTGTGTAGTGTCTCCGTCTGAGTCGATTAAGGATCAAACTGATGTAGGCTTGATGATTGAGGACCTTTTAACCGGCCACATGCCTTGTCATGGGTAAGCTTTGCCTCGGTCGGACCAATACCAGAAAGGCCACCACACAATGGGAGTGCAGAGATGGCGAGTGTAGCGTGTACCCTCCATGGCAAGAGGCTAGACAGTGGTGTATCTGTGCTCTCGGTTGGCGTGAACCCATTTTGGTCTTGAGAAACCCAGTGGCAAGTTGACTTATGCAAGGGTTAAGTGCTACATATGTCGTGTGGTTGGAGATCCCCAGCTAGGTATTAATCGATTCGGATCACCGTTACTTCTCGGACATGAAGACTTGGTCACTGCCCTACACGTAGCAATCAAGTGAATTGAAGGAATGATAAAAGACAGCTAGCATAGGCCAAGTGTCTGATCTAGGATAGAAAGAACTCTAGATGCAGGTAACTACTTAACCTAATAATAAAAATGAATTTTTAAGGATCCACTCATAGTAAGCTTTTCTACAAACAGAGTCTTTGAATTTTGGATGAGCTTTACTTTGATTCCCAAAGGCCAGCATATCCTTGAGAGTCTTTTCCTTTGATGGGTAAGACTTGTGAAAGTACACTCCGTACTCAGGGGTTTCAAACCCATGTTGTTGTAGGTGATGAAACAGCTGAGTTCTGCTGTTTGGGGGAGGGTGTTTTGCCTCCCAATAATGTAATAATAAGTTCCGCACTCGAACACCCGGTTATGTAATAAGTACCCTTTCTATATTTATTATATAAATGTAAATTATATTATTGTAATACTTTCCGCTCATTCTCTACTCTGATTACGTGTAATGTCTGCGTGATGGATTAAGCGCTCTTGGGCGATATGATGAAGATACAGATAACCGAACTTGCCGAGTCATTATGTGCACCTGCATGACTGTCTGAGGTCCTTGGGACAAGGACATCTGTAGGTAGGCCTAATACCTTGGGAGGTTCCGTCACAGCTGGTATCAGAGCGAAGCCCGTCTCTTCGGACATTACATAGTACTTCAAAAGATTATTTTTAATACTTACCTTGAAACATTCTTTCATTCTTATCTTGCCACTTTCTGGTAGTAACTTATCTTTTGAAGTCGGGTAATAGAGTGCCAAATAATAGTATACGTAGGAGATAAGGGATCTATGAAAAGTTGGTTCCATAATCATTAGGTCATGCATTCATCATGTTTAAACTACACTAAATAAATCTTCCCCTCTTATGGAGGTATGACGCGTACCAAGACCACCCAACAAAAGGCAACCGGACCTCGTGGTGTGCCACGATATCAGTTGGCTCCTAGACATGAGGGGAGCAGCAGTGGAAGCAACGATCCAATAGGGGATATGGAGGCCAGGGTGGAGCGACTCATGTCAGAACTATGCCATGAAAATAGGTAGCATGCGCGAGATAGCCGCCACATTGCGGAGCTATTAGCGGAGGTTAATCTCTTGCAGCAGGAAATCGTGGAACGAGACATGGCTATCGACTGGGTCGTAAATTCATGCTCTTTCGCCTGGGACTGCGAGGCAAATGCTCTAGCCCGGGTAGCGGAACTAAGCGCATCCCTTTAAAATCTGCAAGCGTATTGTAACACCCTTCATGAAGAGGTGCACGTGTTATATGACCGGTTACATCCGAATGTGCCACCAGAGGTTGCAGCAACGGGAGCCGGACCATCTAGAGCAGCTAGTGGAGGACCTGATGGGGAGTTGGACCTTTTTGGAGCCCCTCCTTCCATGAACCTCGCAGATGAACGTTCTCCCGAGGCTGGCAGTGGAGCAGGAGCGGCCAAGGACGAAGATAATTAGAGTAGTGTAGTTTAAGTAGTGTCCTTATGTAAAGTAAATAAGGAAGTTGAGTTGTACTAATGAGTATGTATACTTATTACCAGTTCAGCATAATGTAATAAAGGTGGTGTTTTCGGCATGTAATAATTCAGGATGTTTTTCTTCCTCAGATGCTATCAAGAACTCATGCTCATGACGGGGCAGGAACTTCCAGCGGCGGGGAGGAAACTCCAAACCCGCCACTTGTACCTCCTACATTGGCTGAGGCTATCGCTGCCTTAGTCAATGCTACTGCTGACAACACACGTTTCCTGCGTGAATTGGTGGGGAATCAATTTCAGCAATAGGGAGGCAGAGGTCAACCTCAAGGGCCACGAGACACCACATACTTGGAGTTTTCTGAAACCCGTCCACCGCTTTTTGTTAAAGCTGGAGAACCTCTGGAAGTAGATGAATGGGTACGGGTTATGGAGCAAAAATTCGGACTGATCCGATGTACTGAAACCCAGAAGCCCCTATTCGCCGCCCAACAGTTGAGAGGTCCTGCCAGCACTTGGTGGGCAAAATTTTCAGCTATTCAGCCTGCTGGACATCTGGTCACGTGGGCAGAATTCAAACAGGTGTTTAGTTTACATTATGTTCCAGAAGGGGTTCTACAGATGAACCTAGAGGAGTTCATACGTCTAAAGCAAGGGGGAGACTCAGTAATGCAATATCTCAACAAGTTTAATCATCTCTCCCAATATGCTATCGATCAAGTGGACACAAATTTGAAAAAGAAAAATTGCTTCATGAGAGGGTTGAATGATCGACTCTAGCGCAAAATGGCCACATGTTTGGATCTCACCTATAGCAGGGCTGTAAGCACAGCACTGTCAGTGGAAGCTAAGAATTCGGGACAAGGAAAAACCAAGAGATATGGGCGTGAAGGATCATATCAAGGGTCTGAAAAGCGGACAAGGTTGGTAATTCATCCCTTCAACCCAAATCGTTCTTCTCCTCGTCCACCCACATATCCCTTCAAGCAACTAGTGTTCATCCGTCCACTCCTGCCCCTGCCCAGAACAATCATCCGAGTGCCCCTGGTGCTCGTTTCCCCGCCCTCCCTAGTTCCTCAAATGGATGCTTTAATTGTGGGAAGTCTAGACACTTTATCAAAGACTGCCCTTATCCAAAGCAGAATAAATCAAATTTCCAATAGACTTCGGGGAACACGACTCAAGGAAAGGGAAATGTGGTCAACCCTCCAGAGGGCAAGAATATGAAGAAAACCGGGCGAGTTTATTACACCCAAGTGGTGACTACCCCAAAAGGAGAACCGGAGATGATGAGTATGTTTCTTATTGCCGACCATCCAGCAGTTATCTTTTTGATTCTGGTGCATCACATACCTTTATGAGCAAGACTTTTGTGGAGAAGCATTGCATACATAGTACTGAATCAAGGGAGGGATTTGTTATTCACTCACCTGGGGGTCAAATATTTACTAAGGAAGTAGTCTTCCACGTACCTGTAACATTGGCCGGACGTGAGTTCCCTACAAACATGATTGTTATAAAGGGACAAGATATAGATGTAATTCTAGGCATGAATTGGTTAGCCCAGAATAAGGCCATCATCAATGCAGATCAAAGGACCATTTAATTGAGTCATGGTCAAGAAAAAGTCAAATTGTCCCTTCTTGTATCTGTCCCAGTAAAAACATCTAGACAAGTTTTTGAGGCCATAGTACAAGAAATACAAGACATTCCGGTTGTGTGTGAATTTCCAGATGTATTCCCTGAAGATTTGCCTGGGTTACCTCCGGAAATGGACGTGGAGTTTGTGATCGAATTGAAGCCCGGTATGGCTCCTATCTCCAGAAGGTCGTACCGTATGCCACCTAATGAGCTGGCGGAACTCAAGACACAATTACAAGATTTATTGGATAAAGGATTTATTAGGCCAAGTTCATCGCCATGGGGATGTCCAGCAATCTTTGTCAAGAAGAAGGATCAGACCCTTCGAATGTGCATGGACTACAGACCCCTCAATGAAGTTACTATTAAGAACAAGTATCCTCTCCCTCAGATCGACATTTTATTCGATCAACTTAATGGAGCCCGAGTGTTTTCTAAAATTGATCTCAAATTGGGCTATCATCATATCCGAATCCGACTCGAGGATATACCCAAGACCGCTTTTACTACTCGGTATGGGTTGTTTGAATATTTGGTTATGTCTTTTGGATTAAGAAATGCTCTAGCCCACTTCACATACTTGATGAATTCGGTATTCATGCCTGAATTAGACAAGTTTGTGGTGGTCTTCATTGATGACATTTTGATATATTCCAAAAATGAGGAAGAGCATGCAAGACATTTGCGGGTTATATTAACGCGCTTGAGGGAACATCAGCTTTATGCCAAATTCAGCAAATGTACGTTCTGGTTGGAAGAAATCCAATTTCTGGGACATGTTTTGTCTGCCAAAGGGATTGCAGTTGATCCCAGCAAGGTCAAGGATATTCTGGAATGGAAATCACCCACTACAGTGCATCAAGTTCGAAGTTTCCTTGGATTGGCTGGTTATTACCGCAGATTTATTCCAGATTTCTCCAAAATTGTTAAACCCATTACTGGGTTATTGATAAATGATACTAAGTTTGACTGGTCCTCTAAGTGCAACGAGGCCTTTGAACAAGTGAAAGTATTATTGACCACTGCACCAGTTTTGGCCCAACCAGATATTGAAAAGCCATTTTATGTTTATTGTGATGCATCAGGCAGTGGACTTGGATGTCTCCTGATGCAAGAAGGACAAGTAATAGTTTATGCTTCAAGGCAGCTGCGCTGGCATGAGGAACATTATCCCACACATGATTTGGAACTGGCTACGGTAGTTCGTGCCCTTAAGATTTGGCGTCATTATCTGTTGGGGAATATGTGTCACTTATATACAGATGATAAGAGTTTGAAGTATATCTTCACCTAGTCAAGGCTAAACATGAGACAAAGAAGGTGGCTCGAGCTAATCAAGGATTATGACTTGGAGATTCATTATCACCTAGGAAAGGCTAATGTGGTGGCAGATGCTTTAAGTCGTAAAGCCTCTTGTCATTGTCTCACAATAAGGATACTTGACACCACTTTATGTTAAGAAATGGAAAAGTTAAATCTAGGGATAGTATAACAAGGAACTTTGACACATTTGAAGCTTGAGTCAATTATTCTACAAAGCATTATTGATGCTCAAAGAACAGATAAGGGTATGAAATATATTCATGGCAAGGCTAATTGTTTTAGGAAAGATGATTAAGGAGTGATATGGTTTAAAGACCACATAGTGGTGCCAAAGGATGCTGAAGTCTGTCAACAAATCCTGGACAAAGCTCATCTTAGTCGGTATTCCATTCACCCTGGAAGCACTAAGATGTATCAAGACTTGAAACAACATTATTGGTGGACTAAAATGAAGATTGAAATCGCACGCTATGTGGAAAAATGTGACACTTGTAGACGTGTCAAGGCAATACATATGAAGGCTGCTGGACCGTTACAATCCTTGCCAATCCCAACCTGGAAATGGGAAGATATCAGTATGGATTTCAGTGTGGGATTACCCAAGATAGCTAAAGGATTAGACTCTATTTGAGTCATAATTGATCGGCTTACAAAGACTGCCCATTTTCTTCCCGTCAAGGTGAAATATCCAGTGGTGGCATATGCAGAACTTTATATCGCTCGTATTCTCAATTTGCATGGAGTTCCAAAGACGATAGTATCGGACTGGGGACCGCAATTTGTATCCAAGTTTTGGGAAGAGCTGCACAAATCTTTGGGTACTAAATTACTCCACAGTTCGACCAATCATCCTCAGACGAGTGGGCAAACTGAGAGGGTAAATCAAATACTTGAAGATATGCTACGAGCATGTGTCCTGGAATTTCCAGAGAAATGGGATGATTGTCTGCCATTGGCAGAATTTTCTTATAATAATAGTTATCAAGAAAGTATTAAGATGGCACCGTTTGAAGCTCTATACGGACGACGATGTAGAACACCCTTAAATTGATTAGAACCCGGAGAACAATGGTTTTTGTGGCGGAACCGTATGAATTATTCTAGCTTAAGTGCCCAAGTCCCACCTTAGAGGCAGCAACACACTTAAATCGGAATAACCCGTCAGTCCCTCAGATCTAGTCTAATTAAGCCACTTACCAAGGATCGAATACCACTAGCTCACTCGAAGGTGAGTCATAGAGAGAATGCAATAAACATGAAGCCACAAGTTAAGGTACTGGAGTTATTACAACAATCAGAGTTTTATGAAAAGAAAACAAGTTTGTAATTAAAGTGCAACGGATAATCGATAACGTCGAATGCTGAGGAATAGGGCAAGGCCTAGCCCACTACTCCTCCTGGTCCTCTCCTGCCGGAGCGGCATCCCACTCAACCATCTAACCCAGTGGCAGGGTGGAAGGCCAAGTCACACCATCAACCATATCCTGTAGCTTACCTGCAAAAATTGTGCCACAAGCAAGGCTGAGTATACTAATACTCAGCTAGACTTACCCGGTGTGAGGAGTCTACTCCTCTACCTCTGGACCATACAGCTGTTTGGCGGAGGGGTTTGGTTTTCCAAAAGCACTAGCCGAGTCTAAAATCAATTTTAGCTTTTCCAGTTCTAGCATCATCAATTTGGCTAGGTTTGCTCCTTTCTAAGCATACATGGTGACAATCATTTAGTGTAATCAACATGTTACCTCAAGTAAAACCTCATTTCACTTTTTACTCAATGCAGTACAAGGGGTCAAGCAGTCTCATTAGCTGCGAGAAGCAGTCGATTCGAATCGAGTTTTAACCTTACAAGGTAAACCTAAACACACGACATGCAGGGGCACTCCGTCCCCACACACGTCAACCATCCCCATCGACCCCCCGTTCATGGCCAGGACTCACCGCCTTGGCATACAATGCTCCACTGACCTCAGCTGTCGCTGTGTAGTGACCGCACTTGTACCCACCATAGCTAGCATGGGAGACCCAGTCTCAGGACAAGTGAGGAGTAAAGTCTGCGCCCGGCTTCACTCAGGTACTAGGCTTACCGGTTACCATATTTCCCGACATGTGCTTAGTACATTCAAACGCTTGACTTAGGTATCCACACATTAATCCTTAATTCCATTTTCGTCTCATAGACAAGGCATCCACCCTGGATCCGAGTCCATAGACCACCATAGATCCCCTTATCAAGATGAATACAATCAAAGCCTGACCTTGTGCGAGTGCTAGAAAAATCACTCGACTTCTACCGAGATCCTAATTAGCAAAGCAGCTACTCAACCTAGCATACTAGTATCCATCTCAAAAAGTAATCCTGAGTTCATGCAACTAGGGTTTCAGACAACTCCTACACTTACGTGCACATTACAAACCTACAAACATTAAGTGTAGTAAAGTAGCAAATATAAATTGGTTATGCATAAAACCGGGGCTTGCCTTCCATAGTTGGGGCCGCGGGGAGATCCTCGGTGGTAGGCTCGGGAGCTGGCTCTTGGACTTCCACTTGGACAGCTCCTTGCTTGGGAATGAGCACGTACTCTCTGTCAGCGAGGTTGCAATCTAATGAATGCAATGAGTGAGATACATGTATGCCATGACATGCAACGTAGTAGTAATAAAAATGATCAAGTTGATAAGGTAAGGCTAAATCTTAAATTTGGGAGTTCTAGTGGTATACTTAGCCATTTTAGCGTCAAGTATGGTCAAGTTTAAGTGGTCAAATTATTTTAGTGTCCCACTGATTCTCTTTTAGTGTCGTAGTGAAAAGTTTATCATGATACTTGCTGAAATAATCATGGGTGAGATTTATTATTCTTACCAATTCTCTCTTTTCCCCTTTTTCTACTATGCTTTTTTAAAGTGGGTTTGAACTACAACCTAGCTTTATAAATTTCCAAAAATTCAGTAAAACTTACAGTAGTTTCTCACTGGTGTATAATTCTCAGTCTCAAAAGTTGGGGTTTCAAATGTTAAGGGTTCACTCTGTACAAAAATATTAACTTTTAGGACAGAGGGGGTGCTTTGAACTACAACTCGTTTTTAACAGTGGATTTTTCTCTAAGGTTTATTTTTTCTGGCAATTAGGTGCAATAATATGACTTTGTACCAAGTTTTAGCCAATGATACCTAATGGTCATTTTATTGTGTTTTTCTTAAAGTTTTAGGGCCTAGTGGTGCTTTCTATTACCACTATACTTGAAAAACGTCAAACAACAAATTTTCAAAATTTTCTATCTTCTTCTTTGTGCAAGAGCAATCATTCTAGAATTTGGCTAAATTTTCTCAAAGGGTAGGGGTGGTAGAATTTCTTGGATTATATGGACTTTTTCATGGGGTAGGGGGTAATGTGTGTTACATCACATTTTTATTATAGTTTTATATTTTTCTCTAGTGGCTTACATCATAAGTAATTGGCTAAAAATTGGTTTGCTCACTGTTTCACCCTTTTTGCCTTTCTTTTGATTTATTTGAAGTATTGGCTAAATCCAAGTTCAATTTGTTTAACTCACTTAATGTGATGATTTGGGGTGTTTATCATTTTTTGTAATGGTGTTTATCAATTTGTTTAACTCACTTAATGAATTTTTCTTGCCATTTTTGTATTTGTCCTTATATTTTTAATCATGGCTTCTCTTGATTTTTTAGCGCCTAATAAAATCTATAACCTTGGATTAGCTCTAGACTAGGGTTTCATATATTTTACTATGTTCTTTATCACTTAAGCATACTAGGAAAAATATGTTCATCCTCTGGTTATTATTTTCTATTACCTTTCTTATTTTTCTAAGGTTTGGACAGAAATAGCTTTTAATGGACATTCTTGGGTTATTCTTGTATACTGGGGTACTTAGTATTTTTAAACAGTGTATATGTTAGGTATGTTCCTCTACAATTTTTCTCCAGACCAGTAGAGAAGTATTTCTATTTTTCTTTGTATTAATAAGGTTTGGACAACTTTCTTATTTAATTCAAAACTGCAAAAATTAGTACAGAAAACATGAGGTTTACTAATTGTGTTTGATAGTGCATAAATAACAGAGTCTAACAAAACTTGTTTGACTAAATTTGGATAAGTATTTCTTAAGTTATGCAATTAACTAATTTACTGCAGATTTAAGGAATTGAATTTTAAAATGGAAAAAGGAATTTCAACTTTGCGTTAGGGTCCCTAGTAAAATTCTCCTACGATCCTTACAAATCAGTCCTCGCTCCACTATTTCACTGAGTCACTGACATTACGCATGACCCCTTGGGTAACCCTAAATCAATCCCGCGGTCCATCCCCTATTAGAACAGTACCCACGGTGGAGGAAAGGGCAGAGGGGCTTACCGGTGGCGAGATAGCTCCGGTGAAGTGTCCAGGGAGGTTGGGGAGGTTACGGCGGTCACGTCGAGGTACGGTTCGGTGTCGGAGGTGGTCAGAGTCGGCTGGTCCACATGCGCAGGCGGGGAAGTTCGTCGGCGGCGAGTATTCCGGCCTACTCACGGCGAGATAGTTCAATTTGTCGGCTCGGGAGGCTTAACCAAGAGATGCAGAGACGGTACACGTGCGGAATTGGAGAATGGCGCAAAGACTTACCCGGTCCAAGCTTGCCGGTGAGCGGAGGAAGTTCGGCGAGGGTGATTTGGGGTCTCCGGCGAGGTTCTGCTGGGTTTGAGGGCTTGGGGAGCTTCACGGGTCTCTAGCGAAGCAAACCGAGCTGCTATCGAGGACTGGGGATGGATGGGGTGGGCTGGCCACGGCGGCGGAAGCTCGGGTGGCTTGGCGGGCGGTGGCGCTTGCTCTCTGCGGCGATCTCCGGTGATCTCTGGCTTGGGCGAGAGTGAGAGTGTGCGAGGGGATACGACTAAGGCCATGGGGCACTTATAGGCGGGGCGAAGCAAAGGCGCGTGTGGAGGGGCGACAACGCGTGGTGGCGCGCGCTGCCGTGGCCAGTCCGTGCTCGGTTGGCCTGACACGGCGTCGAGCACGTGGCTCTTTGCTTCTGCTCGAGTTTAAACGTTCATAGGTTGCAAATCTTCGTGTATTTGGGCATGATCAATATACAAGATATGCTCCCCCGACGTAGCTTTGTCATTTGTGTGTGGAAGTCGAGCGGTTTGGGGTTGTGTACAGTGAGTTGTCGCGTCGCCAAGATGTCAGTGTCACAAGGCCAAGTCCCGAGGTAAATCCATGGCAAGATTATGTCAAACGGCTGAGGAAAGTTCTCAAACTTCGCTAGGGTGTGTTCAGGGAATTTGGCGCCACTTTGTTATTTGGACCAAGTGGATTCAAGTTTTTGAATTAGGAGAACACAGCTGATCTTTGCGAAGAGGTTAAAATTCAGAACTTGGATTTTTCGAATTTCCTATAGAGGTTTTGCTTAAGGGACTATTTTGGGAATTTTACAAAATCCCAATGATCAATCTTGCTTACTACACTTTGTAGTTTATTTAATGAACTATAAAATTGTTAATTGGTCCATATTAAGATTTTGTATTTTCCAAAGTCTTTTCTCTAATTCCCTTTTTGTGCTCAAATGGCCTAATTTGAATAGTGTTAGGGTTTTGAATGCTTTTCTCACTTGAGGTGCATGATGTATTTAGAGTATGTTTATTGAGCTAAAAAAACTTAACATAGGCTTTTAATCCCTTAAATTTTGGTGTCTCTTGCCTTATTAGAGCCACATGTGATAATGGTCACAAGTTGGGGTACTGGGAGAAACCCTAAGTAACACTAGGGTGTTACAGCCCTCCCCCTTAAAGGAATCTCGTCCCGAGATTCGGTAGGAGTCCTTCGGGGGTGAAAAGAAGGTTATGGCTTGTTTTCATGGCGTGGGTTTGTGTAGCAAGGTTCTTTAGAAACATGCTCTTCGAATGTCATTCTCTTTGCAACTTCAGAAGGAAGTCCTTTTTGTTTCCGTTTAACAGCTTAACTTGATTTATGTTAAGATCATTCTTCTTATATTTAGATTCAAAGGCAGGGGGCTGGTGTATGGTTACGTACCGATTCCCTTAGGTAGACAATTTGGGTATTTTGATCATAGAAATTCCTCAGTCCCCCATGTAGCTTCTTCCTCTGAATGGTTGCCCCATTGGATCTTATACATTTTGATCGACCTCGCACGAGTTGATCTTTCCTTGCAATCTAGAACGTTGGAAGGGTACTCTTGATATGATAGATCTGGCTCTATCTCCGCTTCTGGTTCTGCTATGACCTCAGTTGGCAAACGAACACATTTCTTTAATTGGGATACATGGAACACATTGTGGATGGCGGACATTTTTGTAGGTAGCTTCAATTTGTATGCCACAGGTCCACATGCTTCCACGATTTCATAAGGTCCAATGTAGCGAGGGGCTAACTTGCCCTTGATCCCAAACCTTTGCACTCCTTTTGTGGGTGATACTTTTAGATATACAAAATCTCCCACTACAAACTTGAAAGGTTTTCTTCTCTTGTCATGGTAGCACTTCTGCATGGCCTGAGCAACTTCTAGATTCTTCCTTATCAATTTGACCTTCGATTTGGCTTCTGTCACTAGGTTAGGTCCAAAGATGTCTCTTTCTCCAGGCTGAGACAAGTTGAGGGGTGTTCGACACCTTCTTCCATATAGGGCTTCAAAGGGTGCCATCTTCAGGCTGGATTGATAACTGTTGTTATAATCAAACTCTGCCAAGGAGAGGTACTTATCCCAGTTTTTCCCACAATCGATCACACAAGCCCTTAGCATATCTTCAAGAATTTGATTTACCCTTTCGGTCTGACCATCAGTCTAGGGGTGGTAAGCTGAACTTCTTAGTAGCTTAGTTCCCAAAGACTCTTGAAATTGCCCCCAAAATCTGGCTATAAATTGGGCTCCTCGGTCCGAGACAATTGTCTGGGGTAACCCGTGCAAACACACAATTCGGTCAATGTACAGCTCTGCATACTTATGAGCCTTATCGGTGGTGTGCACTGGAAGAAAATGTGCCACTTTCGTCAATCGGTCCATAATGATCCAAATTGAATCATGATGCCGAGAGGTGTTGGGCAGACCCACAATGAAATCCATGCTGATGTCATCCCATTTCCACGAAGGTATCGATAGGGGTTGCAAGGCACCAGCTGATTTTAAGTGGCTTGCCTTTACCCTCTGACATGTGTCACATTCCGATACATACTGAGCTATCTCTCTTTTCATTCTGGTCCACCAATACAGGGGCTTCAGATCATGGTACATCTTGGTGCTTCCCGGGTGCATGGAGAATTTGGAGAGATGAGCCTCATCCAAGGTTTTCTTCTTGAGATATCTATCTTTAGGAACCACCAATCTGTCTTCAAACGATAGTATCCCTTTGCTATCTTGGCGAAAGCACTTATACTTGCCACTTTTTGATTAAGATTCTCCTTGATGATTTGCACTCCCTTATCACTGAGCTGGGCCATAATTATCTGGTCTTGCAAGGCTGGCTCGACGGAGAGGTGAGACAAGGTACCAGAAGGAATTACCTCGATCCTCATCTTACACAACTCGTCACACAGGGTATTGATGCGAGAATCCATCATCATACAGTTGCATTGTGACTTCCGACTCAAGGCATCAACTACCACATTGGCTTTCCTCGGGTGGTAGTGTACTTCCAAGTCATAGTCCTTGATCAATTCTAGCCATATTCTCTACCTCATGTTGAAATCAGCCTGAGTAAAGATGTACTTGAGGCTCTTGTGATCTGTATAGATGTTGCATTGGGTTCCCATCAAGTAGTGCCTCCACATTTTTAATGCATGAACCACGGCTGCCAACTCTAAGTCATGAGTGGGGTAATTTTTCTCGTGAGGCCTGAGTGCTCTTGACGCGTAGGCAATGACTCAGTTGTCTTGCATCAAAACACAACCCAGTCCAGTGCCAGAGGCATCACAATATACATCAAATGGCTTGTTGTTGTCAGGATGTGCTAACACGGGGGCTGTGGTCAGATGCTGCCTCAAGGTGTGGAAAGCATCTTCGCATTTCTAACCCCATTCGAGTTTTGCTGCCTTCTTCAACAATTCAGTCATGGGCTTCACAATTCAAGAGAAGTCTGGAATGAATCGTCGATAATACCCGGCCAATCCCAAAAAACTCCGAATCCGACGGACAATTGTGGGTGGCTTCCAATTCATTACTTCTTGCACCTTATCTGGATCAATAGCTATGCCATCTTGAGAGATAGTGTGACCCAACAATTTAATCTCCTTTAGCCAGAAATCACATTTAGACAATTTGGTGTAAAGACAGTGTTCTCTCAGGCATTGGAGCACTACATGCAAATGACCGACATGCTCTTCTTTGTTCCTTGAGTACACCAAGATATCGTCGATGAAAACCACCATGAACTTGTCCAGTTCAGGCATGAAGACTGAATTCATCAGATACATGAAGTATGCTGGCGCATTTGTCAACCCAAACGACATCACCAAATACTCATACAACCCGTATCTAGTTGAGAAGACAGTCTTCGGAATATCTCTTGCTCGTATCTTGATTTGATGGTAGCCGGAGCGAAGGTCTATTTTGGAAAACACTTTGGCTCCGACCAATTGATCGAAAAGAACATCAATACGAGGCAAAGAATACTTGTTTCTGATAGTCACCGCATTGAGTGGGCGGTAATCTATACATAATCTCAAGCTTTCATCCTTCTTTACGAACAAGGCTGGACATCCCCAAGGTGAAGTACTTGGGCGGATGAAAACCTTGTCCAACAACTCTTGCAGATGTTTCTTCAATTCTGCCAATTCAGCGGGTGGCATCTGGTAGGGCCTTTTGGAAATAGGTGTCGTTGCAATTCGATGGCGAATTCAATATCCTGGTCTGGCGGCATTCCTGGCAACTCATCAGGAAAAACATCTGCATACTCACAGACCACTGGAATTTTCTTCAAGGGTAACTCTATCATAGCAAATGCACATGACCGAGTGGTTTCTTGGCTGGGCAGAAATAAGGTGAAATTTCCACAGATTGGGGAGTGGACTTCAACGATGCTGTTGGCGACATTTAGCACCACTTGGTGCTGGGTCATCCAATTGGCTCCCAAAATGATATCCACATTATCCATCCCCAGAATGAGGAGGGTGGTTTTGACAATTTTGCTTCCCGGCCGAATAGGCACATTTTGATTTAATTGATTTGTTGCAACCTTGCCTCCTGGCGTTGTGATCATGAAAGACCCTCGGGTATGATAGAAAGGGAATTGACAGTTGGCACTGAACTTCTAGCTAATGAAACTATGTGATGCACCAGAGTTGAAGCGTCCCCAATCCTCTGGGACTCAAATGTGATACAATTACTAGTCCCAGAAGGCTAGTTAACACATTTATACATCAGATGATTCTAGACCTGCTTAAACGAGACAAACCTATAAAGGTGGCGATCAACTTTAAGAGTTGGTCCACAACTAGGGACATATCATCAGAGTGGGGCTGAAGCAGCCCGATATACGCAGCGAAGCAAATCAGCGGTCCAACAGCCACAGGCAAGGTTGGGAACAGGCGTAACTCTTACCCGATCTCCTTTTTCTAAAAAACAACAAATAAGCAAGGGTGAGTACCAACGTACTCAGCAGCCCACCTTCACCTGCGGAATAGGGAAATCAGATATAATGCATGGAATATGTGGAGCTCAGGATATTTTGTAGAAACAACAATATTTTATGCAGGGTTGTTTTGTAAAACATTTTGTATTTTTCAAAGCGCATCCTCTCCCAAAGGAGCACGAAGTTTTTTTTCAATATAGAACAAAATCCCCTGGACTAAACCATCCAGGTATCTCAGCAGTTTCCCACTGGTTTTCATTTTCAAAAATAGCTACTGGACATCCCGTCCACCATAGCTCACGGCTCAAACGCCGGACCTTTTAAAAACCACTTTTCTCAAACGCACCTCTTTTTTTAAAACAAAACACTAATTGCCATACAACACCAGACTCGTCCATTCCTGTGGACACAGACTATTCGAATAGGTTTTCAAACTCTATGCAGAGGTGTACACTTTACCCACTAGTCCGGCTCTGCGATCTTAGTGCCTTGAGATCCGACACCGAATCTCTTTCTTTCCTCGCACGTCCTAACCTTAACGGTTATACCGGAAGGAGTCAGGCCACCGCCATGTCGAAACCAGACAAAACATTTCCCCTCCTTATCCTCCCGGTGCTCCCCAACCTTCATAACCCTGAGGTTGGACCGTACGAGTTCAGATTGAGTGACTGCCCACACAGTCTCGAGTGGTTGTACTTATCATGAGTACAGGTAGTGAAGGATGACAAACCGGTCTTTATATGAGGGGACAATCCTTCTGCTCATGCCTAAATCAGCTAAACCATCACCTTAGGCCCTCCCCTAAACCAGGGAGTCCCTGATCATCCCTACTCAAAGGTGATAAGGGTGAAAACCCTTCATCATACACATTTTGAAAAGCATTTTCTTTTGAAAAACTCACACCTTTTCTCAAATCATTTGTAACAAATATATTAAGGATTGATTGCGGCAAGCGGCTTGGGTGGCCATAATAAATTGTCTCAAAATCATATCATGCATAAAATAACAGGCTAATGGTTGTGGTTGAAAAATCATAGGTAATTTATGCATCAAAGGGATCTAGTGAGCTTGCCGTGCTTATTCGGTGAAGGGGGAAGGAGAGCTCGTGGAACTAGCTTCTGGCTCCACCGCCTGGCGTAGACTTGCAGATCTGGCCTCCGCAAGACGACACGAACGCTCTGATAACTATGCAACATGAGCAAGCAAACATACAAACCAGCAAGTATACCAACAAATATTTAATATAGTGGTCAGAATAGCGATATATGGATGGGTAGAGTCTTGAGTAGAATCTATGTCATGTGGTGTTGTGATACTACTGGTGGTGGAGCGGAGGTGCTTACCAGGAGGGTGGACTGGAGGCGAAGCGACACTATGCGTGTAGCCGGAAGAACGGAGTAACTGAGTAGGTAGGGTGTTTTCCTTGGCTGAGGGTGTTGAGTGTGTGTGGAGAGGAAGAGGGTAGCTGGGTGTATTTATAGCTGGGTGTATGTGGTGTAGCACAGTGAAGTTCACTGTTGGTGAGAATAGTGACGAATGAATCGTCTGACTTAGTATGAACAGGAGAGTTATAGGCAGAATATGGGACAAGAGTATTTTGGGAGTTTTCTAGAATATAGACCATGCTTAAGGGATGACATGGTTGGACAGAGAATAGTTTGATAAGAATTTAGAAACAAGAATTATTGGAATCTGAGTTTGGGAGCCTGGTTCATAGGAATCTCAAAGTTAAGCGTGCTCAACTTGGAGAAACCTGGGATGGGTGACCAGATGGGAAGTTCCCTACTGGAAGGAAAATCACAGTCACCGGAGTTCGTATGACTGGAATATGGGTCTAGCTGGTCTTAGGTGGACTGGACAGCATGATGGATGAGTAGTTGAAATTTGGGGTGATCGGATGATCGATGAATAGTAACAACAAATAGTAACGATAGTGAATAGTGTCGATGAATAGTAATGATGAATAGTAATGGTGAATAGTCCGTATGAACGAACGATGAACGATGAATAGGAACTATGAACGAACGGACGAACGATCAAATGATCGGACGAACGAACGATCGGAATTTTGGCAGCATAACGACAGGACATAGATTATATGGAAGAACGATGAATAGGGACTATGAACAAACGATGAATAGGAACTATGAATGAACGATGAACGATCGAATGATCGAACGAACGAACGATCGAATGATCGAACGAACGAACGATCGGAATTTTGGCAACATAACGGCAGGAAAAAGATTATTTGGACGAACGAACGGACGAACGATCGAATGATTGGACGAACGAACGATTAGAATTTCGGCAGCATAACGACAGGACAAAGATTATCTGGAAGAACGATGAATAGGGACTATGAACGATGAATAAGAACTATGAACGAACGATGAACGATCGAATGATCGAACGAACGAACGATCGGAATTTCGGCAGCATAATGGCAGAAAAAAGATTATTTGGACGAACGAACGGACGAACGATCGAACGATCGGACGAACGGACGAACGAACCATGAATGATCGGACGAACGATCGAACGATCGGACGAACGAACGAACAAACTAAGAACAGGGGGACGAACGATCGAAGAACGACTGAACGATCCTTGTGCTAGTGTGTGCTTGTGTGGAACATGGAGTGGGTGTGTGTGGGGGGGGGAAGAGAGTTTCCATGAAATGGCTTGGGGTGGGATGAGAGGAGACCCTTGCCCCTCTATTTATAGCCATGGTGGGGGATTAGGGGGAGGGATGAGAGGATTAGTGGGATATTAGCATGTATTTGTCTTGTATAAGTGAGATTAGCTTGTAGAGCTCACTGTATGACACTGGAGGCATACGTATACGTATGAGCATGAGAAAAGTTATAAAGAAAATATTTGTAGGGACTTGGAAAATGATTATGAAGGTATTTCTTAGGAAGAAAATACTTGGAGATATATTGGTGGAATATTTGGGTAATATTTCTGGAAAGAATTTGAGGGGGATCACTAGGGAAATATCTGGACAGTATTTCTGGAAAGAATTTGAGGGGGATCACTAGGGAAATATTTGTAGGATATTTTGAGGAGGATTTTGGAGAGAATATAGACCACTATATTTTATTTGCTGATATCAACTCACAAACAAACATTTTGAAATGAAATTTGAAATTCATTTTGAATTTAGAGCGAGTTTGAGAAAATTTCAGGATTTGAATTTTTGGGATGCTACAAATCTACCCCACTTAAAAGGAATCTCGTCCTCGAGATTCGGCTTAGAAGGGTTATGGGTATAGCTTTACTTCAGCTACATATCTTCACTTTGCAACTCTTCGAGGAGATGGAACTTCAACAAGATCTGGCCTTGAGGAGCATCTGGTTGCCGATTGCAAACGCTGATTCGGGCTGCTCAAGATCATCTTCAGGCTTCTAGGTTTCGCTTGGCAGCTAGCTTATTGAAGAAGCATTGATGCCAACACGCAAACCTTTCTCTTACGAACTTCCACATGGATTCCTTCCTTGATTAGTCTTCTGGTGCTTTATCAACAAAACTTGGGTGACCACTTCTCATCCAGAAACTTATATGCTTTGATGATCTGGTCCTCCACAAGCTTGCTACATGCCTTCTTCTTTTTCTCCATAGCAGGAACCTTACTGGAACACTACCCCACTTAAAAAGAATGAGGGTAGAACTCTTGAATCTTGGGGATTTGAACTCCTTGAAGTACCTCATATCAAGGGTGTTATGAGGCCTTCTTCTGCTGTTGCTGCTTGACCAGGCTGCGGAGAGATGACTAACATGGGGTTGATTCTGGGAAAACCTTCTTCTTATCTTATCTTTACTATTTTCTTTTCTCTTCTCACTGCCTCTTTCTTTCTCTTTGCTCTTCCCACTAGAGGATTCTATCAAAGAGTATTACCATCACACATTGGAGGAAACCAAAGATTATGAACCATGTACAACAATCTTCAACCCAAGAATCACCAAGCATTGTGATCTCAGGGGCCAGGGAGTGGAAAATGGATTTGCTCGCGATTTGGCAGGGGCGATTTATCAGGCGTGTGCTTTGCTTGGGATGGGAACTGAGGGAGCTGGTGGGGGTTTTATAGGCGAGTGGGGGGGGGGTTCTCGGTTGCAGAGTGGTGGTGATGGAGTAGGTGCTACGCGGTAGCGAGTGCGACAAGGGGAGGGGGGTCTGGTGTTGCCAGCGATGATGGTGGTGGTGGGTGCGCTGCAAAGGGGAAGTGGGGCGGTGGTGGTGCGCATGGGGGCGGGCACACGTGCAGGGGGCACGGGTGAGTGGTGGGGTCAATGACCCTGATGTTTGTGGTCTCTGGTTCCAAGAATCTTTGCCTCTCTGTATGGTAATAACTCCTTCTGTCCTCTTTTCCTGTTTACTTTGACTCAGGGGCAGTGCTTTGATTCTCACGGTCGGTCCTTTTGACTTAGCGGCTGGACTGGTTTCTTCTGTAGCTTGTTCCAGGCTTCAAGGGTAAGCTTCCCGGTATCTTCTTGGGCAAGGTGCTTTTCTCTTGAGATGGGTTAAGATGAGAATGGAAGCATAAGGTGAGGATTAGCTCTAATTTGTGATCTATGTTTTTAGAGAAAACCTTTCTTAAAAAGAAAGAAAACACACAAGCTCAGCAATGATAAGAACAAACAAATCAAATGTTTTGAATAAGGGAAGAATAGAGTTTTTCCAAAGCACGAACTACTCAGATTCGGGGGCTAAGCATAACTACTATTGCTTGGCTCCTGAATTGAGAACTATGCTAAATGCAACTTATGGGCACTAACGTTAAAGCATCACATATGCACTCAAAAAGAGGAGAAAACATCAAGCGAAATTCATTTTGAAATGCCCTAGGGGGGCACACAATTAGAGTTTTTCAAAACACGCGGCTACATGGTTACCTCTCATACATGCAGGGCTCTACCAAAGTGAAGAAAAACTTCACTACCCAATGCACGCAGAGGACTGGGTATAACTAATTCAGATCTGGCAGCTTCTCTTCTGGCAAGGCTGGCGCACAACTTCAATCTGAGATATCTCCTGGATGGATCAAGAGGGAGCTGATGTTGATGACTTCTTCCGGCGGCGACTGAAATGGCAAGACGGGGTCGAACTCTTCTTCAAGCGAGACAGGCTCTTGTAGTTCCTCAGAGGGCGGCAGTGCTGGTGGGGTGCTTGCGGCTTCTTCTTTAGTCTCAAGGGAGGGTGCTGGAATCTTCTTCATGGTGAGGGGCTCAAACAACTCCGGTGGGGGATCTTGGGAGGATTCAGGGTGCTCTTGCTTATCCATAGCCTGAGGGAAGACTGGAATTCCTTCCAAGACTATGGCACCTTCCAGGAGTTCCCAAGCCTTCTTCTCTCCTCTGATAGAGACCGGGTGACCTTCAAGAATATGGGGATCTTTAGCTCTCCTGGGTTGAACTGGGTTGGTTGAAGTGGGCTCTTGGATCCGCAGGGCTCTACGTTGGTTATGGGTGACCAAGTAGGGCTCCATCAACTTCTGGACATGCTCATCCTTGGCTTGCTTTAGGGCTTCAACAGCAATGACTTCACGACTTTCCAAGGCAGCTACACGGGCTTGAGTTGAGGTGAGATCCACATGGTGCTTACGGTTGCGCTTCTTTGCATCTTCTGCTCGGGCAATCATCTGATGGTGGTGCCAAGCCAAGAAATCATACTGTGCATCAAGGGTGAGCAGGTATGCAGTGAGGTACACGACTATGGGGTCGTCCTCAAGCAGCTGCTGCCCTTCCAATGCACGCATCCTGGCCATCCAAGTGGGACGGTCTCTCTGAAAGGGCAGAAAGAATCTGAGCGGGGTGTCGGCCACTTCTTCTTCATAGATCTCACACAGGGCCCTCAATGCCTTGCGAGCGACGACTTGGCAGGTGTCTTTGAATCTATGCCCAGCAGCAGTGACACTCCATTCCACATGGTGTGGACTGGATCCAATGTATACAGTCACGACACACTTCTCTGTGCCATGCTCGATGAATTCACGACCATCATACTCTGGCTGGCTCCTGATTCTGAGGCGAACTGTGCATGCTCTCAGCAACTTGGGGAAACCATCTTCATTCTGGCAAAAGCCAGTTTGGCAGCGAACCTCCATCTGACTTCTGAGAGAAGGAAAGGGGGAAAGCAATTTTGAAATGAAAGGATGAGAGCAAGATTTTTTTTAAGAAAATAGTTTGGACTCAAAAACTTTTGATCAGGCTAAGGGTTACGTCCTGCGGCCAACCTAACAGCTTCGATACCACCTAAAGCGTCCCCAATCCTCTGGGACTCAAATGTGATATAATTACTAGTCCCAGGAGGCTAGTAAACACATTTATACATAAGATGATTCCAGATCTGCTTAAACGAGACAAACCTATAAAGTTGGCGATCAACTTTAAGAGTTGGTCCATAACTCGGGACATATCATCAGAGTGGGGCTGAAGCAGCTCGATATACGCAGCGAAGCAAATCAGCGGTCCAACAACCATAGGCAAGGTTGGGAACAGGCGTAACTGTTACCCGATCTCCTTTTTCTGAAAAACAACAAATAAGCAAGGGTGAGTACAAACGTACTCAGCAGCCCACCTTCACCCGCGGAATGGGGAAATCAGATATAATGCATGGAATATGTGGAGCTCAGGATATTTTGTAGAAACAACAATATTTTATGCAGGGTTGTTTTGTAAAACATTTTGTATTTTTCAAAGCGCATCCTCTCCCAAAGGAGCAGGAAGTTTTTTTCAATATAAAACAAAATCCCCTGGACTAAACCATCCAGGTATCTCAACAGTTTCCCATTGGTTTTCATTTTCAAAAACAGCTACTGGACTTCCCGTCCACCATAGCTCACGGCTCAACCGTCGGACCTTTTAAAAACCACTTTTCTCAAACGCACCTTTTTTTGAAAACAAAACACTAATTGCCATACCACACCAGACTCGTCCATTCCTGTGGACACAGACTATTCGAATAGGTTTTCAAACTCTACGCAGAGGTGTACACTTTACCCACTACTCCGGCTCTGCGATCTTACTGCCATGAGATCCGACACCGAATCTCTTTCTTTCCTCGCACGTCCTAACCTTAACGGTTATACCGGAAGGAGTCTGGCCACCGCCATGTCCAAACCGAACAAAACATTTCCCTCCTTATCCTCCCTGTGTTCCCCAGCCTTCATAACCTTGGGGTTGGACCGTACGAGTTAAAATTGAGTGACTGCCCACACAGTCTCGAGTGGTTGTACTTATCATGAGTACATGTAGTGAAGGATGACAAACCGGTCCTTATATGAGGGGACAATCCTTCTGCTCACGCCTAAACCAGCTGAGCTATCACCTTAGGCCCTCCCCTAAACCAGGGAGTCCCTGATCATCCCTACTCAAAGGTGATAAGGGTGAAAACCCTTCATCATACACATTTTGAAAAGCATTTTCTTTTGAAAAACTCACACCTTTTCTCAAATCATTTGTAACAAATATATTAAGGATTGATTGCGGCAAGCGGCTTGGGTGGCCATAATAACTTGTCTCAAAATCATATCATGCATAAAATAACAAGCTGAGGGTTGTGGTTGAAAAATCATAGGTAATTTATGCATCAAAGGGATCCAGTGAGCTTGTCGTGCTTATCCAGCGAAGGGGGAAGGAGAGCTCGCGGAACTGGCTTCTGGCTCCACCGCCTGGCGTAGACTTGCAGATCTGGCCTCCACGAGACGACACGAACGCTACGATAACTATGAAACATGAGCAAACAAACATACAAACCAGCAAGTATACCAACAAATATTTAGTATAGTGGTCAGAATAGCGATATATGGATGGGTAGAGTCTTGAGTAGAATCTGTGTCATGTGGTGTTGTGATACTACTGGTGGTGGAGTGGAGGTGCTTACCAGGAGGGTGGACTGGAGGCGAAGCGACACTATGCGTGTAGCCGGAAGAGCGGAGTAACTGAGTGGGTAGGGTGTTTTCCTTGGCTGAGGGTGTTGAGTGTGTGTGGAGAGGGAGAGGGTAGCTGAGTGTATTTATAGCTGGGTGTATGTGGTGTAGCACAGTGAAGTTCACTGTTGGTGAGAATAGTGACGAATGAATCGTCTGACTTAGTATGAACATGAGAGTTATAGGCAGAATATGGGACAAGAGTATTTTGGGAGTTTCTAGAGTATGGACCATGCTTAAGGGATGAAATGGTTGGATAGGGAATAGTTTGATAAGAATTTAGAAACAAGAATTATTGGAATCTGAGTTTGGGAGCCTGGTTCATAGGATCAAAGTTAAGCGTGCTCAACTTGGAGAAACTTGGGATGGGTGACCAGATGGGAAGTTCCCTACTGGAAGGAAAATCACAGTCACCGGAGTTCGTATGACTGGAATATGGTTCTGGCTGGTCTTAGGTGGACTGGACAACATGATGGATGAGTAGTTGAAATTTGGGGTGATCGGATGATCGATGAATAGTAACGATAAATAGTAACGATGATGAATAGTGTCAATGAATAGTAACGATGATGAATAGTAACGGTGAATAGTAATGATGAATAGTGATGGTGAATAGTCGTATGAATGAACGATGAATAGGAACTATGAACGAACGGATGAACGATCGAATGATCGGACGAACGAACGATCGGAATTTCGGCAGCATAACGGCATGACAAAGATTATCTAGAAGAACGATGAATAGGGACTATGAACGAACGATGAATAGGAACTATGAACGAACGATGAACGATCGAATGATCGAACGAACGAACGATAGGAATTTCGGCAGCATAACGGCAGGAAAAAGATTATTTGGACGAACGAACGGATGAACGATCGAATGATCGGACGAACGAACGATCAGAATTTCGGCAGCATAACGACAGGATAAAGATTATCTGGAAGAACGATGAAAAGGGACTATGAACGAACGATGAACGATCGAATGATCGAACGAACGAACGATCAGAATTTCAGCAGCATAACGGCAGGAAAAAGATTATTTGGACGAACGAACGGACGAACGATCGAACGATCGGACGAACGGACGAACGAACCATGAACGATCGGACGAACGAACGAACAAACTAAGAACAGGGGGACGAACGATCGAAGAACGACCGAACGATCCTTGTGCTAGTGTGTGCTTGTGTGGAACATGGAGTGGGTGTGTGTGGGGGGGGGAGAGTTGCCATGAAATGGCTTGGGGTGGGATGAGAGGAGACCCTTGCCCCTCTATTTATAGCCATGGTGGGGGATTAGGGGGAGGGATGAGAGGATTAGTGGGAGGATGAGAGGATTAGTGTGAGATTAGCATGTATTTGTCTTGTATAAGTGAGATTAGCTTGTAGAGCTGACCGTATGACACTGGAGGCATACATATACGTATGAGCATTAGAAAAGTTATTTGTAGGGACTTGAAAAATGATTATGAAGGTATTTCTTAGGAAGAAAATACTTGGAGATATATTGGTGGAATATTTGGGTAATATTTCTGGAAAGAATTTGAGGGGGATCACTGGGGAAATATCTGGACAATATTTCTGGAAAGAATTTGAGGAGGATCACTGGGGAAATATTTGTAGGATATTTTGAGGAGGATTTTGGAGAGAATATAGATCACTATATTTTATTTGCTGATATCAACTCGCAAACAAACATTTTGAAATGAAATTTGAAATTCATTTTGAATTTAGAGCGAGTTTGAGAAAATTTCAGGATTTGAATTTTTGGGATGCTACAAGAGTCAAACAGAATTAATGCAGGTTGATTGAAAACGGAAAAAATACCAGTCATAACGGGCGCTCCTTCAGGTAACTCCTCCAGAGTAGTGAAGTTGAGCTGCCCTTGCCTAAACTGCACCTTCTGCTTCCTTCCTCTGTCTTGGTTCGGTGCTGGCACCTGCCTCGGCTGATTTCGTGGGCAAGTTTTGGCATAGTGGCCCACATTGCCACACGTGAAGCATTTATTTGTTTCCATTCCCTTGGCGGAACTGCTGCTACGGCTGTTGAGGTTGATTGTTCCTTAGGGCGGGGGCTAGAAAACGGTTGGGTGCTGGCTGCTGCTGAGGTGGCCTGATAACCCATCTTCCTGCCTGCTGCTGGAATCCTCTGCTCTGACTGTTGGAGACAATCCAGAATCTTTGGGGTGGAGCTGAGGGACCTGATATTGGTGCCTTCCTCTTCTTCTCTACCCGGTGAGCTACAATACAGTCTTTCTGTGATATGGCTAGGTTGACCAATTCATTGAAGCTGTCAGCCCAAACAATGTTGAGACGCTCACATAACTTGGTGTTAAGACCTCTACGGAAACAGTCTCTCTTCTTTTCATCCGAGTCTGCATGATAGCCCGCATACTTGCACAGGTCGTTGAAGGCCTAGGCATACTGCAGCACAATGCGGATTCCGTGAGTTAATGCTAGAAACTCATTCAGCTTGCGATCCAGAATCCCTGCTGGAATATGGTGTCCCCTGAAAGCAGTCTTTAATTCCTCCCATGTCACTTCATGATCAACGGGTAACATGGCACGGAAATGGTCCCACCATGTCCTAGCAGGTCCACGAAGCTGCTGTGCGGCGAAGCGAGTCTTGGTGTCGTCGGGGCAAGCTCGCGTGAGGAGTGGGAACTTTGACTCCACAACCCTTAGCCACACATCGGTGTCTAGCGGATCCTCTACCTTGGTGAACAGGGTGGCTGCGTGCTCAGGAATTCTTGATAGGTTACCACGGCCGAAGGACGCTGCGGCTGGCCTCCACCATACTGCTGAGGGTGGGGCTGGCGCTGTAATAGCTACCGCAGAATCTCATTCTGCTGAGCCATCAGCTCTTGCACCATGGGAGCTAGAGGTGGCGGGGGAACCTGCTTGTTCTGCTCGCGACGCTGCCTAGCTGCCATCTGAAAACAAGAATTTTGGCCATCATTATCTCGACTCATGGTTCCAACATAATTTCTTTATATTATGAGAAGAAAATGTCATAGCAAGGTACTGAAACCACACGAGAATAACATGACTGCATTCGCTTCATTACTCACAAAAGTTTTCCTGGGTTACAACATTTTAGGGGAAATTACCCATAAGCTTAGTCCAAAATCTGATGCCAAACTAAGCTCGCGTGGGTTTCTATTCTCCTAATGCGTCAAACTAACCCATCAACCTTGAGTGGTAGAGGCAACACTGGATGCAGGTGAAGGGGGCATCGCGGAGGAGTCGCATTGGGACCAGGGGCTGGCTCTAATTCCTCGGGAGCCTCTTCTTCCTCGCTTCCGGCCTCGTTTGCCTCCATATCCTGATGGTGCATCTCCAGGTGGTCGTTAGCTTCCTCAAGCTCCTCCTGCACATCATGGAGCTGGATCTCCAGGAAATTGATAGTGTTATCCCAGATCTCCACCTGTTACTCTATGGTTGTGATGCGCTAGCTTAACTGTTCCACCTGTAAGTCATTTTCCACCAATTCTGAAGACAAGTCGACCACGAAGTCCTCTCGACTGTCGAGGGTGAGCTTAGTGGTCTGAGCCAAGTTAGTGAGGTGTGCCATGGCGTTGCTCTGCAGGGCCTATAGGCTGTACAGTGCGCTCATACACTGGACAGTGATCCTCCCAACTTGGTCGGGATGCATGGCCCACACGTCCTTCACGTGGCTCACTCGGTTGCACCACATGGGGTCATCCCTCTTCTCAGCGGGGAAGAGTCCTAGTGGGTGCATTACCATCTCCAAGGGATGGTATTCGTAGAAAGTCGTCAGGGTCTTCATAGCTGCAGCCTCGGTGGTGTTGTCCGTCCTGAATCCAATAGTCTCAGAGTCAAGGGAACGCCATCCCGGCTGTAGAGGGTGAGCCTCCAGAGTCAGCCAAACCCTGCAACGTGGCACCCGATGCTCCTCGTATAGCTGCACCGTATACAGAGGGGGCGTAGGGTAACTGGCAGAGCTGAGCACCTCCCACAAGATGGAAAGGAAACCCTCGTGGGAAAGGTAGTCGGAACTGAAACGAGTATCTCCTCCGTTGATGGGGGTGGGTGAAGTCATCTATGAAAGAGGATTAGACGTAAACGTTATGGTAGTGGAAAGGAAAAACATGTGCCCGGGTTGTTAACACGAGGTGGGTTAATTCCGATTTGTCTACCCATTTCACAATTCCTTATTAACCCTATTGTTACATTCCTACTTAGATGCATTTTCTTTTAATTTCTAATCTTTCATGTTTTATAATGCATGCATGCTGGAAAGAACGCCTCCTCACAGGTCAGAAGGGTGCTTTTAAGGCATCCTTACAATTCCAAGACTGGACTATATGGCCTACTTAATTAGCCACCTGCTTTCCCCCTATTCCTAAGGCCTTTCGTCCTAGGTCTAGCGTTCTAGTCCTGATGATTCCAACACTGGTTTCTAGGCAATTTTTATTTTTGAAAAGTTGGTATTCACGACTTATTGATTTCTTTATGGTGGCATTCGCTCTGATACCAGTTGTGGCGGAACCGCCCGAATTATTCCAGCTTAAGTGCCCAAGTCCCGCCTTAGAGGCAGCAACACACTTAAATCGGAATAACCCGTCAGTCCCTCGGATCTAGTATGATTAAGCCACTTACCAAGGATCGAATACCACTAGCTCACTCGAAGGTGATCACAGAGAGAATGCAATAAACATGAAACCACAAGTTAAGGTACTGGTGTTATTACAACAATCAGAGTTTTATCAACAGAAAAACAAGTTTGTAATTAAAGTGCAGCGGATAATCGATAACGTCGAATGCTGAGGAATAGGGCAAGGCCTAGCCCACTAGTCCTCCTGGTCCTCTCCTGCCGGAGCGGCATTGTAACACCCCTGGTGTTACTGCCACTAAAACTTGAGCATAACATCATGAGCATTAGCATATCATGTGCTTGTTACACTTAGAATGCATTCACTAGGTAAAAATTTCAAACAATTTGTATTGATGTGACTTGTTATGTGTGGAACCCTAAGGTAGGGTACTTAGCCCTAAACTAGGCTTAGGAGTGATGATCAAGCCCCAAGAATGAGAAAACTTCAAAACTCATTAAAAATGGTCATAAGATATCACCTATAATGAACTTGAGTGACATCCAAACCCTAGGAGTGCCAGAAACCCTAAAAAGACCACTGAAAACCCCAAATTGAAACCCTAGGGGGTTATATGTAAATTTTGCACACTTTTGGACCCAAGTACAAAAACCAAGGTATTAGGGTACCTCAAATCATATGGTTCACATATTTGAAGATTTGCAAATCAAATCATGAGATTTGGGCTTATTTGCAAAAAGGCCACTCTACACCTCTCATGTGACTAAGTCTGAAAATCAGTGAGCCAGGCTGACTTTGGAGCTCTGTAGTTCTAAAAATACAAAGAATTTGCCTAGGGTCAACACATCAAAAGTCTAGAGCTACTATAGGTGTACAACTTTGCTTAAGAGATTAAGCATTGTTGACATACAAAAAATTGGAGATAATCAGCCCTGAGGTCTGGCTGTCAGACTAAGGCTCCCTGATATTCAGAGAAGGCAATATATTGGATCAACTTTGGGACCTTGTGGAGCTCGATTTGATGGATATTTAACCAAAACCTCTGTGACAAAGTTAGAGCTGGTTTGTTAGGCTACAACTTTGATACAAAGTGTTGATCTGGTCACCACATAAAATTTGGAGCAAATTGCCCCCAAACAGGCTTTGTCAGACCGACTGAATGAGCTGCGATATGGTACAATGTACAAATCAGAACGCCAGTCAGATAACTCACCGCCGGCGACCGTGCGCCCGAATTCGCGCCCGCCTCGTGCTCGGCACAGTTGGATAACGTGGAGGGGGCAAGAAATATCACCCCGTGGATGGACTCCAGCCACTATTCTACTCCATCCGCTGTACCCGCTTGAGTCACAGCCGCTTTGGATAGGCTCGCTGGAATTAGCCACCTCACAACCTTGCGCCACGTGCCTCGGTTCATTAACCACACCGTCGTGAGTCATCTTAGCCCATCCGGTGATTGCCGGTGAGCTTGACATGGTAAATGCCACCAATCGCTTGCGCCAGTGCACCTCTTTCTCTCCGACCGCCACCGCGCGAGCTCAAATTCACGAGCCACCGCTCAAGGGCCCTATAAATTGAGCACACCCTCGGCTCCATTAGGTATTCAAGCATCCAATCCACCCGCTCGTGCCTCCAATTACTCACCAGAGAGCCCCAATTTGGGATTTCCACCAAATCGGTCCGAAACACCGCGCATAGTGACCTCGCCGTGGCTAGCTCGTTCCAGGTCCGTTCATGCTCTCCCGTTTCAGTGTCCTTAGATTCTCCTGATGCTCCTCGACCCATTCAATTAAGCTAAACCGTGCTAGATCGTCATGAACACCCGTGTTCATCCTTAGTTCGCACTGTCTCCGTGGACAGGGTGATTCAAAGCTCAGATCGTGCAATTGATCGAGGGGAAATGGTTATTAAGGGTTCAATTCGGTGTCAACCGCACGGGAGCACCGGTAGTTGAGTTATCCAGCCGGTACAGGCTCGTCGGAGCTCGGTCTGCCGCCATGCGATGTCGTGGAATTGACGTTGTGAAGAATTAGAACTAGAGGGGTGTTTTTGTAGATGTCACTGAATGTAGGAATAGTCCGTGGGACGCTTTTCTAGTTATTTAAAACATCAAGGGCCTTTTCGCAAGACCGGCAGCGCGGGCGTGGGCGAGCGTGTTTTCGCCTGGGCATGGGTTGTATTGGGCGAGTTTCGGCCGAGTACTATTCATGTTTTTCCTTTTCCTTTTTCTCCCAGGGTTAGAGAATTCATAGAAAATCATAGAAAAATGCTAAAAATTCAAGACAAATTTTGCTAGGCTCCTAAAATACTATGCTATTTAATAAAAATAGGTTTATGATTTTTAGTCCAAATAAGAAATTATGGAGTGTTTAAAATAGCCAAAACCTATACTCCTGGAATTTTAGAAATTGATGATTAACTCCAAAAATCACTAAACTTTTTAGATAAGCTTTAAATATTAATTAGAAGCCTTGGGTAAAATTTGGCATGATTTGGACAATGTTTGGTGCCTAAACCCCAAAACCCTAATCTTCTAGTGGTGCGAGCCCTATGAACTACAATTCTGACTCCAAAAACCCTAGTTTCCTGGAGTCCCGTGAAGGAAAATTGTAATCAAGACCTATGATAATATACTTTTATTATCTTTGCATGTTCATAAGAGTTACATGAGCATTCATGGTTATATATGTGATATATATAGAAAACGAAGAAGAAGTAGAAGTTGAAGAAGAAAGAACTACACCACCACCACCTGAAGACCCACCCGCCGGGAATTGCTTTTATTTTGAATTTGTGGAGCAGAGCCCGACTCCCCTATAACACAAGGCAAGTCACGGTGCATTTGCCACCCCCTTGCTATTTTAAAATCTTTCTCACTTGCTTGATGCATTAGGTGATAGGAGTTGTGTGCTAAACAAATTGCTGCATTTCCTTCCTTGAGAATTTGATTACCTTTCCTTGATCCCCTGTTTTATAAAAAGGTTTTTCTAATGCTTAGCCTTGCTCTAGAAAAACAAAATGTTTTGTTTTGACAAAAGATGATGCTTCAAGTGGGATGGGATGTTTTCAAAATCAAACTTGATGGTGGATCCATCATGGCCGTGATGGGTTCAACATCGGAAAAGATGTACCTCTGTCAGGTACCAAACTTTGGGTTAAATGATAAAGCTGAGACCGGGCGGGTGACTTGCACGAGAAGAGAGTCTCGGTGTAGTGTCTCCATCTGAGTCGATTAAGGACCTTGTCGATGTAGGCTTGCTGACCGAGGACCTTTTAACTAGTCACATGCCTCGTCATGGGTAAGCTTTGCCTCGGGCAGACTAATACCAGAATAAGATAACACACAATGGGAGTGGAGAGATGGCGAGAGTAGCGTGTACCCTCCGTGGCAAGAGGCTGGATGGTGGTGTATTTGTGCTCTCGGTTGGCGTGAACCTGATCTGGTCTTAAGAACCCTGGTGGCGAGTTGACATATGCAAGGGTTAAGTGCTACATATGTCGTGTGATTGGAGATCCCCAGCTAGGTATTAATCGATTCGGATTGCCGTTACTTCTCTGACATGAAGACTTGGTCCCTGCCCTACACGTAGCATTCCAGTGAATAAGAAGGGTTGATAAGAAAATGGCTAGTATAGGCCAAGTGCTTGAACCAGGGTAGAAAGAACTCTAGATTCAAGTAATGACTTAACTTGCTAATAAAACTGGATTTTAAGGATCCACTATTAGTAAGCATTTTTGCAAACAGAGTCTTGATTATTGATTAAACCTTACCTTGACTCCCTCAAGCGAGCATATCCTTGAGAGTCCTTTATTTTGACGGGTAAGATTTGCGAAAGTACACTTCGTACTCAGGGTTTTCGAACCCATGTTGTTGTAGGTGAGGAAGCAGCAAATTTTTGTTGCTTTTGTTCCAAGGTGGTGCCTAAGGAAGAAAACCAGGATTGAAGCCTCAGGAGGAAGTGTCCTCCTTTAAAAACTTTTTACTGTTAATCGGGAGGGGTTTTTGCCTCCCAGGGTTGTAATAATATTACTCTAGCACTCTTATATTTTACTGGTCTATAATAATAATACTCTTTCAATACTTTAATATAAAATAAGTTGCTGTAACTGCTTCCGCATATTCGTTCCTCCAATTTGTTGTAATATCTGCGAGACGGGTGAAATGCTCTTGGGAAAGGTAAGGAATACATATACCGAACTTGTCAAGTGGTCAGGTGCATCTACAGGTTTGTCCGAAGTCTGTTGGACAAGGACAACTATAGGTGGGCCTAATGACTTGGAAGGTTCCGTCACAGCTGGTATCGGAGCGAAGCCCATCTCTTCAGATATGATGAGGCATTTTCAAAAAGAATTTTCAAAGACTTATCTAAAGAAAATTTCTTTCACTCTTCTCTTACTACCTTCTGAAGTACTTATTTTAAGACCAGATAGTAGAGTGCAATGTATAGAAGGTTGTGAATCAACTAAGGTTGATTCTGTAATTATGCATGCATCATGTTAAAAACTATACTAATAAAGTTTTTCCCCTTATGGAGATATGCCGTCGCGCACGAGGAAAACTACGCATAAGTCCACTAGACCGATTGGCGTGCCTCGGCATCAGCTGGCTCCAAGGCATGAGGAGAGCACCAGCGGCAGCAATGACCCCATTGGAGACCTAGAAGCCCAGGTGGAGCAGCTTTGAACGGAGCTACGTCATAGAAACAATGTGTGGGTTGAGGATGGTCAGCGTATAAATGAGTTAAGAACTGACATCCGACATCTGCAAGACGAGCTTGCCGAACGGGATTTGGCACTCGATTGGGCTGTCAACTCACATTCCATTGCTTGGGACTAGGAAGCCAAAGCTCGAGCCCGTGTGGAGGAGCTTAGCACGACCGTTGACAACTTGCAGGTGTACTGCAATACATTACATGAGGAAGTTCATGAATTGTATTCGCGACTGCACCCCGACGTACCTGCCGACCCTGTCGGAATGGGAGCCGGACCTTCTGGAACAGCAGGTGAAGCACTTGGTGGGGAATTGGATCTTTTCAAACCCCCTCCTTCTATGAACCTAGCTGACGAATGGTCCCCTACAACCGACAACGAAGCTACTAAGGATGATAAATACTAGAAGTAGTATAGTTTAGAAATAGTGTTAATGTAAAATAGGTAATGAAGTCATGTTGTACATGGAGTCTGTAACATTACATCTTAAGTAATGTAAAATGATGGTATGTATTAGCATGTTATATTTTTTTCCAAATATTTCTTTGCTTCAGATGCCATCTCGAACTCGTGCACATGACAGCGCGGGAACGTCCCGTGGTCAAGAAGATACACCCAATCCACCGCCGGTACCACCCACGTTGGCCGAGGCTATCACTGCCTTGGTCACCGCGACCGCTGACAACACCTGCTTCCTACGTGAAATAGCGGGACATCAACTTCAGCAACAAGGCGGGAGGGCTTACCCGCAGGGACCCCGTGAAACTTCGTACCTGGATTTCTCGGAAACCCATCCCCCACTTTTCGTCAAAGCTGAGGACCCCCTCGAAGCTGACGAATGGGTACGGGTCATTGAGCAGAAGTTTGGACTCATCCGATGCATGGAGACCCAGAAGCCATTGTTTGCGGCTCAGCAGTTAAGAGGCCCTGCCAATACCTGGTGGGGAAATTATGTGGCCATTCAGCCTGCCGGACATCATGTCACATGGGACGAATTTAAATTGGCGTTTCATGAGCACTACGTTCCAGAAGGAGTGCTGCACATGAAGCGGGAAGAATTCATGAGACTCAAGCAAGGCGGAGATACTGTTATGCAGTATCTCAACAAATTCAATCATTTGTCCCAGTATGCAATTGATCAGGTCAATACTGACCTGAAAAAGAGGAATTGTTTTATGAGAGGCCTCAATGACCGACTACAAAGAAAGATGGCCACATGCCTCGATCTCTCCTACAGCAGGGTTGTCAGCACAACGCTAGCAGTTGAAGCAAAGAGCACAGTCCCAGGGAAGTCGAAGGGCTTCGGAGGTGACAGGTCCAACCGGGGGCCTGAAAAGCGACAAATGTTGGTGATCCGACCTTACAATCAAAACCGTTCTTCACCTCGTCCACCCTCCTACCCCTTCAAATAGCCTGTATTCATCCACCCTGCCATTTCCCCCACTTAAACTACTCAGCCGAGTGCCCCTGGTGCTCGTTTCCCCACCTTCCCGAGTTCTTCAATCGGCTGCTTCAATTGTGGGAAGTCTAGACATTTCATCAAAGTCTGCCCAAATCCGAAGCAGAACAAGTCCAATAATCAGCAGAACCCGGGGAGTTCAAGCCAAGGCAAGGGAAACACGACAAATAATGCAGCGGGCAAGAATATAAAGAAGACTGGGCGAATATACTATACACAAGTGGCCACTACACCGGAGGGAGAGCCGGTCATGATGGGTACATTTCTTATGGCCAATCACCCTGCAGTCATTCTCTTTGATTCTGGTGCTTCACACACATTCATAAGCAAGAAATTTATGGAAAAATATTGCATTCCTTGCATTGAATCAAGGGAAGGGTTTATTATTCATTCGCCTGGGGGACAAGTATTCACTAAAGAAGTGGCTTTCCATGTGCCCGTAACATTGGCTGAACGGGACTTTCCCACAAACATGATTATTCTGAAAGGCCAAGATATAGATGTAATTCTAGGCATGTATTGGTTAGCCCAGCACAAAGCTATCCTCAACACTGATTTGAGAACCATCAGGTTGAGCTATGGCCAGGAAGAGGTTCTCTTGTCCATCCCTGTAGCTATTCTAGCTAAACCATTTGGTAGCGTCTATGAAGCTATCATACCGGAAATTCAAGATATTCGAGTAGTATGTGAATTCCCGAACGTCTTTTCGGAAGATCTGCCTGGAATACCTCCAGAAAGAGATGTAGAATTTGTGATTGAATTGAAGCCTGGTACAACTCCTGTTTCTAGAAGGTCGTACCGAATGCCTCCAAATGAGTTGGCAGAGCTTAAGACACAATTACAAGATCTACTAGAGAAGGGATTCATCCGACCTAGTTCGTCACCTTGGGTTGTCCAGCAATCTTTGTCAAGAAAAAGGATCAAATGCTTCGGATGTGCGTGGATTACAAACCCCCTAATGAGGTCACAATCAAGAATAAGTACCCTCTCCCCCGGATTAATATCTTATTCGATCAGCTTACCGGAGCTCGGGTATTTTCCAAGATTGACCTCAGGTCGGGTTATCATCAGATCCGTATCCGACCTGAAGATATACCCAAGACCGCATTTACCACGCGGTATGGATTATTTGAATATCTGGTTATGTCTTTCGGATTAACAAATGCTCCTGCCCACTTCACCTATCTGATGAACTCGGTATTTATGCCCGAGTTAGATAAATTTGTGGTGGTCTTCATTGATAATATCTTGATTTATTCCAAGAATGAAGAAGAGCATGCTCGGCATCTGCGGATCGTATTAACGCGCTTAAGGGAACAACAACTTTATGCTAAATTCAGCAAGTGCACGTTTTGGCTGGAGGAAATCCAATTTCTGGGACACGTATTGTATGCCAAGGGGATTGCAATTGATCCCAGCAAGGTCAAGGATATTTTAGAGTGGAAACCACCAACCATTGTACATCAAGTCCGAAGTTTCCTTGGACTGGCTGATTATTACCGCTGATTTATTCTAGATTTTTCCAAGCTTGTGAAGCCAATCACAAGTTTATTGAAGAACGATACAAAATTTAACTGGTCCTCAAGATGCAATGAAGCCTTCGAGCAGCTGAAGGTGTTATTGACCACTGCTCCGGTATTAGCTCAACCGGACATTGAAAAGCCTTTTGATGTGTATTGTGATGCATCAGGTAGTGGTTTAGGTTGTGTCTTGATGCAAGAGGGCCGAGTTATAGCATATGCCTCAAGACAGTTGCGCCGGCATGAGGAACATTATCCAACTCATGACCTAGAATTAGCTGCTGTGGTTCATGCCCTGAAAATATGGCATCATTATCTACTGGGGAATATCTGTCATATATATATACAGATCATAAAAGCTTTAAGTACATTTTTACCCAGTCAAAGCTAAATATGAGACAGAGGAGATGGCTTGAGATGATTAAGGATTATGAATTAATAATTCACTACCACCCAGACAAGGCCAATGTAGTGGTAGATGCACTAAGTCCCAAGGCTTCCTGTCATTGTCTTACGATAAAGACTTCTGACATTACATTATGCCAAGAAATGGAGAAGTTGAACCTGGTAATTATTCAACATGGAACCTTGAATCACTTGAAGCTTGAGTCGGTTCTTATGCAAAGGATAATTGATGCACAAAGAAGAGATGAGGGTATGAAACACATTCATGAGAAAATAGAGGCCGGTAAGGTAAACTGTTTCAGAAAAGATGATCAAGGCGTTGTGTAACACCATAAAAATCATCAAATAAAAATAAAACATTTAGTTTATTAATGGTGTTTATGATAATAAATTTTTCATTGAAGTGTTTGTTATTTATTCCATTTGGAATAATTTTTGATTGCACATGATTGATTTTCGGATATTTAGTAGCATTTCTTCTTAAATAAAAATCCTAGTAAATAATATATAATAATATTAGTCCAAAAATAAATATTTTATTTATAAATAAATTTGGGTTAATTGTTATGAATTTTATGATTATTTAAATATGTATTTCGAAATTAGAAAAAGGAAATGGAAAAAAACTAAAACCTAACTAACCCCACCCCTATCGGCCCATTAAGGCCCAACAAGCCGCGCCCCTGCTTCCCCTAACCCTAAGCCGCCGCCCCCTGGTCCCAAGCCAGCCGCCGCCGCCCTCTGCACCTTCTCTCCCTCACCCATCTCTCTCTCCCAGTCGGCTCTCTCTCTCTCTTCTTTTCTCCCTGCTTCACCCAATTCCGAGCCGCTGGACGCCAGGACACCGAGCAAGCCAGCAACCGGCCGCGACCCCGACGCCCCTTCACTTGCAGCCGCATCAGGCAGCGCCGCGCCAAGCCGCCCTAGCCGGACCCGATGCCGCCGAGCGCGTTCCCACCTTGACCCCACACCGACGAGCCGACCCGACGCCAACCCCGCGCGACGCCCTGCCTCCCCGCAACCGCAACCGCGACCCGGCACGCGACTCGGCCGACCGCGCCATGCGCCAGGCGAGCCAACGCCGCGACCAGCCCGTGCCCAACACCGACCCGACTGCGTAGCCGACGCGAAGCCCGACCGAGCCGCCAAGATCCGAAGCGCCCGCAGACGCGCCATGCCAGGAACCCCGCGCACAGCTCCCGCGACGCGAGCACAGCAGAATCCGAGCAGCCCCGACCGTTTCCTCTGCGTTCAAGAAACTTCAATGGAGCCGTTACTCCTCTCCCATTAATCCCTTCGTTGATGAATGCCATTAATGGTGCTTGATGACGCCGGCCGACCCTCCCAGTCCTCTCCCTTTATAAATTGAGACAGATCTCTTTTCCCTCCCACAGCAGAGCTCTCTTCCTCCCCGAGCTCCCTCTCTCTCTCCCACTCGCCCACGCCGTCGCCGGAGTTCGTCCACGCCGCTCGCCGTCGTACCTCGCTGTCCGAACGCTCACCGACGACCGCGCCCGGAATCCCTGCCCGCACGCACAGCAGCACCTCCGTCTGTCCCGAAGTCTGTGAAGCTCACCCATGCAGCACCCGGCAACCGTGCCCACGCTGTCATCCGTTCACTCAAGGTTGAAGAGAACCAAAACCATCTGAATTCATTTTAAAATCATGTTTGAATTAATTTGTGAATTATTATTGTAATATTAAGACGATGCGATTCACGTGTACGATTTTAGAGATTTCGTTTTATACGTGTAGTCAAAATCGAACCCCGCAATAATATTTTAAAAATCGAACCCCGCGATAATATTTTAAATATGCGTATGATTTTATAATTCTAAAAATGAACACGGTCACTATTCACTAACTTAGTAATTTTCATACTAGAAATGTTTATAATTAATTTCGCTTTAGTGTGTGGAACGATAATTGTTAGTAGTATTTCAAGTGTAAACTTATTTGCATGAAAATAGAAGAAATACTAAGTCACATATTTTTCTGGTCAAATGAAAATGTTACTATTCATGATAAATGAATTCATATGTATAGCACTTAAGTACTTAGAATAGTAAAATGTTCATTTATGTCATAATAACCATGAATATTTTATTAAAAGTCCCGGTTAGTAATATACAATTAATTCTTAGTATATTAATGTCAGAAGAGTTATAAATAAACAATTTTTAGTTATAATTATAAATTCTATTTAGAAAAGAAACGAGACAAAAACCGAAAGCGTAGAATTTATAATGATGTTAAAATGACTTAACTAGACACTCATACTTTCCAAATGAAGAAAATGATAGTTATGTTGGTAAACATAGGTTTCTTACTAAAGAATTATATAATTTGTTACTAGTGACTTTTTAATAGATATCATATTTCGTTATAGATGTTTAAGTATAGCCGTATTAAATAGAAACTTAAAAGTAATATGTCATATAACTTTTCTAATAATTATATAATGGCTTAATTAAGTGCTCACATCGTCATAACTAAAACAATAGTTAATAACATACCAACGAATATAATATTCATTTTAAATATCTAGGTCATATGTTTCTAAACTAAATGTAAAGATAAATAATAGAGTAATTATGTCCTCTCATAACCTAGTTAATTAGATTTATATTTGTTTGCAACTGGTTATATAGGCTTAATTAATCATTTAATCAAAATTAGTTCATATTATTTATATATGTGTCACTTAGTTTTTCCAAAAGAATAAACTAAGGAAATTAGTGTTCATGTTCTTTAATAATAATGTTAGTTTGTATATTGTTTTGTATATAGCTTTCTTAATAAAATATAGGACATGTACTTTCTAATAAAAATAAAATATAATTGTTTGTTCATTGTCTTTTACATAAAAGTTCATTAAAGCATATATCATAACTTTCCATAAATAGGTGTTTAATAATAATGGTCTTTTCATATAAAACCTATTTAGACTTATATCTTAGTTTATCATAAGTGAAGGTTTAATAATGAATTATAATACGTTTCATAATGCTTCTAAAATTAATAAGGTATTTCATAACGCATTAACCTTAGATATATAACACATATCTTCTCTAAAAGGTTAAAAAGGTTTAATATCGTTATAACATGTTTTCTCATCTTATAAACCCTTAATCTTAAACATATCACATATGACGTATTATAAAAGATTAATTTGGTGAACCTAATATTTGCATATTTTAATTAAGATATTTTTAAGCTCATGTCTTGTTTTTATAAAGTATAGGTCACACATGTTTGAAAAGAATACCTTCTTATTATAACCATTACTTGCGACGTTTTTGAAAAGCGAATGCTCTGTTCGTTAAGCTCTCTTTTAGCTTCACGTATGGTGAATGTTGTATGTTATTGAGTGGTGTTTGTTCTTCTTGTTTGTTTGTGTGATATTCAGTGGTTGATCTAGTAGTTAAGAATCAAGATCTATTCCTATTCGTGGAAGAACCTCAAGTTTTCAATAAGCAAGGCAAGTGGACTTCTCCCTCTGCATATTCTGTTTGATCCCAAACAATACATTTAATAAAGTTTATTCTTGGATATATATATATATGCATAATTTGATGGGTTACCTATTTAGATACCCCTAACCTTTCCAACCTTACTCCTTGTTTAACCTGGGATTATGATCTAATCAAGTAGCTATGCTATTGCTACAACTTAACTTTATGCAGTCACTCCTGTTTACGATATTAATGTTCCAAATGGTAAGTTTACATTATTGTTGTTAACCCGATGGTTAAACAAGATTATTGCATATTAATTGGAACATGGAGTGACCACCCGGGAAAACAGTGCTACCATGAGAACTATCATGGCTCTGGTCTTGGCTAAATAACTAGGGAAGTCTTATGTTGGGTGTTGGTCGTGGTCGACCAGGAACGGGGGCACCTGGCAAGCGCTTATAGTACCGGTTCAGGCAGATTGGATATGGGCATAGTTCCCAAAGCTTTACCCTGTGGACTGGACTATAAGTTGGTTACGGTAGGTGTACCTTATGCAGTTGACCATTTCCAACATTTGCGTAATGAGGACTCTAGGGAGAAGCCTCGTAGTGAGACCCTGGCCATTCACCTCGGAAGTGAATACGGGTCTAGCTAACCCGGGCTAAAAGGGAATCACGACTCATGGGTAAAGATGCACCACCTCTGTTGAGTGTAAAACTGATATATCAGCCGTGCTCATGGTTATGAGCAGCCTGGACTCCTCACATGATAATTGAACTTGAAGATGGAAATAAATCGAGATCCGATGATCTGCCAATGGTTTGCTTAAGTGGTTTCACTTAAGTGTTTTTGATATACTCTTATACCTTTGTTTAATGGGAATACTTGGGATTCACACTTATTAGTAAGACAGGTGTTGTTAATAAAATGTTGACCAACTAAAAGGCTTACTGCTCAACCTTAGCCTCACCTTGTTAAACCTGCATTAGTTTTTTCCCCACTTGCTGAGCCCCGACCATAAGTGAGCTCACCCTTGCTTAATTTTGATCATAAGTTGCAGATGAAGATATGATGCTGAACTCCATGGATGCTAGTCTAGTGATACCCCCGGTCATCTTCCTGTGGATGGATGTCCTTGTTTCGCTGTACTTTGATGAATAAAGGTTAAGACATTATGTTTGTTCGAAGTGTAATATGTTAATATAATCGTTATTTACGCTTGTATGCATTATTCTTTTGATATATTACACTTGTGACGTCAACATATGTGTGGAAATAGATCCTGGCACACATATGCTATGCACCCGGCTCTGCCCCTTGGAAACGGCTGTGACAGAAGTGGTATCAAAGCAATGTGACCGTAGGTCGCTAGATTAGTTAGAAATGGAAAGCCCAGTCAGTATTTCAAAACATGGTCTAATTTCTTCCATTAAAACTTACTTTATATTAAAACTTGTCTCTTTTATTTTCAACTCTTCTAGTCTGATTTTGGTCTATCAGAAGACTCTACTCAGAAGCACTACAAGATGGTCAAGTTAGGATTGTGGAACTTGAAGTGAAGTCTACCTGAAGAAATCCTTTAGAAGCTATTGAAGATGCCCCATTCTCTGTCTTATCCCCGCCCCGCATGAAGTTTTCATTATAGATCTCTTGGATCTATTGCCATTCTTCTTGGTTAGGTTGATAGGATAGTTCTATAGTGCTAAGTTTTCGACTAGATCGGTAAAGACGACGTTATATTGTGGTTGTTTTCTAACTCATAATATTATTATATAACCTTTGATTTCTTCTACTCCTGTTTTCTTGCCATTGTATTGTCATCCTTGGACAATATCTACCTCAATATATTGAACCCTTTGTCTCTCTACTTCTCTCCTTGATAATGCCTTTATATTTTGTATCCTAAAAAAACTTTCTCATATCCTTGGTTGTATAATTTATCCTCACTTCATTGATTAGTGTTATCTTATTTCACCCTTGGTCATTAACAAGAATGTTTTGATCTTGTCTATCTCCTTGTTATTTCTGATATGATTCCTATAATCTCTTCCTTATTCCTAACCTTGTCTCGCCTTTCAAAAAAACTATAAGAAATTGTTTTCCCTAGGCAAGATTGCCTTTTGAATGAATGAATAACATCGCGTTATGTTGTGCTGATATGTTTGAGTTCATGTTAGTTATCTTTGTGACTATGTTTGATTTGCTTCTTTGAAATGATTGTTGGTGTATTGTGTGACTTTTGTCCACAATGGCATCAGTTAGCTAGGTAAAACCTTAGATAGATGGGTTTTCTCTCCTCTCTATAATTTGTCTTTGCTCAACCCTTTCGTCCCTTCCATTCTTCCATACCCATACAGATGTCAGACCTTGGAATGTCAACTACAAGTGATGTCACTAAGTGCAAAGAATGCGGTGTGTTGGCAAGTCAAAACAACACTATAAATAAAATAGCTGATGAACAGACATTCAAGACACAAAAGGATGCACAACCAAACCAACAGACAAGTGACCCTGGAACATGTTGTAAGTACTATGGAATTCCTTGTCGCCAGATCGGTACAAACGAAAGTGAAACTACAAAACAGAAGAACCGGATTTTATTTTCTGGCATAAATGGACAGATGTCTCCCCAAGAACAACTAATAGCAGATTCTCTCATACCTAATATATTGTCAGTTGATGAATTGCAAAGTATTCCAAAAAGGAAACATCACAAGGATGCCCAGCCCCAAGAAGAAACACAGGAGTGTTACATTGATGGATGGATTATTACTTGCACACAATTTCAGCCTTTTGTCGCATCAGGTCCAAGAAACAAAAAGGGAAACATGGAAAAAGTCAAGAAATAACTTCAAGAATAGCTTGCTATCAATGTGGGCGTGAAGGTCATTACTTCCGTAACTGTCCTGAGAAGAGTTCACTACAGATCACCTCCGAGATGAAGCTATCTCAGTCTTTAGACATGGAATATGAACAAAAATGCACGGAAACTTCTACCAACAACGTAAAGACAACTCCACCATGTAACTCATCAAGTCGTGCCTGCTTTGGATGTGGTGATACCGACCATCTTGTTAATAGTTGTCCTAAGAAAGATGTGGAGATCAATAAGGTCCAAAAGAAAAGACAACACCCTCAAACCCATGCATCAACAAAGAATAAACAACGCAAAGAGACCACAAGAAAGATAAGTTATGCAGTGACAGGAACCATTCCATATGATGATGCAGTAATTTTTGGAACACTAGTCATTCACTCAACCGTCGCCACCGTGTTGTATGATCCTCGTACAACACATTCTTTTATTAGTGCCCAGTTTGCAACAAAGTATGGTATCTTTAAGTGTCCCTTGAGATCAAGGAAGACCATCAGTGCACCCGAAGGAAAAATGTTAGTAAACTACATATGTCCAAAAGTAAGTGTTAAAATCAATGGGATAGATTTTCCAGCTGATCTTATAGTGATAGAAACAATGGGAAAGGATGTGATTCTTGGAAAGAATTGGTTACAAAGAACTAAGGCAATAATCCAACATACTGAGAGAACCATGTGTTTGGAAACTCCATCTGGAGGAAGAATAGTAGTTGAAGACGACCGACCTCTAGCTCTGAAGATTGGTACATCTGACGAGGAAGATTAATATATCATTTAGCTAAAAGAAGGAGTATGTCTCACGAAGAAAAAAATGTCAAGATGTCGCCCCTTTGAGAAATTGTAATTGTGCTAAGTGATAAATGAATAAATTTGGAGAATCTCTCGCACCTATTGTGTTTTGCATCTTTATAAAGAGAATAAAGTATGGTGTCATCTGCTATACGCAAACAATGTGATGCTCCACTCTAGTTGCCCTAAAGTCCCGCTCAAGTCTCTCTCAAATTGTGTTCAAAGAAATACTCTTGGATCAGAAAGATTATTTGGATATCATGCTCTGAAATCTATAAGGTTCAAAAGATCTCTGTTAAGAATTATAACACTTGTACACTCTTCTAGTATGATGAAGCTAGACGGAATTAGAAATCATCCTTAACCAATCTTATATTGGAAATCAAAATGTTGTGTTAAGCTCTTTATCTTAATGTCATGCAAGCCTCTTATGCAGTCTGTCTCACTAACTCTTTTACTCTCTGACTAGATGATGAACCCCAATGGAAATGAAGTAAATGGTGCTAATGATAATATTCCTACCTTAACAACTATGAACGAGAAAAATGAGTCACAGAGATATTCGATGAATGGAATGAAGAACAATAAAAGGAATAGGAAAATGTTTGGATACTTGATTAGTCCACCTCAACCACAAGCAAAAGCCACGAAACACATGGATACCCAGACAGAATAATCAAGTCAGGCTCAGCTATATGAGATACAGACACCCAATCAATCCTCACCCCCTATTGGTCAAGCAAAGTTGACTCGCAAAGAACTCAAGGCAAGAGGTGCTTGCTACTACTGCAAAAATGAAGGACATCTTATTCGCGAATGCCCCAAGAAGCGTCTAGACCGACTAGAGAAGAAAGCTGTCAAGCATGACCTAAGCAATAGTTCAGAAGACCCACCATTTTATAAGTATGATGATGAAGGTCGCTTGATTAGTATACATTGCGGAGCAAAGAAGTAAGGAAGTTCCTTAAGTTTGGAGGAGTTCAATGTGAACTCAGAACCTACAAATAAACCATGTATCTCCTTTGCTTTCGTGCTAGCCTTTCTTAATCTCGAGGACGAGATTCTTTTTAAGAGGGGTAGATTTGTAACACCATAAAAATCATCAAATAAAAATAAAACATTTAGTTTATTAATGGTGTTTATGATAATAAATTTTTCATTGAAGTGTTTGTTATTTATTCCATTTGGAATAATTTTTGATTGCACATGATTGATTTTCGGATATTTAGTAGCATTTCTTCTTAAATAAAAATCCTAGTAAATAATATATATAATAATATTAGTCCAAAAATAAATATTTTATTTATAAATAAATTTGGGTTAATTATTATGAATTTTATGATTATTTAAATATGTATTTCAAAATTAGAAAAAGGAAATGGAAAAAAAACTAAAACCTAACTAACCCCACCCCTATCGGCCCATTAAGGCCCAACAAGCCGCGCCCCTGCTTCCCCTAACCCTAAGCCACCACCCCCTGGTCCCAAGCCAGCCGCCGCCGCCCTCTGCACCTTCTCTCCCCCCACCCATCTCTCTCTCCCATCCGGCTCTCTCTCTCTCTTCTTTTCTCCCTGCTTCACCCGATTCCGAGCCGTTGGACGCCAGGACGCCAAGCAAGCCAGCAATCGGCCACGACCCCGACGCTCCTTCACCTGCAGCTGCACCAGGCAGCGCCGTGACAAGCCGCCCCAGCCGGACCCGACGCTGCCGAGCGCGTCCCCTCCTTGACCCCACCCCGACGAGCCGACGCGACGCCAACCCCGCGCGACGCCCTGCCTCCCCGCAACTGCAACCGCGACCCGGCACCACGACTCGGCCGACCGCGCCATGCGCCAGGCGAGCCGACGCCGCGACCAGCCCACGCCCAACACCGACCCGACTGCGCAGCCGACGCGAAGCCCGACCGAGCCGCCAAGATCCGAAGCGCCCGCAGACGCACCACGTCAGGAACCCCGCGCACAGCTCCCGCGACGCGAGCACAATAGAATCCGAGCAGCCCCGACCGTTTCCTCTGCGTTCAAGAAACTTCAATGGAGCCGTTACTTCTCTCCCATTAATCCCTCCGTTGATGAATGCCATTAATGGTGCTTGATGACGCCGGCCGACCCTCCCTCTCCTCTCCCTCTATAAATTGAGATAGATCTCTTTTCCCTTTCACAGCAGAGCTCTCTTCCTCCCCGAGCTCCCTCTCTCTCTCCCACTCGCCCACGCCGTCGCCGGAGTTCGTCCATGCCGCTCGCCGTCGTACCTCGCTGTCCGAACGCTCACCGACGATCGCGCCCGGAATCCCTGCCCGCGCGCACAGTAGCACCTTCGTCTGTCCCGAAGTCTATGAAGCTCGCCCATGCGGCACCTGGCAACCGTGCCCACGCCGTCATCCGTTCACTCAAGGTTGAAGAGAACCAAAACCATATGAATTCATTTTAAAATCATGTTTGAATTAATTTGTGAATTATTGTTGTAATATTAAGACGATGCGATTCACGTGTACGATTTTAGAGATTTCGTTTTATACGTGTAGTCAAAATCGAACCCCGCGATAATATTTTAAAAATTGAACCCCGCGATAATATTTTAAATATGCGTATAATTTTATAATTCTAAAAATGAACACGGTCACTATTCACTAACTTAGTAATTTTCATACTAGAAATGTTTATGTTGGGGACTTGTTCTTAAATGCTAAGAATTAAGAACAAGGCAACATGAAAAAATGTTAAATGTTAGAGTCCTTCGTCCTTCGAAGCATTATCTCCCTTTGGATATAATGAGTCCCGGACGAAGGTTATGAAGGACAAACCTTCATAAACATAATAAATGATGAAGAGGAATTCATATGCAAGATATGAAAAATAACATAAACACTTTAAACATTACTATTAACTTATTTTTATTTTCATTATTGTATCAACCATAACAAATTATGAATGTACCTTTGGCTCAAACGAAAGTAAGGGTACAAGCATGATGCAAAAGCGAATGCCCAGTCAGCGTGAACAGTACGGGAGCACTGTTCATCTATTTATAGGCACGGGACGCAGCCCATGTAAAATTACACCCATGCCCTTTACATTTGCTAATGACTCTATAGTGATCCATCGAGGTCTAAATGGCCTTTTCCCTTTTAAGTCGGTTCTCTTTTCCACTGTCATGCCGAAGCTCCCTTGCGCGTAGCTTCGGCGCTGTTTCATTCTTCGTATTATTTCCGTGCTTCTTCATACCGTGGGCTCTTGTTCGAAGATCCCTGTCCACACATTATACTCCAGAGGCATTGTTAAATCATGTTTTTGAGGACCTTCGGAAGCCGAAGGCCCCCAACAGTAGCCCCTCGCAATATTAATTTATTAGAATGATAAATTTAGATTGCGACATGGACGAAGGCCTTAAGCCGAAGGTCTGAAAAAACACCTTCCCTTTGCTAGAATAGCAACAGTCATTGACAAGCGGGACCCTCAAGTTTTCAACGTACCAGGCGTATAAATAGGAGCTCACCACGAGTTCATTTGGCACGCTTTCTTGCCATCTGCTCTTGCTTACTCAATTTTTAGCTCTTGCGCACCAACACTTGATTGGCTTTTTTATATTTTTAAGCTTCGGTTCTAAGAGAAGTTTCTTAGCACTTTCGAAGATGTCTGAAGACAAGAAAGTTGTCACTGAGTCGAAGCTGAGCCTTTCTGAAGAGAAGAATCTTTGTTTTCTTGAATTAATGGCAAAGACAAATACAGAGAAGATTACCAGGGAGATTTTGGAAGGTTTGTCTGAAGATACTAGCGATAGCGACAGTTATGATGTGGAAAGTGGTGGAGAAGACTCCAAAGATCGACCCTGGCGACCAAGCCATACAGTTTTTGGAAAATCAACTATTAAACAGAGTCATCTTGATAATATGAGGGGAAGATATTTTCAGGACATGTCTATTGTAAGGGCTGATGATGGAGAGAGGACCGTGCCTACTCCCGAAGAGAATGAAGTTGTGATCTTCCGAAGCTTTTTCAAGGCTAGGCTTCGGCTTCCATTAAGCAAATTTGTGGTTGAGGTTTTGAAGATTTATCAAGTCTACCTACATCAAATTACGCCCGAAGCAATCATAAGAATGGGAATCTTTGTCTGGGGCGTGAGGAGCCAGGGCTTGGAGCCAAATGCAAAAAGCTTTTGTAATTTACATGAGCTAGTATATGAGACAAAACCCTGGGGTAAAGAGCAATATCATAACAATTTTGGCTGTTATAGCTTCGGCGCCCGCTCTGGGTCAAGCTGTCACGTGCCGACTTTTCGGAAGAGATGGCCCGGGGACTGGATGAAGGAATGGTTCTACGTAAAAACGATTTGAAGGTACGAGAATATATTAAAGATATTGTTATGCGTCCTATTTGGCAACGCTTCGGCCTCTGGAGGCCGAAGGTGGAAATGGATGAAGCAGCCGAAGAATGCCAGAGAGCCTTCGGCGTGGTTTGCTCTTTCATCGGGACTAGGGACTTAGTTCAAGAGCACGTGGCCTACAGGGTATGGCCACTTGTAGAAAAGTGGGAAATACCAGAGGAAACCATCAGCAAACCTGACGAAGGTGGACTAGTTAAATTAAAATACACCTTCAAATATGGAGATAAGTTCGTCGAGCCAGATGACGACTGGCTGAAAAGTATTGAGGCCATAAGCGATGAATTGCTTGGATCATACTCGAAGGCAGAGGATACTGCACTATCTGCGGCCTTCGGAGGCCGGAAGACGAAAAGACTCAACCGAGTATTTGATGCCATTGGGTTTGTCTATCCCGACTACCGTTATCCAATACGGGGTCAAAAAAGAAAGGATACATCTTCTGCGAAGGAAGTTGCTTCAGCCGCTCCTAGTGAGCCGGCGCCGAAGAGGAAAAAGATGAAGGTTCTTACACACCGGCCACGCTATATTGAACTGGCCACAGTGCCTGAGTTTGTCGGTGAGACCTCTTCGGCCACCGAAGCCAAGGAGCCGACTCTCCTGTCGAATATTGAAGGGTCGGCCAAAATGCCGGCGATGGAAAAAATAGAAGAACCGAGGGCTGAAGAGACAAAGACATTGGAAATTCTAAGTCCTTCAGCAAGAATTGAGGTGTCAATGCCAATGCCGATGACAACCCCCAAGAGGAAAAGAATGGTTAACGTGCTAGATGTACTGGAAACGATAAAATCTTCAAGCTCTACTTCGAAGATAGCTGCCGAAGTTCCAAAGACACAAACTGAGGCCGAAGCTGCCAAAAATCAAGCGGAAACTGAAACTGGGCTTTCAGAGTCAACCAAGAGAGAATTCTTGGAAATTGAAAAAGAAACGAAAAAAGAATCTGCAGAAGAAACTTTATCTGAGAAAATCGCCACACCTATTCCCGAAGCATCTTCTGAAGCTTCTGACTATATATTACGTCATGCTTCGGGTAAAAGTCTGGGCGAAAAAGAAAAAAGAGAAGCTCAATTCTATGCACAAAAATTGAAATATCCGAAAGGGGAGCTGATATTCAATGGCAGTGGAGAAGAAGACTTCTTGTATTGTCTCCCTGACAGCAAGGAGATTTCTGTCTGTCGGGAGATGAGCAAAAGCTTCGGATTCCCAACTTTAGAAGACGGGCTCTCGATGTTGTCAAAGAACGAGCTGGCCGACAGCTTAGCGTACAATAGTTTAAAGGTGAAAAAATGAGATCTTTGTATTATTTCTTGAAACCAAAATTTTTCATTTGCTTAAACTTAAAGACACACATTTTTTTTCTTGCAGGGCATTATACTTAGCAATGCCCTTAGGGCACAAAAAGATGCCGAAGACGAAGGGTGTATTATGGCCTTGAGCAACCTTTGTTCCGAAGTAATTGAACTAAGGAACGAAGGTCTCGAAAAAGATAAAATATTACATTCGTTGGTGAATAGAATAAAAGAAGACGAAGCTACTTTCAAAGCTCAAGCTGAGGCTCAGAAGCGCGAAATTGAGGATCTTCAGAAACAGCTAGCCAGAGCTAAAGAAGAATGCACACTTGAAGAAACAAAACGAGAAATTAGTGAACAATGGGCAAATCATTTAGAAAAAACGTTGAAGAACTTCGTGCATCCAAGAAAAGGTGTTATGAAAAATCTATAGAATGTGTCAAGAAAATAAGAACCAGCTTCGCCAGCGTTGGCGCATTCTCAAGTGAGGAAAACTTCATAAGGGGTGACCCCGAAGGCCCAATTGGATGGATCAGCCACGAAGCTGAAGCTTTTGAAGAAGTTTTGAATAGCCGCGGAGACATATGTGCCTTTTCGGGTGCCAGGGGGATTGCCACTATTTTGGAGAGGAAAGGCTGTGACCATGTGAAATCCTTGGCACAATCCGAAGCCACCTTATCTTCTGAAGATATAAAAGACCCCTCGGCCGAAGCGAGCCTGGTTGGTGGAAAATTTTTCACTGACATTTGGGAAAATGGTGGCCGGGAGATGGCTCAAGAAATTATAAGGAGAAGCGAAAAAGGCATTCACGACGCTAGAAAAGTAGCAGAGGCCGCTGAGAAAAGTGAGGATCTCGAAGGGCAAATAGGTATTGACTAGTAGTTTTTGGCTCTTTGTTGTAATTTTTTATTTTGAACTTGTTTACGCTTTGTAACACAGCCGCACTTTCTCCTCCCTCCGAGCCTGTCGGGCCATCGGCAGACCCCCAAGTGAAGGGGGACGACGAAATTAGAAAAATGGCTGAAGCTATCATGGATAAAGTTGTTGATCAACTACTAAACGAAGCTGCAGAAGTTGTTCTAAGGGAAGATTAGATGTTATTGTAAAAACATTTGGAATGTAATATTTGTTGAACAACATGTGTAATATTTTGTAACTTTGAATGTAATATATAGGCTATTTATGGTTCAATTCTTTACGATGCATGAAACTTTACATACATACCATTTTTTGAGCCTTCGGCGAAAAAACACCTTCCCTTCTTTTCATGCTTCGTAAATAATATCCGTATTTTCATAAAAACATCCAATCTTCGTAAAATCAGTAACCAATAGATCTTTTCATTTCAGAGTTTGACGAAGGTATGCTTCTTCAATATTTACTTTTTTGTGCCTTGGCACTGTTTCTTCGAAACAATCTCCGAATATCAACATTGAACCCCCTTCTTGCGTCATTGATGCAATATGATGTATGGTGTTATGCTATGCAAATGATGTGATGATGTGATGTTATGCAAAATGATATTTGACGAAGATCGACGTTTATTTATCACTGTAAGCCTCCCTTAGGAGCTTCTTCACCTTTTACTTCAGCGGAATCAGCGTTTATTTTTCGCTGTAAGCCTCCCTTAGGAGCTTCTTCGCCTTTTACTTCAGCGGAATCAACGTTTATTTTTCGCTGTAAGCCTCCCTTAGGAGCTTCTTCGCTTTTTACTTTCAGCAGTATCAGCGTTTATTTTTCGCTGTAAGCCTCCCTTAGGAGCTTCTTCGCCTTTTACTTTCAGCAGAATAAGCGTTTATTTTTCGCTGTAAGCTCTGCATTCCCTTCGGAACGACTTTTGAGCAGAAAACTTACGTTGCGCTCCCTTAGGAATGACTTTTTGTTATTTCGGAGATTCTCCTTGTAACCATAAATTCTTATGCTTCGGCAACTCCGCTATTCTGTGGAGAAGGTATATTTTTACTGTGGTGAAAATGAAGCTATTACAAGAAATTGAAAATGACAAAAAAGCACTTAGGTTTTCAATAATTGTTCCTTATTAAAAAGAAAATGATACTGAATGTAAAAATTGCTGCCGAGGTAGGATATTTGTTAGTAAATATGCTTCGATTCTGGCACAGTACTATTGATTGTGCGAGCTTCGGACTCTTCTCTGAAGTACCGTTGGAGGTGGGTATGCTGTCTCCCTTCTGGCTGCTGGCCTCGTTGCATTGGTGGTGGAGGTGGAGGCTGTTGCCAAGATGCCTGAGGTTGGCTTGCCGAAGCGACAGAAGCTACAGGGTGGTTGCCTACATACTCTGGAATGTAAGGCGAATGGTATGAAGCAGTGTGCATAACTTGCTTCGGCTGGCTCTATTGGGCTGCAGCTTCTGCTATCTCCTTTTGTTTCTGGATGGTAACATGGCACATCCTGGTGGTATGGACCTTGTCCTCACCATAGAATAGGCAATAAATCTTCCTGGGCTGATCTCCAAATCTTCCTCCGAAGCCCCTAGCACCTCTGCCCCTTGGAGCTGGAGGCCGAGGATAGCTCTGCTGCTGCCCCGAAGCCTGAGAGGAATATTGCGGCCTCTGCTGCTGGCTTCCCATGTCATCATTCTGAGTGGAATGAATCGATCTGACATGTCTGGGATGAATTCTCCCTTCGAAGCCCCTGGCTATTTTGGAGAACCTGTAAGCTTCCTCCCTTCTCTGTCGAAAATCATTGTCAGCGCGGATGTATTCATCCATCTTCTGAAGCAATTTCTCCAGAGTTTGAGGGGGCTTTCTGGCAAAGTATTGGGCTGAAGGTCCCGGCCGAAGCCCCTTAATCATGGCCTCAATGACAATTTCATTGGCACTGTTGGCGCTTGTGCCCTTAGGCGTAAGAACCTTCGGACATACGCCTGAAGATATTCTTCGTGATCTTGGGTGCACTGAAATAAGGCTTGAGCGGTGACCGGTTTCGTTTGAAACCCTTGGAAACTGGTGATCAGCATATCCTTCAGATTCTGCCATGATGTGATTGTTCCTGGCCGAAGGGAGGAGTACCAAGTTTGTGCAACATTCTTGACGGCCATGACGAAAGACTTCACCATGACTGCAGTATTGCCACCATAGGAAGATATCGTTGCTTCGTAGCTCATCAGAAACTACTTCGGATCTGAGTGTCCGTCGTACATGGGGAGTTGAGGTGGCTTGTAGGACGGAGGCCAAGGTGTAGCCTGTAGTTCTGTTGACAGAGGAGAAGCATCATCAAAAGCAAAATTTCCATGATGGAAATCCTCATACCAGTCATCCTCGTTGAAAAAGCCTTCCTGATGAAGCTCTCTGTGTTGAGGCCTTCGGTTCTGCTCATCTTGAGCCAGATGGCGAACTTCTTCAGAGGCTTCGTCTATCTGCCTTTGCATGTCAGCTAGCCTAGCCATCTTTTCCTTCTTCCTTTGTACCTGCTGATGGAGCATCTCCATATTTCTGATCTCTTGATCCAAGTCGTCCTCCTGAGGCGTTGGACTGGTGGCCTTCCTCTTCTGGCTTCGGGCCTCCCGAAGAGAGAGGGTCTCCTGGTTGGGATCCAGCAGCTGCAGAGCGGTAGCCCCTGTTGCTGAAGCTTTCTTTGGCGGCATGACGAAGGTCTATGCTTGCCGAAGGAGTTCAAAACTCAAAAGTGGAAGTGAGTTCACCGGAGGTGGGCGCCAATGTTGGGGACTTGTTCTTAAATGCTAAGAATTAAGAACAAGGCAACATGAAAAAATGTTAAATGTTAGAGTCCTTCGTCCTTCGAAGCATTATCTCCCTTTGGATATAATGAGTCCCGGACGAAGGTTATGAAGGACAAACCTTCATAAACATAATAAATGACGAAGAGGAATTCATATGCAAGATATGAAAAATAACATAAACACTTTAAACATTACTATTAACTTATTTTCATTTTCATTATTGTATCAACCATAACAATTTATGAATGTACCTTTGGCTCAAACGAAAGTAAGGCTACAAACGTGATGCAAAAGCGAATGCCCAGTCAGCGTGAACAGTACGGGTGCACTGTTCATCTATTTATAGGCACGGGACGCAGCCCATGTAAAATTACACCCATGCCCTTTACATTTGCTAATGATTCTATAGTGATCCATCGAGGTCTAAATGGCCTTTTCCCTTTTAAGTCGGTTCTCTTTTCCGCTATCATGCCGAAGCTCCCTTGCGCGTAGCTTCGGCGTTGTTTCATTTCATCCTTCGTATTATTTCCGTGCTTCTTCATACCGTGGGCTCTTGTTCGAAGATCCCTGTCCACACATTATACTCCAGAGGCATTGTTAAATCATGTTTTTGAGGACCTTCGGAAGCCGAAGGCCCCCAACAGTTTACAATTAATTTCGCTTTTGTGTGTGGAACGATAATTGTTAGTAGTATTTTAAGTGTAAACTTATTTGCATGAAAAATAGAAGAAATACTGAGTCACATATTTTTCTGGTCAAATGAAAATGTTACTATTCATGATAAATGAATTCATATGTATAGCACTCAAGTACATAGAATAGTAAAATGTTCATTTATGTTATAATAACCATGAATATGTTATTAAAAGTCCCATTTAGTAATATACAATTAATTCTTAGTATATTAATGTCAGAAGAGTTATAAATAAACAATTTTTAGTTATACTTACAAAATTTATTTAGAAAAGAAACGAGAAAAAAACCGAAAGCATAGAATTTATAATGATGTTAAAATGACTTAACTAAACACTCATACTTTCCTAATGAAGAAAATGATAGTTATGTTGGTAAACATAGGTTTCTTACTAAAGAAATAGATAATTTGTTACTAGTTTAAAATGACTTTTTAATAGATATCATATTTCGTTATAGATGTTTAAGTATAGCCGTATTAAATAGAAACTTAAAAGTAATATGTCATATAACTTTTCTAATAATTATATAATGGCTTAATTAAGTGCTCACATCGTCATAACTAAAACAATAGTTAATAACATACCAACGAATATAATATTCATTTTAAATATCTAGGTCATTTGTTTCTAAACTAAATGTAAAGATAAATAATAGAGTAATTATGTCCTCTCATAACCTAGTTAATTAGATTTATATTTGTTTACAACTGGTTATATAGGCTTAATTAATTATTTAATCAAAATTAGTTCATATTATTTATATAACTTAGTTTTTCCTAAAGAATAAACTAAGGAAATTAGTGTTCATGTTCTTTAATAATAATGTTAGTTTGTATATTGTTTTGTATATAGCTTTCTTAATAAAATATAGGACATGTACTTTCTAATAAAAATAAAATATAATTGTTTGTTCATTGTCTTTTACATAAAAGTTCATTAAAGCATATATCATAACTTTCCATAAATAGGTGTTTAATAATAATGATCTTTTCATATAAAACCTAATTAAACTTATATCTTAGTTTATCATAAGTGAAGGTTTAACAATGAATTATAATGTGTTTCATAATGCTTCTAAAATTAATAAGGTATTTCATAACGCATTAACCTTAGATATATAACACATATCTTCTCTAAAAGGTTAAAAAGGTTTAATATCGTTATAACGTGTTTAATCATCTTATAAACCCTTAATCTTAGACATATCACATATGACATATTATAAAAGATTAAATTGGTGAACCTAATATTTGCATATTTTAATTAAGATATTTTTAAGCTCATGTCTTGTTTTATAAAGTATAGGTCACACATTTTTGAAAAGAATACCTTCTTATTAGAACCATTACTTGCGACGTTTTTGAAAAGTGAATGCTCTGTTCGTTAAGCTCTTTTTTAGCTTCACGTATGGTGAATGTTGTATGTTATTGAGTGGTGTTTGTTCTTCTTGTTTGTTTGTGTGATATTCTGTGGTTGATCTAGTAGTTAAGAATCAAGATCTATTCCTATTCGTGGAAGAACCTCAAGTTTTCAATAAGCAAGGCAAGTGGACTTCTCCCTCTGCATATTCTGTTTGATCCCAAACAAGATTATGTTAAAAAAGATTATTGCATATTAATTGGAACATGGAGTGACCACCCGGGAAAACAGTGCTACCATGAGAACTATCATGGCTCTGGTATTGGCTAAATAACTAGGGAAGTCTTATGTTGGGTGTTGGTCATGGTCGACTAGGAACGGGGGCACCTGGCAAGCGCTTATAGTACCGGCTCAGGCAGATTGGATACAGGCATAGTTCCCAAAGCTTTACCCTGTGGACTGGACTATAAGTTGGTTACGGTAGGTGTACCTTATGCAGTTGACCATTTCCAACATTTGCGTAATGAGGACTCTAGGGAGAAGCCTCGTAGTGAGACCCTGGTCATTCACCTCGGAAGTGAATACGGGTCTAGCTAACCCGGGCTAAAAGGGAATCGCGACTCATGGGTAAAGATGCGCCACCTCTGCAGAGTGTAAAACTGATATATCAGCCGTGCTCACGGTTATGAGCAGACTGGACTCCTCACATGATAATTGAACTTGAAGATGGAAATAAATCGAGATCCGATGATCTGCCAATGGTTTGCTTAAGTGGTTTCACTTAAGTGTTTTTGATATACTATTATACCTTTGTTTAATGGGAATACTTGGGATTCACACTTATTAGTAAGACAGGTGTTGTTAATAAAATGTTAACCAACTAAAAGGCTTACTGCTCAACCTTAGCCTCACCTTGTTAAACCTGCATTAGTTTTTCCCCCACTTGCTGAGCCCTAACCATAAGTGAGCTCACCCTTGATTAATTTTGATCAGAAGTTGCAGATGAAGATATGATGCTGAACTCCATGGATGCTAGTCTAGTGATACACCCGGTCATCTTCCTGTGGATGGATGTCCTTGTTTCGCTGTACTTTGATGAATAAAGGTTAAGACATTATGTCTATTCGAAGTGTAATATGTTAATATTATCATTATTTACGCTTGTATGCATTGTTCTTTTGATATATTACACTTGTGACGTCAATATATGTGTGGAAATAGATCCTGTCACACATAAGCTATGCACCCGGCTCTGCCCCTTGGAAATGGGTGTGACACGTTGTATGGTTTAACAACCGCATAGTTGTGCCCAAGAGTGATGAGGTTCGCCAGCAAATTTTAGATGAAGCACATCTTAGTCGCTATTCTATTCATCCCGGAAGCACTAAGATGTATCATGATCTAAAGCAACATTATTGGTGGACGAAGATGAAGATTGAAATTGCACGCTATGTGGCAAGATGCGACACTTGTAGACATGTCAAAGCCATACATTTGAAAACTGCTGGCCCATTGCAATTTTTACCTATCCCGACCTGAAAATGGGAGGACATTAGCATGGACTTTATTGTGGGATTACCCAGGACAGCAAAAGGGTTTGATTCCATCTGGGTTATTATTGATCGACTTACAAAGATCGCCCACTTTCTCCAAGTCAAGGTAAAGTATATAGTGGCTGTGGCAGAACCTCGCATGTTATTGGGCCCAAATGCACCTGTCCTTGTCTCAAAGACCTCAGACGGCTATGCATGTGCACCAAATAACTTAATAGGATCTGTCCAAGTGCCCCTAGGACCCCGGATAAACCACTTACAACCAGGACCGCATGATAAAGTAAACACAAATCACACACCAACAATTTTGCAGCGGAACTCTTATTACCAAATTTTACAAGTTACATCAAATTTACATTATGTTTATCGGAGTGATTACAATAGTGATTCAAAGAAATAAACTTTGAAATATTATAAATTATTTATAAGTTTAAAATATATGCTAGCTCAAGTGACCATGCTCAATAAAAAGTATAGAAAAGTTACTTAGACTTATAAGAAGGCCGATCCCACCGGCACTTAACACCATCAACAGCAGCACAAAACTATAACCTGAAAAACAACAGGTAATAAAACCCTGAGTATGAAATTACTCAGCAAGAATTACCCGACTAAAGAAAAGACTATCAAAGCATCAAGTTTCAAAGACTCTTTTTTCAGAAAAGCTTACTAGAAGTGGGTCCTTAAGCTAAAATTTTACATCACAAGTTAAGTGCTTTTCCTGAATCTAGCTTACCAAGCCAAATCGATCCAAAATCCACAAGAACGACGACGAACTTTGATTCAGGCGTTCCACCGAACATCTGGCAAACGTCAATCTGGAGCTTCATTATCTACACCTTCTAAGCTCCTTTTTCAATCTCAAACTGTGATTCACCCTCACGAACCACAGGATCAACCATGGGTGGTTAGCGAGGTTGACATAGGACTGGGGCAGAAGATGAGCGCCGCGAGCTGAAGACGAATTTGGAAACTACAGGCGCGGCCAAATCCTGGGCGTGACGGTGACCATAGTCAAGCAGAGGGGCGCGGCTTGGGGAAATACCAGGGAGATGGACACGCCACCATGGCTGAAGCTTGAGGCCGAACAGGGCTAGAGAAGAGAGAAAGGAGAAGGCTGGAGCGGCGTCCGGACTTGGACTCCAGGGAGGCGACCGAGCAGAGGAGGGATCCAGGGGAGCCGCCATGGGAGGGGCAGGAAAGAAGCACCACGGTGCGCAGGGCTCCACGGCGCGGTGGCCATGGCCGAGCTGGGAGGGCGTGCGGTCGAGCCAGTGGTGGGGAAGAGGAAGATGGCTGGGAGAGCAGGGCGCGACCGATGAGCAGAGCAGGAGGAAGCTCCGCGAGCTGGGATCCGACGTGCGCAGGAGCTCCAGCGAGCTGGAACCGGGCGTAGGAGCAGGGTAGTCTGAGCTGGAACGCGGCACGGTGCAGGAGCAGTGCTTGGGCGCGCCATCAGAGAAAAGGGAGATGAGCTAGTCGGCTGGGCACCAGAGACCCGCGCGAGGAGCTCGGCGCGCGTCCATGGCAGGGAATTCACGACGCGAGCAGGGAGGACTGGAGGGAGTATCGCGCGCAGAGAAATCGGCTGGGGAGTGGGAGGCCGCGACTGGAGGAGTACCAGGGAGGGAGAAGCAGCAGGGAGCGCTGCCCCGCTAGCCGAACTGGAGGAAGGACCGGGCAGAAGGATTGCCGTTCTGGAGAAGAAGATAAGGAAGATAGAACGGTGGCTGCAAAGATCTGAATACGTCGGTGGAAAAATATCAACAGGGTGGGCTGCGGGATTTTTCGTTTGACAGGAGCTAAGCGGCGCAGGGATAGAAATGGCTAAAAAAATCAGAGAAGAGGGAGAATAGCGGTAAATAGAGGATATTTTCATTTCCATTTTTGTTATTTTTTTCTCACGCAAAAACGCCTGCCAAAGTACCATGGTTCCAAAATTATGATTTTGAAGAGTCAAATTAGATCAGGCGGACAATAATTAAGACAACACTAGTTTAGTCGAAATCGGATGAAAATTCATCCGTTATCTAAACACAGTTGAGACGGTTCTGTTCGAATCTCGTTTGGATAATTTTCGTGACTATTCTGGCCACGATGTTAACGGACCAGATTGAAACGAGTTCGGCTATGTATTTTAATCTGCTCTGCGTGATTCGACTGAATTTAGCCAAAACCAGATCCGCTAATGTATACACGATTTCGTCGTCAAAACAGCGTGCTAAAGGATAAATTGGATCATATCCTCGCGCACGATTTCACGACGACGAGCGATTCAGATTATTTTGCCCCGAACATTTTAGTCATCGAGTTCAAATTAATTTGCCTAAGATAAAATCATCCGAGTGGGTCGGGCTTCCGAATTCGTATTTACACGAGCGACGAATTTTAAATAATCACCGGACGCACCGATTTTCAGAACAACTATGTTCCGAACATCACGAAAATTTAGGACAAGCCTGGATAGATAAAAATGATGTCGAACTCGCGATAGACAAAACAGATGCGATATTAAAATCGCGATAGACGAAGATGATTGAAATTTAGCATCTGTTTTATCCACTGACATTACGTGCTTAAATCCATACTCGTTATCGAGCGGAATATAAACACCTGGGGTGTTACAGTGGCCACATATGCGGAACTATATATTGCTCGTATTCTCAGTCTGCACGGTGTTCCAAAGACAATAGTGTCGGATCGTGGACCTCAATTTGTATCCAAATTCTGGGAAGAACTCCACAAATCTTTGGGTACTAAGTTACTCCACAGTTCGGCCTATCATCCTCAAACTAGTGGTCAGACTGAGAGAGTGATTCAGATACTTGAAGACATGTAGCGAGCATATGTTTTAGAGTTTCCGCAGAAATGGGATGACTGTTTACCGCTGGCAGAATTCTCATACAACAATAATTATCAAGAAAGTATCAAGATGGCACCCTTTGAAGCCCTATATGGACGACGGTGCCATACTCCATTAAATTGGTCTGAACCAGGAGAAAGATGGTTGTTCAGGCCTGATATGGTGAAAGAAACAGAAGAGAGGGTTCAACGAATCATACATAATTTGAAGGAAGCCCAAGCTTTCCAAAAAAGTTATGCAGACAAACGACGCAAATCCTTGTACTTTCAAGTGGAAGATTACGTCTACCTAAAAGTCTCACCAATGAAGGGTGTATCACGTTTCGGGGTAAAAGGAAAGTTTGCACCCCGGTACATTGGTCCTTTTCCTATTCTTGAACAATGTGGACCAGTGGCATATCGACTCCAATTACTCGAAACATTGTCTGCTATGCACAACGTGTTCCATGTGTCTCAATTGAAGAAGTGTCTTCAGGTTCCAGATCAAACCGTTGAAGTGACGAATGTTGCCTTAGAACTAGACTTGACATATTCAAAACATCCTATTCGAGTCTTGGATCAAAAGGACAGGATTACACGAAGGAGAACTCTCAAGTTTTATAAGATACAATGAAACCAACACACGGAAGATGAAGCTACTTGGGAAACCCAAGACTTTCTAGAAAAGAATTTCCCAGGCTTTTTAGCTTTGTAATAGAGGAATAAACCCCATACCACCCCTGCCTTGTATAAGAAATAAGGAAATATAAATATGACGTGTTTCCTTTTCCAGTACTTACCCTAGGACTTTTAAATCTCGGGACGAGATTCTTTTATGGGGGAAGGATGTAACACCCCTGCTGTTACTGCCACTAAAACTTGAGCATAACATCATGAGCATTAGCATATCATGTGCTTGTTACACTTAGAATGCATTATCTAGGTAAAAATTTCAAACAATTTGTATTGATGTGACTTGTTATGTGTGGAACCCTAAGGTAGGGTACTTAGCCCTAAACTAGGCTTAGGAGTGATGATCAAGCCCCAAGCATGAGAAAAATTCAAAACTCATTAAAAATGGCCATAAGATATCACCATTAATGAACTTGAGTGACATCCAAACCCTAGGAGTGCCAGAAACCCTAAAAGGACCACTGAAAACCCCAAATTGAAACCCTAGGGGGTTATATGTAAATTTTGCACACTTTTGGACCCAAGTACAAAAACCAAGGTATTAGGGTACCTCAAATCATATGGTTCACATATTTGAAGATTTTCAAATCAAATCATGAGATTTGGGCTTATTTGCAAAAAGGCCACTCTACACCTCTCATGTGACTAAGTCTGAAAATCAGTAAGCCAGGCTGACTTTGGAGCTCTGCAGTTCTAAAAATACAAAGAATTTGCCTAGGGTCAACACAACAAAAGTCTAGAGCTACTATAGGTGTACAACTTTGCTTAAGAGATTAGGCATTGTTGACATACAAAAATTAGAGATAATCAGCCCTGAGGTCTGGCTGTCAGACTAAGGCTCCCTGATATTCAGAGAAGGCAATAGATTGGATGAACTTTGGGACCTTGTGGAGCTCGATTTGATGGATATTTAACCAAAACCTCTGTGACAAAGTTAGAGCTGGTTTGTTAGGCTAAAACTTTGATACAGAGTGTTGATCTGGTCACCACATAAAATTTGGAGCAAATTGCCCCCAAACAGGCTCTCCCAGACCGACTGAATGAGCTGCGCGATGGTACAGTGTCCAGATCATAACGCCAGTCAGATAACTCACCGCCGGCGACCGTGCGCCCGGATTCGCGCCCGCCGTGGTGATTCGTGCTCGGAGCAGTTGGATAACGTAGAGGGGGTAAGAAATATCACCCCGTGGATGGACTCCGGCCACTATTCTACTCCGGTCGCCGTACCCGCTTGAGTCACGGCCGCTTTGGATAGGCTCGCCGGAATTAGCCACCTCACAACCTTGCGCACATGCCTCGGTGCTTTAACCACGCCGCCGTGAGTCATCTTAGCCCATACGGTGATCGCCGGTGAGCTTGCCACGATAAATGCCACCAATCGCTTGCGCCAGTGCACCTCTTTCTCTCCGACCGCCACCGCGCGAGCTCAAATTCATGAGCCATCGCTCAAGAGCCCTATAAATTGAGCACACCCTCAGCTCCGTAAGGTATTCAATCATCCAATCCACCCGCTCGTGCCTCCAATTACTCACCAGAGAGCCCCAATTTGGGATTTCCCCCAAATCGGTCTGAAACATCGCGCATAGTGACCTCACCGTGGCTAGCTCGTTCTAGGTCCGTTCATGCTCTCTGCTCTCCTGTTTCAGTGTCCTTAGATTCTCCTGATGCTCCTCGACCCATTCAATTAAGCTAAATCGCGCTAGATGGTAGGGAACACCTGTGTTCATCCTTAGTTCGTGCTGTCTCTGTGGACAGGGTGATTCAAAGCTCAGATCGTGCAATTGATCGAGGGGAAATGGTTATTAAGGGTTCAATTCGGTGTCAACCGCATGGGAGCACCGATAGTTGAGTTATCCGGCCGGTACAGGCTCGCCGGAGCTTGGTCTGCCGCCGTGCGACGTCATGGACCTGGCGTTGTGAAGAATTAGAACTAGAGGGGTGTTTTTGTAGATGTCACTGACTCTAGGAATAGTCCGTGGGACGCTTTTCTAGTTATTTAAAACATCAAGGGCCTTTTAACAAGACCGGCAGCGCGGGCGCGCGTGTTTTTGCCTGGGCATGGGTTGTATTGGGCCAGTTTCGGCTAAGTATTATTCATGTTTTTCCTTTCTCTTTTTCTGCAAGGGTTAGAGAATTCATAGAAAATTGTAGAAAAATGCTAAAAATGCAAGACAAATTTTGCTAGGCTCCTAAAATACTATGCTATTTAATAAAAATAGGTTTATGATTTTTAGTCCAAATAAGGAATTATGGAGTGTTTAAAATAGCCAAAACCTATACTCCTGGAATTTTAGAAATTGATGATTAACTCCAAAAATCACTAAACTTTTTAGATAAGCTTTAAATATTATTTAGAAGCCTTGAGTAAAATTTGGCATGATTTGGACAATGTTTGGTGCCTAAACTCCAAAACCCTAATCTTCTAGTGGTGCCAGCCCTATGAACTACAATTCTAACTCCAAAAACCCTAGTTTCCTGGAGTCCCATGAAGGAAAATTGTAATCAAGACCTATGATAATATACTTTTATTATCTTTGCATTTTCATAAGCGTTACATGAGCATTCATGGTTATATATGTGATATATATAGAAAACGAAGAAGTAGAAGTTGAAGAAGAAAGAACTACACCACCACCACCTGAAGACCCACCGGTGTGGCGGAACTGCCCGAATTATTCCAACTTATGTGCCTAAGTCCGCCTTAGAGGCTAGACCACACTTAAATGGGAATAACACGTCAATCCCTCGGATCTAGTCCGACGAGGCCACTAACAGGATCAAGTACCACATACTCACTCGATGGTGAGGCACAGAGCAAATACAATAAAGCATAAAACCATACATTAAGGAGTATTAAACTTATTACATCATCATCGGAGTTTTAGCAAAAGCAGTCATCATTGTTCGGAATGCAGCGGAATAAAACTAACGATAAATAAAAAGAGAGATGGGGAAGCCTGTCCCATCACTCCTCATGCTCCTCCTCAGCCGAGGTAGGGTCCCACTCGACTGTCCATCCCGGTGGCAAGATGGACGGCCAAGTCACTCCAGCAACCATGTCCTCCAGAGAACCTATAAAAATTATGCCACAAGCAAGGCTGAGTATACTAATACTCAGCTAGACTTACCCGGTGTGAGGAGTCTACTCCTCTACCTCTAGACATGCAGCTGTTTGGCTGAGGGGTTTGGTTGCCAAAAGCACTAGCTGAGTCTAAAAATCAAGTTTTAGCCTTCTCAAGTTTTAGTGTGACTCTCTTAAGACTAAATGTGTACTATCTACTCATTCATGGTATCAAGCAATTTAGCAATCAACACCTTTTGCCAACTCATCACATTTCCACTTGTTACTCAATGCAGTACAATGGACCAAGCAGTCTCATTAGCTGCGAGAAGCAGACAATTTGAATCGAGTTTTTATCCTTGCAAGGTAAACCTAAACACACGACGTGGCGAGGCACTCCGTCCCCACACACATCAGACGTCCCCATCGATTCCCCGTTAGCAGATCAGGGCTCACCGCCTTGGCGTACAATGCCTCACTGACCCTGACTGCCGTCGTGCAGTGACCACACTTGTACCCACCATAACCGGAATGGGAGAACACGTCTCAGGTCACGTGAGGGGATATGTCCACTGCCAGGTTCACTCGGGTACTAGGCTTACCGATTTACCATATTTCTCGGCATGAGCTTAGTACGTTCAATCGCTTGACATAGGTATCCGCACGTTAATCCTTATTCCAATTTCATCTCGTAGACCACGCATCCCCATGGATCCGTGTCCACATACCAACATCAGTATGATATGAAAGTGGGTACAATCAATGTCCTGACCTCGTGCGAGTGCTAGAAAAATCACTCGACTTCTACCGAGATCCCTGATTAGTAAAGCAACTACTCGACCTAGCATACTAGTATCCATCTCAAAGGTATTCCTGAGTCATGCAACTAAGGTTTTATTCAACTCCTACACTTAAGTGCACAGTACAATCCTACAAACATTAAGTTCAGAAAAATAGCATAATATAATTGGTTATGCATAAAACCGGGGCTTGCCTTCCAAAGCTGGGGCAGGCAGATCTTTTGGGGTAGGCTCTGGTGCTGGATCCGGGGTCACCTCCTGAGCAACTCCTTACTCTGGCACGAGGATGTACTCTCCGTCCGCGAGTTTACAATCTATCGAATGCAATGAATAAGATATGTGCATGCTATGATATGTAGAATTTAATAACAATTATGCCTTAGTGCAGAAAAACTAAGTTAGTTAATCATTTAGGGTTTCCTTGTTATAAGAGGCTCTTAGGGTTTTAGGCTTATCAATTTAGGTTTGAGGTTCTTGCCTAAGCATAATGGATTAAGACTTGGAATGCCCCTTAAATGTTTTAGTAGGTACTCAAGGGGTTTTGCTGGTTTGGTTAGGGTAACATTAGTCTCAACTATTAATTTCCTTTTTCTTTTTCTATTTATGCTTTTAGGGTGGGTTTGAATTACAACAGTGATTTAATTTTTTCCAAAAAATCTGTAAAAAGTACAGTGGGTTGCTATTTGTCACTGTAGTCTGCCCTATAAGTTTGAGGTCCAGAAATATTAGAATATGCCCTGGACAAAAATAACAAACGTTGGGGCAAAGGGGTCACTTTACACTACAACACTTATCTAGGGGTGGGTTCTGTACTAAGAGTCATTTTTTCTGGTATCTATAGGTAATAACATGCTTCTGTGCCAAAAATCACAGAAGGTTACTTAGTGGTTATTTAGTTATGCTTTTCTAAAGTTTTAAGCTAAAATGACACTTACAACTAACTTGTTATTTGAAAAATGTCAAACAACATAACTCCTAATTTCTCTATGTTTATAATAACAAAACATTAGTTATCCCAAGGTTTAGGGTGTTTTCTTCTCAGGGTTATTTTCTAGGATTTTTCTAAGTTTTCCTTGTTTTCCTAAAATAAAAGGTGTCTCATTTCTTTTGTATTAAACAAAGGTATAATAAAATTTTCCAGTGAACTATACTAAATAAGAGAGCCAACAAAAATGTGGGTGCTCCCTGGTTCTTATTTTAAACTACCTTTTATATTTTCTTTAACCTTAAGTTGAAAATGATTAAAAGGGCAAACCCTACCTTAATTGGGTGTACAGAGGGGTTTATTATTTTTAAACAGGTTAGGAAGTGATTAAGTACTTCTCCGAATTTTCTTAATCTCAGTCTAATAGTGTAGCTATTTTTCCTTATTTTCTTTAGCTTTTGACTAGTTAATTAATTAAATCAAAACTTTGAAACTTTCTGCAACACTTGAGGGTTTTATATTTTTCCTCAGTAGTTTACATTATTTAGGGTCGGGCAAAATTGGTTTGACTCGATTTGGGTAAACAAAAGTGAAGTTATGAATTTTCAAGTTCTGTTTGTATTTAAATCAGAAATAACAAAAAGGTTTTCTGGAAATCCACTTTGCACCGAAGACCCTGGGTTCTTTCTAAACTAATCCCCTCAGTTATACCCCTGCGCCACTATTCCCTTGAGTCGCTGACAGCGCACAAAACCCCCTGGCCTTTTCTTCTTCTCCCCCGAGGTCCCTCCCCTAACTTAAATAGTACCCGCGGGAGTAAAAAGGGCGGCGCGGCTTACCGGCGGCGAGAGAGGTCCAGCGAGGGGCGGGGTTGGCTCCGGGAGGTCCTGGCGGTCACAGCAAGGTACAGCTCGACGACGGTGGTGGCCTGAATCAGCCGGTCCACGTGCGCAGGCGGGTGAACTCGTCGGCGGCGAGTGCTCCGGCCTAACCACGGCGCTACCGGTCAATCCAATGGCACGGGGAGCTTCACGGGGTGACGTAGAGGCTATGCGTGCAGTGAATCGGAAAATGGTGCAGAGACTCACCCGGTCCACGTGCGCTGGCGGGGGTTCCGAACTCCGGCGAGCACGATTGCGCTTTTCCGGTGGCGGGGGTCTGCGGTTCAAGCTCTGGCAAGCTTCACAGCCTCCTAGGGGATCTATCTAGGGGCTTGGATCGAGCGGAGGAGGGCGGGAAATGGTTCGGCCACGGTGGTTGCCCTCGAGCGGCTCTGGCGGGTCGCGGAGAGGTCGCCGGAGCTACGGGCGAGCTCCGGGGAGTTTGGCGCAGTACAGAGGATGCAACGGGGAAGATAGCCGGGCACTGGGGTAGGCTTTATAGCCGTGGTGCGAGCATGGTCACGGGGCGGCCGTGGGCGCGTGGGGGTTCGCGCACGGGCGTGCTCTGAGCGTGCCCTCGAGTGTCAGCCATCGTCGAACACGTGTGTGTTTGCTTCTGCCATGGTTCAACGGCTGATTGGGGCACCTTAGCGTGCGGATCTTGGCAAAACACCCGTGTACGGTCTCTTCCCTGCACCAAATCCTACCTTTTTGATGTGTGTCCCAAGCAAGGATACAGTCGGGGTAGGGAGATATAGGTGTGAGAAGTTGCCTTTGTCCTAGCTGTCCAAACCGAGACAAAAGCTATGCCAAGTCGTGTCAAATGACTTAGGGTTGGGTTCAAACTTTTCCAGGGTGTTCTAGAGGTATTTTGGCACCACTTTGTCAATTGGGCCAAGTGGTTTTGAGTTTGAGATCAAGGTGAACATGTTTGATCTTTACAAAAGGGTTGGTTTTGGACATAGAAAGATTCTGATTTTCCTTTTATGCTCAACCCTTTGGTGAACCTTTTGAGGTTTTTCTAAAATATTTTTGGGCTCACTTGCTTACTATTATTTGTAGGGTATTAAGTTTACTACAACTTTTATAATTGGTCCAAATCATGATCATGTGGTTTTCACAGCCTTTTGGTCATACTCACTTATAGTGCTCCAATTGTCCAAAGGTGTTTGCATTAGGTTTTGGGCAATTCTCCCCCTCATAGGTGCATGATAAGCCAAGGCATGACATCTAAGATAGGTTGCACTTACTTAGGATCTTGAGTTCCAAGTTTGGTGTACTTTCCCAACTTAAATCACATGTGATGATGGGCTTACTTGTGTAGCCTTGAGTGGAAAACTCTAAGTAACACCTGAGGTGTTACAGCCCTCCCCCCTTAAAGGAATCTCGTCCCGAGATTTTAGGTAGAGTCCTTTGGAGGGGTGCCATGAAGGTGTGCTGGTGTGTTGTTCCTTCCTTTATCCAAGTTTCTTTAGTTAACTGTTCTTCGAATGTCATTCTCTTTGCGACTTCAGAAGGAAGTCCTTTTTGAGTCATTTTCAAAGCTTACACTACCTTTACCATCTAAGTTTTTCTTATATTTAGATTCAAAGGGCAGGTGGGGGTGGGGTTTTGGATTACGTACCGACTCCTTTGGGCAGAAAATCGGGGAAATGAGAACGTAGAAAATCCTCAGTCTCCTATGTAGCGTCTTCTACTGAATGGTGACTCCACTGAACCTTATACATTCTGATCGACTTTGCCCGCGTTGATCTCTCCTTTTGGTCCAATACCTTGACGGGGTGCTCTTGATAAGACAAGTCTGGTTCTATCTCAATTTCTGGTTCAGGTAGCACTTCAGTGGGTAAGCGGACACATTTTCGTAGCTGGGATACATGGAACACATCATGAACTGCTGACATGTGGGATGGCAACTTCAATTGATATGCTACGGGTCCACAATTTGCTTTGATCTCATAGGGTCCAATGTAGCGAGGAGCTAACTTGCCCTTGATTCTAAATCTTTGAACACCTTTGGTGGGTGACACCTTAAGATAAACATGATCTCCCACTCCAAACCGTAGAGGCTTCCTCCTTTTGTCATGATAGCTCTTTTGCCTGGCCTGAGCAGCTTCTAGGTTCTTCTTAATAACTCTGACCTTTTCCTCTGCTTCAAGTACCAAGTCTGGTCCAAATATTTCCCTCTCTCCTGCTTGAGACCAATTTAGCGGTGTCCTACACCTTCTCCCATACAAGGCCTCAAAAGGTGCCATCTTTAGACTGGACTGGTAGCTGTTATTATAAGAGAACTCTGCCAAAGAAAGACACTTGTCCCAATTTTTACCATAGTGTAGCACACAGGCTCGCAACATGTCTTCGAGGATTTGATTTACTCTTTCTGTCTGACCATCTGTCTGCGGATGGTATGCTGAGCTTCTTATTGCACGGGTCCCAAGTGATTCTTGGAGCTGCTCCCAAAAGCGTGCCACAAATAGTGCTCCTCTTTCAGATACAATGGTCTTCGGGATGCCATGCAAACGCACTATTTGATCAACATAGATTTCTGCATATTTCTCTGTCTTGTGGGTGGTATGCACTGGCAAGAAATGAGCGGTCTTGGTCAACCTATCCACAATGACCCAAATAGAATCATGGTGCCAGGAGGTATTGGGCAATCCCATGATAAAATCCATACAAATATCCTCCCATTTCCAAGATGGTATGGGAAGGGGCTACAAGGTGCCTGCTACCTTCAGATGGCTGGCCTTGACTCTCTGGCAGGTGTCGTATTCGGATATATACTTGGCAATTTCCCTCTTCAATATGGTCCCCCAGTACAAGGATCTGAGATCATGATACATCTTGTTACTGTCGGGGTGCATGGAAAATTTTGAAAGGTGAGCTTCATCCAATATCTTCTTTCTGAGCTCTGGGTTCTTGGGGACAACCAGTCGGTCTCCAAACCATAGAATTCCTTTGTTGTCCTGACGGAAGCATTTGTATTTTTCTGCCTTCTGTTCGATCATTTCCTTGATAACCTGAACACCCTTGTCACCAATCTGTGCCATGACTATTTGCTCTTGTAAGGTGGGCTTCACTGAAATATAACTCAAGGCACCGGAGGAAACGACTTCTATTTTCAACTTGCATAAATATAAAAGATTCCACATGGCATAAACTTTTCTTCCTAAATTAAAGCTGACATCCTTCATCATTCACATTTCCAAAAGATTTTGTCATGATTACATCAATAACTCAAAAGACTCAACTCTATCTAGCCTAGTACCCCAAGGGTGCAAAAGCTAAGCTAGTCTCGAGGAGTTCTACCGTCACAGACTTCTAACTCTATCTCTGCGACCTAGTGAGCAAACGAGGCAACGCTCAACTCGAGGGAAGGTGGTCTCCCTGAGCCAGCAGTGTCCAAGCTGGAGGCAGGCTCCTCTCCTCCCTCGATGTCGACATCCTCGTTGGCCTCCATGTCCTGGATCTCCTGGTGGTGCATATCCAGGTGCTGGTTAGCCTCCGCAAGCTGCTGCTAAGTGTTGATTAGCTGATCCTCGAGAACCTCGATGGTGTTCTCCATGGTTCCCACTAGCTCCTCAAGCTTTTGGATCTCATTTGACAATTGTTCCACTTGCAAGTCTTTTTCCACCAGCTCAGTGGACAAGTCTACCACAAGTTCCACCTTGTTATCCAAGGTGATCTTGGTAGCCTCCAACAGTGCCATCAAATGAGACATGGCCTCTCCTCGCATCACTTGCAGACGGTACAGGGCATTCATGCACCGCACCGTCAAGTGAGCAGTCTGACCTGGGTAGATAGCCCATATATCCTTGGCATGCTCCACTCGATCCTTCCACATTGGGTCGTCCTCCTTCTCCACGGGGAACAACCCAATGGGGTGAGTGGATAGCTCCAAGGGGTGAAAACCATAGAAGGTGGTCAGTCCGTGAAGAGCAATCACCTCGATAGTATCCTCAGCCCTGTATCCAAAAGACTTAGAGTCCAGCGAACTCTAGCCTGGCTGCAGGGGATGAGGCTCTAGGGTCATCCTCACCCTACAGCGGGGCACTCGGTGCTTCTCGAACAGCTGCATCGCGTACTGGGGAGGCATCGTGTAACCAGCTCCCTGAAGTACCTCCCACAAGATACGGAGGAAACCCTCTCGTGCAAGTCCGTCCATGTGGGACTGTGCATTCCCTTCGTCCGAGGATCCATGAGAAGTCATATGTGTACGATTAAGCGTAAGTGAAAAAGAAAAAGAAGTATAAAAGAAAAAGGAGTCAAAACTTGGCCTCTCTCGGGTTATAACCATATTACATGGGGTACTTTATCTTTTGTTATTATGCCTCGTATCATTTCAAAATTCTTAACTAGTTACCAAGTAGTTTGATTACATGATGCATGCATGCTCGTCCTAAACGACCTCACATCAACTTAGAGGGAATAGGAAGGAACTCCCATCCCTTATAGTAGCCTGTAGGGCTTACTCAATTAGCCACCTCGTTACCCCTCTATCATCCTAAGGCTCCACGTCCTAGGTCTATCCTGATCGTCCTACGATCTATCCAACATTTGTTTCTACCAAGTTTTATTTTGAAAAAGGATGGTATTTATAGTTTATTGATTCCTCTATGATGGTACGAGCTCTCATACCAGCTGTGGCGGAACTGCCCGAATTATTCCAACTTAAGTGCCTAAGTCCCACCTTAGAGGCTAGACCACACTTAAATGAGAATAACACGTCAATCCCTCGGATCTAGTCCGACGAAGCCACTGACAGGATCAAGTACCACGTACTCACTCGATGGTGAGGCACAGAGCAAAAACAATAAAGCATAAAACCATACATTAAGGAGTATTAAACTTATTACATCATCATCGAAGTTTTAGCAAAAGCAGTCACCATTGTTTAGAATGCAGAAGAATAAAACTAATGATAAATAAACAGAGAGATGGGGAAGCCTGTCCCATCACTCCTCATGCTCCTCCTCAGCCGAGGTAGGGTCCCACTCGACTGTCCATCCCGGTGGCAAGATGGACGGCCAAGTCACTCCAGCAACCATGTCCTCCAGAGAACCTGTAAAAATTAGGCCACAAGCAAGGCTGAGTATACTAATACTCAGCTAGACTTACCCGGTGTGAGGAGTCTACTCCTCTACCTCCAGACATGCAGCTGTTTGGCTGAGTGGTTTGGTTGCCAAAAGCACTAGCTAAGTCTAAAAATCAAGTTTTAGCCTTCTCAAGTTTTAGTGTGACTCTCTTAAGACTAAATGTGTACTATCTACTCATTCATGGTATCAATCAATTTAGCAATCAACACCTTTTGCCAACTCATCACATTTCCACTTCTTACTCAATGCAGTACAATGGATCAAGTAGTCTCATTAGCTGCGAGAAGCAGACGATTCGAATCGAGTTTTATCCTTGCAAGGTAAACCTAAACACACGACGTGGCGAGGCACTCCGTCCCCACACACATCAGCCGTCCCCATCGATTCCCCATCAGCAGATCAGGGCTCACCGCCTTGGCGTACAATGCCTCACTGACCCCGACTGCCGTCGTGCAGTGACCGCACTTGTACCCACCATAACTGGAATGGGAGACCACGTCTCAGGTCGCGTGAGGGGATATGTCCACTACCAGGTTCACTCAGGTACTAGGCTTACCGATTTACCATATTTCTCGGCATGTGCTTAGTACGTTCAATCGCTTGACACAGGTATCCGCACGTTAATCCATATTCCAATTTCATCTCGTAGACCACGCATCCCCATGGATCCGTGTCCACATACCAACATCAGTATGATATGAAAGTGGGTACAATCAATGTCCTGACCTCGTGCGAGTGCTAGAAAAATCACTCAACTTCTACCGAGATCCCTGATTAGTAAAGCAGCTACTCGACCTAGCATACTAGTATCCATCTCAAAGGTATTCCTGAGTCATGCAACTAAGGTTTCATTCAACTCCTACACTTAAGTGCAGTAAAATAGCATAATAAAATTGGTTATGCATAAAATCGGGCCTTGCCTTCCAAAGCTGGGGCAGGCAGATCCTCTGGGGTAGGCTCTAGTGCTAGATCCGGGGTCACCTCCTGAGCAACTCCTTGCTCTGGCACGAGGATGTACTCTCCGTCTGCGAGGTTACAATCTATCGAATACAATGAATAAGATATGTGCATGCTATGATATGTAGAATTTAATAACAATTATGCCTTAGTGCAGAAAAACTAAGTTAGTTGATCATTTAGGGTTTCCTTGTTATAAGAGGCTCTTAGGGTTTTAGATTTGATCTAGGTGGCGTCTCCTAGTTGACTTTCTGGCGCCAAGGATAGATTTTAGATCCTGTTAAATTGATCTTTTATTTTGTAAGACTTCCGCTGTGTAATAAGTACTCTGATTATATTGTGACATTTATCTCTATACACTGTTATTATATATGTTGTCTTTGTGGTGCATGTATGAGATGCACCCGGCTTTGTCCCTTAAAGCCCGGGGTGTGACAGGGGCTGCCCAAATTAGGCACTTTAACTCCCAAGCCACGTCTATACTCCTCGTCTCCTTGTGTCGAGGGGAGTATAACAAGGTGCAAGGGTTAAAGAGCTCTAAAGAAATTTGGGACGTCCTCAAGACCGCGCATGAAGGGGATGAGGTGACCAAGATCACCAAGTGAGAGACTATCGAGGGGGAGCTTGGTCGATTCCTCCTCAACAAAGGAGAAGAGCCGCAAGAAATGTATAACCGACTAAAGACCATGGTGAACCAAATGCGCAACCTCCAGAGCACCAAGTGGGATGACCATGAAATGGTCAAGGTTATTCTAAGATCCCTTCTTTTTCGCAATCCTACTCAAGTGCAATTAATTAGTGGGGATCCTAGATATAAACTAATGTCTCATGAGAAAGTGATTGGCAAGTTTGTGAGCTTTGAACTTATGATCAAAGACTCCAAACATATTGTCAACTTGGAGCAAGGCACCACCTCCACACCCGAGGTGCAACCCGTTGCATTCAAAGCAACAGAAGAAGAAAAAAGGAGTCTACACCAAGTAGGCTTCCATTCGATGCCTCCAAGCTCGACAACGAGGAAATGGCGCTCATCATCAAGAGCTTTCGCCAAATCCTCAAGCAAAGAAGGCGGAAGGACTAGAAGTCCCGCTCCAAGAAGGTGTACTACCGGTGTGGTAAGTCCGGTCACTTTATTGCTAAATGTCCAATTTCTAGTGAAAGTGACAGGGACGAGGACAAGAAAGGGAAGAAGAAGGAGAAGAAGAGATACTATAAGAAGAAGGGTGGTGATGCCCACATATGTCGAGAATGGGACTCCGACGAGAGCTCCACTGACTCCTCCTCCGACGAGGATGCCGCCAACATTACCGTCAACAAGGGCCTCCTCTTCCCCAACATCGGCCATAAGTGTCTCATGGCTACGGACAGCAAGAAGAAGAAGGTACACTCTAGACTCTAGAGCCACCCCCAAATATACAACATCTAGTGATGAGGGTAGCTCTAGTGATAATGAAGATAATTTAATATCTCATTTGCCAACCTTAGCATGGACCAAATGAAAAAATTAAATGAATTAATTGAAGCCATTAATGAGAAAGATGAACTCTTGGATAGCCAGGAGGACTTCCTCATTAAAGAAAACAAAAAAATTGTTAAACTGAAAAATGCTTATGCTCAGGAAGTAGAAAAATGTGAAAGTTTAACTAAGGAGCTTAGCATTTGTCATGATTCAATTTCTAGTCTTAGAAATGAAAATGCTAGTTTAGTTTCTAAGGTTAAAGAATTGAATGTTTGCAATGATTCATTTTCCTGTCTTAGAGATGAGAATATTAAATTAAATGCTAAGATTGATGAATTAAATGCATGCAAACCATCTACATCTAATGTTGATCATGTTTCTATTTGTACTAGATGTAGATATGTTAATGTAGAAGCTATGGATGATCACCTTGTCATGATTAAACAACAAAATGATCACATAGCTAAATTAAACTGCTAAAATTGCCGAGCATGAGCTCGAAAATGAAAATTTTAAATTTGCTTGTAGCATGCTTTATAATGGGAGACGCCCTGGCATTAAGGATGGCATTGGTTTCCAACAGGGGAGCAACGTCAAGCTTAATGCCCCTAACAAATTGTCTAACTTTGTGAAGGGCAAGGCTCCCATGGTTCAAGATAGTGAGGGTTACATTTTATATCCTACAAACTATCCCGAACATAAATTAGGAAGATTCATGCTAAGAAACCTCATAATGTTTCACACTATGCAAGAGGAGCTCAACAACTTCACGAGGAATGAGGTATGAAATTTAGTTCCACGTCCTAATCAAAATGTTGTAGGTACCAAATGGGTATTCCGCAACAAGCAAGATGAGCATGGTGTGGTGACAAGAAACAAAGCCCGACTTGTAGCCAAAGGTTATTCACAAGTCGAAGGTTTGGACTTTGATGAAACTTATGCACCCATAGCTAGGCTTGAGTCAATTCGCATATTACTTGCCTATGCTACTTACCATGGCTTTAAGCTTTACCAAATGGACGTGAAAAGTGTCTTCCTCAATGGACCTATCAAGGAAGAGGTCTATTGTCACACCCGGGTTTTTGGGCACCATGACCCGGGCGTGAACATAATCACCAGGCGTGCTAGGACCAAGTCTTACACATATGATGAATAGTGGTACAAAAACGAATGTCACATCTTTACTATATAATATGAGTTCTGTACAAAATAAATAATTAATTACATCATACGGAGACAATGATCCAGCAACCTAAGTTGACTGGGAGACGATAGCCTAGACCTCTCATGAACTCGTCACAACATCCTCCATGCGCCTCATCCTACGGTACCTATTCTTGACCTATGGGGGGTGTGAGAAAGCAAGGGTGAGCTCACATACGTTCATCGCTCAACAAGTTGTGGGGAATAATGTGCATGAACTCGCCAAAGGTGGGAGCTCACCTGAAGTGTAAGGCTTACCAAAGAGGATGGTTAAAGCCGAGCATTGCTTTTAAAGTTGGTCAAAATTTTATTAGTAGCTACTAGGTATAAGTAGATACCAGCCCAAATAAGTAATAGATCAAAATTGATAACAACACACACAATGCAATGCATATGACAAATTAAGTTTAATTCCATATGTTAATCATGTGAGGGTCTGGGCTGCTCATGATTGTGAGCACGACTGATATACCAGTTTTACACTCTGCAGATGTTGCACATCTTTACTCACAAGTCCTGTTACCCATTTGCCATGGGGTTGATTGGACCCCATACACCTCTTCCAAGGAAGCGAGGTAGGGGACCACTACGAGGCCTTTACAAAGTTCCACTAGCTTCAGAAAACCCGCTACAGTTTCTAGGAAGCTCCAATGCAGGGATCCCTCACTGACTACCATCACAGCAAAATCAACCCAAGGACTTCCCTACACTGACCACTCCCTTACTGCCCTTGCCCCTTTCGGGTAAGGTAGTCCTCCACTAGCTTTCCTAATTAGTCAGCCAAGGGCGTCCCATACCACCCTTGTGGTAGCACTGTTTTCCCGGGTGGTCGCTCCATTTTCCAATTAACATAATGATCTTATCATGAACAATAATTAAACAACAATATAATTGGAACATGATCATAATGAAACATTAGTTTCCCAAAACCAGGTAGAGCAATAGCAAATCTACCCAATAATTCATCTGTCTGCATGGTGAGGGATAAACAATGCTAGGGAAACCTATTAGGTCCCATCAAATTAACCTGAGCATGCCACAGTGATTAATAGCGAACATTATTAGGTAAAAAGGAGTGATCAAGGGCACAACTTGCCTTAGACTCGAGATTCCCAGGTACCGGGTTGATCTTCAGATTCTCGTAACCTTGCTGCTATTCGTAGAAATACAAATAAACATGGTATAGGCAAAATTAACATCACACCAAACATAAGAACAAACTGCATAATAATGATCTACGCGTCGTAACTAGATCCTAGGTTCAAAAACCACTAATATCGGACTTACGGTTATATATAAAGTTGTGATTTTCCGAAGGTTTAGGTGTTTACTATAAAACAAGTGAGATACAAGGTTTTAACTCTAGATTTCATAGTAATACAAGGTTACTAGATGATAAACAATATTAATATGAGACTAATGCAACTAGAACAGAATAAAAAGGAGTTAAAATGAATTACTTATGAATTAAACAAGTTTCTGGAATTTGTTTTATAATAGAAATCATTTTCTGGTTTATTTTATTAAATCTGAGATTTATTTGGACTTCGGGCATAAATACTAGAGATATTAGGGTCTAAAACGCAAAACTTAGGACCTAACTGTAAGGATATTATCCAGGGGTGGACGACGGGTTATTTAGTTGATTCCCTAGGGTCTCATTTAGAAAAATAAACACGGCGAAGCGGTAGGGTGGATTGCTAGCCGTGGGATCCAAATCCGACGGCAGGGATCAAGAGACTTATCTCATCTGAACTGGTATTCTATCACAGCGGTCGGATCTAAAATCAACGGTCGAGATTAAAGGATCCCACGATCTGATCTCGCCAATAGATCCGAGATGAACGGCTACGATTTTTTATCACGATGGGGTATTTGAGATTCAATCGTGAGGGCCCATCACTGGGTCGACGACCAGGGCAACGGGGCTATAGCATTATGCCCGCAGTGGTAGGCCCACCGGCGAGCGGTGGTTGCTGCGAGCCTATGGATGAGACGAGTCTTTGATTGATGGCTTGATGTGTTATGGTGGCATGTATTTATATAGGCTAGAAGGTGGGCGGTTAGTTGATAGATCTAATCTGGTACTTATCTGTTACAACCATATCCTATATATTAGGAATTCTAACAAACTCAAAACCAAATCTGTTATATGATAGATCTAATCTAGTACTTATCTGTTACAACCATATCATATATATTAGGAACTCTAACAAACTCGAATTCTGTTACATGATAGATCTGATCTGGTACTTATCTGTTACCATCATATCCTATCTATTAAGAATTCTAACTTATCTCTTTTATTCTAATAATATTGTTGTTAATTTGTACTAATCATATTAGTCCTTCAATTTAAATAAATCTTAGAATATATTTTTATTTAAAATTTTAAATTAATATTTTGGGTGTTACACGCGAGTTGAAAGGAGTATTTTCTTAAATATCCTATTATGATACACAAATTTGTATCAACCTTACATAAAGGACGTCGTATACAAACAAACCAACCAAACATACATCAATCCATTATATTAGCTTATATTTCTAATTTCTGCTTTCTATTTTAAATTTAAAATTCAAGTCTAATTTATAGCTAAGTTAAATTTTCTATTTCAAGCATAAATTGCAACAAACAAAAACTCAACATGAATGCAAAGAATTTTTATTAATTAATTTATCCATTTGAGCAAATAAAAATTAGTAGGAATAATTCATGTAAGATATTTTATAATAATAATTATTAAAGAAAATAATTCAAACACATAGCCACATTTTAGAAGTACAAAAAAATAAATCTATAATCTTCACATATTTATTTAAAAGATATAATTTCTTATGTAAAATCTATATTAAGAGATAGTTTAACTTAATTCTTTTTTTTGGAGAATAAATCTTTAACACAAATGATAGTCAAATATGAATCTTTTAGATAATCTATTATTTGAAAACACATTTATTTAAATCATGAAATGAGTTTTCCTAATTTATCCATAATATAATTTTGGAGTGTTACAAATTCTACCCCCCTTAAAAATAATCTCGTCCCCGAGATTACTAAGAAGAGGAACATAGTTAGTTGGGTTTACTTCAAATTGGTTACAGTACCAATTTTCTTTTTTTCAAGTTCTTTAATGGGTATCTCCTATGTCTAGCCCTCTATTTGGCTGTTATGGTAAGAAAGACTAGGTGGAAGAAAGACACCATCCTTTTTGTCGATGTTGATCTCCTTCTTCTTGAGTCTAATTTAGGAACCATCAGTCTTGGTGTTAGATACTATCATCCGAGTTGGGATAACAATTGTGGGTACATGGGGTATGTAGGGTAAACAAAGTTTTGCTTTGCTTTTGAGATAAATGGATTAGGCATCATGTGATGTAGGTTAGGTTGTTGTTCACGGACGAGTTGGTGTAAGGCACCAATTTAGGTTCATGTTTTATCGGAGTGGGGTCTAATCTATTTCACTACGATGAACTAACTGGTTAAGTAACTCACTTTAGATTAGATCATAGTAGCTTAGATGGGATCTAGATTAGATTGGTATGACTAGCTTAGATGGATAAGATCTAGTTAATTTTGGATTAGGTCATGTTTGTTACTTCATGATGAGATAAGCGAAGTGGTTGGGTTGAGATGGACAGATAAGATAGAATCTTTTTAAGGTAGGATGTTGAAAGCACCTAGAGGGGGGGGGGGGTGAATAGGTGATCCTGTAAAAACTTCAAAACTTAAGCCACAAAAACTTGTTAAGTGTTAGCACAGTTTATGCCAAGTGGCTAGAGAGGAGTCAAAACACAATAACCACAAGAATCCAATCACAGAGATGACACAGTGGTTATCCCGTGGTTCGGCCAAGTACAAAACTTGCCTACTCCACGTTGTGGCGTCCCAACGGACGAGAGTTGCACTCAACTCCTCTCAAGTGATCCAATGATCAACTTGAATACCACGGTGTTCTTGCTTTTCTTTTCTTAATCCCGTTTGCGAGGAATCTCCACAACTTGGAGCCTCTCGCCCTTACAAAAGATGTTCACAGAGAATCACAGAGCAAGGGAGGGATTAGCAACTCACACACGACACAAAGATCACAGCGAATACGCACACACAAGACCCAGACTTGAGCTCAAAAGACTAGCACACTAGAACGGAGCTCAAATCACTAGAATGTCGAACAAGTGCGCGAGATTAATGTGTGAGTGATCAAGAGTGCTCAAGGAATGCTTGGTATGTTCCTCCATGCGCCTAGGGGTCCCTTTTATAGCCCCAAGGCAGCTAGGAGCCGTTGGGAACAAATCTGGAAGGCCATCTTTGCCTTCTGTCTCGTGGCGCACCGGACAGTCCGGTGCACACCGGACACTGTCCGGTGCCCGATTTGTTTCCTTAAATGGCGAAGCCGACCGTTGCCGACCGTTGCAGATCTGGCGCACCGGACAGTCCGGTGCACACCGGACAGTCCGGTGCTTCCTTCCGACCGTTGGCTCGGCCACGTGTCGCGCGCCGATCGCGCGGCCGACCGTTGGCCCGGCCGACCGTTGGCTCACCGAACAGTCCGGTGCACACCGGACAGTCCGGTGAATTTTAGCCGAAGTCGCCGGAGAAAAACCCGAGAGCGGCCTCTTCGGCCGAGGCAGCCTGGCGCACCGGACACTGTCCGGTGCACCACCGGACACTGTCCGGTGCACCAGACCGAAGCAGCCCCTTGGCTGTACACAGCCAAGTCTTCTCTTCTCTTCTTCTATCTGTTTCTAACACTTAGACAAATATATTAGTACACAAAACCAATGTACTAAGGCTTAGAAACATACCTTAACTTGTGATTTGCACTTTGTTCATCCTTGGGCATATTTTCACATTTAAGCACTTGTGTTTGCACTCAATCACCAAAATACTTAGAAATGGCCCAAAGGCACATTTCCCTTTCAATCTCCCCCTTTTTGGTGATTTATGCCAACACAACATAAAGTAGATAGCACAAGTGCAAAATCACTTCAAATAAAAACTCAAATTGGTTTTATTCAATTTTGACATATATGGATCATCCTTTGCCACCACTTGGTTTGTTTTTGCAAATCAAACTCAAATCTCTATCTCTAAGTCAAACACACATGTTGAAGTATAAAGAGAGTCATTCCAAAAGAGATTGATCAAAGATTTCAAAAACTCCCCCTATTTCCCATACTCAATACTTCTCCCCACAAGAAGCCAACTTTTGACAATAGAGACAATAAGAGACAATAAAAGCTTTTGACAAAACAAAAACTCTATCCTACTATTTTCAAAATCTCTCAAGTGGTAGCTGATCCATTTATCGCTTTGGCCTTTATTTTCTCCCCCTTTGGCATCAAGCACCAAAACGGGATCAATCTTGGCCTTTTAACCCCATTGCCTCACCAAAGTCTTCAATTAAGAGCAAATGGCAATAAGATTTCATGAGATGAACTTGGAATTAGTTACCCTCTCATCGGAGTGCAGTGGAAGTCTTTCATGGTCCAAGTCCACCTTTTCCCTTTCAATCCTCCTTCGAGACTAAATCAAGCAAACTCAAGCAAATGGTTAGTCTCAAAGGGTCAAGTTGTAACACATCTCCCCCTAAACATGTGCATCACTTTGCAACGGACTTGTGAGGTCCAGGGAGTGTTGGTACAACTTGAGCACCACAATAAGCAACAAAATGCAGAATGAACCTGATCAAATGCATAAACATATGTATGCTACAATTCAATCCAAGTTCCGCGAATCTAAGACATTTAGCTCACTACGCAGCCTGCAAAAGGTCTTCTCATCTAGAGGCTTGGTAAAGATATCGGCTAGCTGGTTCTCGGTGCTAACATGAAACAATTCGATATCTCCCTTTTGCTGGTGGTCTCTCAAAAAGTGATGCCGGATGTCTATGTGCTTTGTGCGGCTGTGTTCAACAGGATTTTCCGCCATGCGGATAGCACTCTCATTGTCACATAGGAGTGGGACTTTGCTCAGATTGTAGCCAAAGTCCCTGAGGGTTTGCCTCATCCAAAGTAGTTGCGCGCAACACTGTCCTGCGGCAACATACTCGGCCTCAGCGGTGGATAGGGCAACGGAGGTTTGTTTCTTAGAGTTCCATGACACCAGGGACCTTCCTAAGAATTGGCACGTCCCCGATGTACTCTTCCTATCGACCTTACATCCAGCATAGTCGGAGTCTGAGTATCCAACTAAGTCAAAGGTAGACCCCTTTGGATACCAGAGCCCGAAGCAAGGCGTAGCAACTAAATATCTAAGAATTCGCTTCACCGCCACTAAGTGACATTCCTTAGGATCGGATTGAAATCTAGCACACATGCATACGCTAAGCATAATATCCGGTCTACTAGCACATAAGTAAAGCAAAGAACCTATCATTGACCGGTATGCTTTTTGATCAACGGACTTACCTCCTTTGTTGAGGTCGGTGTGTCCGTCGGTCCCCATCGGAGTCTTTGCGGGCTTGGCGTCCTTCATCCCAAACCGCTTTAGCAGATCTTGCGTGTACTTCGTTTGGGAGATGAAGGTGCCGTCCTTGAGTTGCTTCACTTGGAACCCAAGGAAGTAGTTCAACTCGCCCATCATCGACATCTCGAATTTCTGCGTCATCACCCTGCTAAACTCTTCACAAGACTTTTGGTTAGTAGAACCAAATATTATGTCATCGACATAAATTTGGCACACAAACAAATCACCATCACATGTCTTTGTAAAAAGAGTTGGATCGGCTTTCCCAACCTTGAAAGCATTAGCAATTAAAAAGTCTCTAAGGCATTCATACCATGCTCTTGGGGCTTGCTTAAGTCCATAGAGCGCCTTAGAGAGCTTACACACATGGTCGGGGTACCGTTCATCCTCGAAGCCAGGGGGGTGCTCCACGTACACCTCCTCCTTGATTGGCCCGTTGAGGAAAGCGCTCTTCACATCCATTTGAAACAACCTGAAAGAATGGTGAGCGGCATATGCTAGCAAGATTCGAATTGACTCTAGCCTAGCCACAGGAGCAAAGGTCTCCTCGAAATCCAAACCTGCGACTTGGGCATAACCTTTTGCCACAAGTCGAGCCTTGTTCCTCGTCACCACCCCGTGCTCGTCCTGTTTGTTGCGGAACACCCACTTGGTTCCCACAACATTTTGCTTCGGACGAGGCACCAGTGTCCAAACTTCATTGCGCTTGAAGTTGTTTAACTCCTCTTGCATGGCCAACACCCAGTCCGGATCTAGCAAGGCCTCTTCTACCCTGAAAGGCTCAATAGAAGGGACAAAGGAGTAATGCTCACAAAAATTAACTAATCGAGATCGAGTAGTTACTCCCTTGCTAATGTCACCCAGAATTTGGTCGACGGGATGATCCCTTTGAATCATCGCTCGAACTTGGGTTGGAGGTGCCGGTTGCGCTTCTTCCTCCATTACGTTATCATCTTGTGCTCCCCCTTGATCACACGCCTCCTTATGATGAACCTGTTCATCGTCTTGAGTCGGGGGATGCACCATAATTGAGGAAGAGGGTTGATCTTGCTCATCTTGTTCCTGTGGCCGCACTTCTCCAATCGCCATGGTTCGTATAGCGGCTGTCGGAACATCTTCTTCATCTACATCATCACAATCAACAACTTGCTCTCTTGAAGAGCCATTAGTCTCATCAAATACAACGTCGCTAGAGACTTCAACCAAACCCGATGATTTGTTGAAGACTCTATACGCCTTTGTATTTGAGTCATAACCTAATAAAAACCCTTCTACAGCTTTGGGAGCAAACTTAGAATTTCTACCCTTCTTCACTAGAATGTAGCATTTACTCCCAAATACACGAAAGTACGATACATTGGGTTTGTTACCGGTTAGTAGCTCATACGACGTCTTCTTGAGGAGGCGATGAAGGTAGACCCTGTTGATGGCGTGGCAAGCAGTGTTAACGGCTTCCGTCCAAAAGCACTCGGGGGTCTTGAACTCTCCTAGCATCGTCCTCGCCATGTCGATGAGCATCCTGTTCTTCCTCTCTACCACACCATTTTGCTGTGGTGTGTAGGGAGCGGAGAACTCGTGCTTGATTCCTTCATCTTCAAGGAACTCCTCCACTTGAAGGTTCTTGAACTCGGACCCGTTGTCGCTCCTTATCTTCTTCACCTTGAGCTCAAACTCATTTTGAGCTCTCCTGAGAAAGCGCTTGAGGGTCCCTTGGGTTTCAGACTTATCCTGCAAAAAGAACACCCAAGTGAAGCGGGAAAAGTCATCAACAATAACTAAACCATACTTACTCCCTCCTATGCTCAGATAGGCGACGGGTCCGAAGAGGTCCATATGCAGCAGCTCCAGGGGTCTTGAAGTGGTCATCACATTCTTGCTGTGATGTGCTCCTCCCACCTGTTTCCCTGCTTGACAAGCTGCACAAGGTCTATCTTTTTCGAAATGAACATTGGTTAGACCTATCACATGTTCTCCCTTTAGAAGTTTGTGGAGGTTCTTCATCCCCACATGTGCTAAGCGGCGATGCCACAGCCAGCCCATGCTAGTCTTAGCTATTAAGCATGCATCTAGACCGGCCTCTTCTTTTGCAAAATCAACTAAATAAAGTTTGCCGTCTAATACACCCTTAAAAGCTAGTGAACCATCACTTCTTCTAAAGACAGACACATCTACATTTGTAAATAGACAGTTATACCCCATATGACATAATTGACTAACAGATAGCAAATTATATCCAAGACTCTCTACTAAAAATACATTAGATATGGAGTGCTCATTAGAAATTGCAATTTTACCTAAACCTTTTACCTTGCCTTGATTCCCATCACCGAATACAATTGAATCTTGGGAATCTTTATTCTTGACGTAGGAGGTGAACATCTTCTTCTCCCCCGTCATATGGTTTGTGCATCCGCTGTCGATAATCCAGCTTGAACCCCCGGATGCATAAACCTGCAAGGCAAATTTAGGCTTGGGACTTAGGTACCCAACTCTTGTTGGGTCCTACAAGGTTAGTCACAATTTCCTTAGGGACCCAAATGCAAGTTTTATCACCTTTGCATTTTGCCCCTAACTTTCTAGCAACAATTTTCTTATCCTTTCTACAAATTTCAAAGGAAGCATTCAAAGCACAATAAATTGTAGAAGGTTCATTCACTACTTTCCTAACAACATTTCTTCTAGGCATTTGATGAACAACATTTCTTCTAAGCCCATTTCTACCATGCATAACATGAGAGCTAGAAGCAGTCATAGCATAAGAGTCATAAGCATGTGAATCAAAAACATCATGACCTCTAAAAGCATTTCTAGAATATCTCCTATCATAGTACATGAAAGCATGATTCTTCTTAACACTATTAGCCATAGGAGCCTTCCCTTTCTCCTTGGTGGAGATGGGAGTCTTATGGCTTGTTAAGTTCTTGGCTTCCCTCTTGAAGCCAAGCCCATCCTTAATTGAGGGATGTCTTCCTATTGTGTAAGCATCCCTTGCAAATTTTAACTTATCAAATTCACTTTTGCTAGTCTTAAGTTGGTCATTAAGACTAGCCACTTCATTATTTAACCTTGCAATAGAGGCTATGTGTTCACTACAAGCATCAATATCAAATTCTTTACATCTATTGCAAATAGCAACATTTTCTACACAAGTTGTTGATTTACTAGCTATTTCTATCTTAACATTCAACTCATCGTTAATGCTCTTTAATTTAGAAATTGTTTCATGGCATGAAGATAATTCACAAGTAAGCATCTCATTTCTTTTAACTTCTAGAGCATGAGATTTTTGAGCTTCTAAAAATTTATCATGCTCTTCATACAATAAATCCTCTTGTTTCTCTAAGAGTTTATCCTTCTCATTCAATGCATCAATTAATTCATTAATTTTGCCAATTGTAATTCTATCTAGACCTTTAAATACACTAGAATAGTCTATTTCATCATCGTCACTGGAATCATTATCACTAGAAGAAGCATAAGTAGAGTTTCGAGTACTTACTTTCTTCTCCTTAGCCATGAGACACGTGTGACGCTCGTTGGGGAAGAGGGCCGATTTGTTGAAGGCGGTGGCGGCGAGTCCCTCATTGTCGGAGTCGGAGGAGGAGCAATCCGAATCCCACTCCTTGCCTAGATGCGCCTCGCCCTTGGCTTTCTTGTAGTGCTTCTTCTTCTCCCTTTTGTTCCCCTTTTCCTGGTCACTTTCATTATCAGGACAGTTAGCAATAAAATGACCAAGCTTACCGCATTTGAAGCATGATCGCTTCCCCTTGGTCTTAGTCTTGCTCGGCTGTCCATTGCGACCCTTTAGCACCGTCTTGAATCTCTTGATGATGAGGGCCATTTCTTCATCATTAAGACCGGCTGCCTCAATTTGCGCCACCTTGCTGGGTAGTGCCTCCTTGCTCCTTGTGGCTTTGAGAGCAAAAGGTTGCGGTTCGTTGATCGGTCCATTCAAGGCGTCGTCCACATACCTTGCCTCCTTGATCATCATTCGCCCGCTGACGAATTTTCCTAGGACTTCTTCGGGCGACATTTTGGTGTACCTGGGATTCTCACGAATATTATTCACCAAATGAGGATCAAGAACGGTAAAGGACCTGAGCATTAGTCGGACGACGTCGTGGTCCGTCCATCGCGTGCTTCTGTAGCTCCTTATTTTGTTGATAAGGGTCTTGAGCCGGTTGTATGTCTGAGTTGGCTCCTCGCCCCTTATCATCGCGAATCGTCCAAGCTCGCCTTCCACCAACTCCATTTTGGTGAGCAAGGTAACGTCATTCCCCTCATGAGAAATCTTGAGGGTGTCCCAGATCTGCTTGGCGTTATCCAAGCTGCTCACTTTGTTATATTCATCCCTGCATAATGAAGCTAGAAGAACAGTGGTAGCTTGTGCATTCTTATGGATTTGCTCATTAATGAATGAAGGGCTATCCGAGCTATCAAATTTCATTCCACTTTCCACAATCTCCCAAATGCTTGGATGGAGAGAAAATAGGTGAGTACGCATTATGTGACTCCAAAATCCATAGTCCTCTCCATCAAAGTGAGGAGGCTTGCCAAGTGGAATGGGGAGCAAATGAGCATTTGAGCTATATGGAATGCGCGAATAATCAAAAGAAAAGTTTGAGTTAACCGTCTTTTGTTTGTCGTGGTCGTCGTCCTTTTGGGAAGAAGAGGACTCATCGCTGTCGTAGTAGACGATCTCCTTGATGCGTCTTGTCTTCTTCTTCTTCCCATCTTTTCGCTTGTGGCCCGAGCCCGAGTCATTGGACTTGTCATCCCTTGGCTCGTTGACGAAGGACTCCTTCTCCTTGTCGTTGATCACAATTCCCTTCCCCTTAGGATCCATCTCTTCGGGCGGTTAGTCCCTTTCTTGAAGAGAACGGCTCTGATACCAATTGAAAGCACCTAGAGGGGGGGTGAATAGGTGATCCTGTAAAAACTTCAAAACTTAAGCCACAAAAACTTGTTAAGTGTTAGCACAGTTTATGCCAAGTGGCTAGAGAGGAGTCAAAACACAATAACCACAAGAATCCAATCACAGAGATGACACAGTGGTTATCCCGTGGTTCGGCCAAGTACAAAACTTGCCTACTCCACGTTGTGGCGTCCCAACGGACGAGAGTTGCACTCAACTCCTCTCAAGTGATCCAATGATCAACTTGAATACCACGGTGTTCTTGCTTTTCTTTTCTTAATCCCGTTTGCGAGGAATCTCCACAACTTGGAGCCTCTCGCCCTTACAAAAGATGTTCACAGAGAATCACAGAGCAAGGGAGGGATTAGCAACTCACACACGACACAAAGATCACAGCGAATACGCACACACAAGACCCAGACTTGAGCTCAAAAGACTAGCACACTAGAACGGAGCTCAAATCACTAGAATGTCGAAAAAGTGCGCGAGATTAATGTGTGAGTAATCAAGAGTGCTCAAGGAATGCTTGGTATGTTCCTCCATGCGCCTAGGGGTCCCTTTTATAGCCCCAAGGCAGCTAGGAGCCGTTGGGAACAAATCTGGAAGGCCATCTTTGCCTTCTGTCTCGTGGCGCACCGGACAGTCCGGTGCACACCGGACACTGTCCGGTGCCCGATTTGTTTCCTTAAATGGCGAAGCCGACCGTTGCCGACCGTTGCAGATCTGGCGCACCGGACAGTCCGGTGCACACCGGACAGTCTGGTGCTTCCTTCCGACCGTTGGCTCGGCCACGTGTCGCGCGCCGATCGCGCGGCCGACCGTTGGCCCGGCCGACCGTTGGCTCACCGGACAGTCCGGTGCACACCGGACAGTCCGGTGAATTTTAGCCGAAGTCGCCGGAGAAAAACCCGAGAGCGGCCTCTTCGGCCGAGGCAGCCTGGCGCACCGGACACTGTCCGGTGCACCACCGGACACTGTCCGGTGCACCACCGGACAGTCCGGTGCCCCAGACCGAAGCAGCCCCTTGGCTGTACACAGCCAAGTCTTCTCTTCTCTTCTTCTATCTGTTTCTAACACTTAGACAAATATATTAGTACACAAAACCAATGTACTAAGGCTTAGAAACATACCTTAACTTGTGATTTGCACTTTGTTCATCCTTGGGCATATTTTCACATTTAAGCACTTGTGTTTGCACTCAATCACCAAAATACTTAGAAATGGCCCAAAGGCACATTTCCCTTTCAGATGTATCTACTAGATGAAAATGAATCTATTAAACTAGACATATTTTTAATGGGGATTAATCTAGGTTGGCTAGTTATCTTATAACACATTTTTATGCCTATATATATATGCAGATGCAATTGTCGACATTACTCCACAACTCATCACACTCAATCAAAGAACCAAATCAAACAGTTATCATAAGAACAAAACATTCAAGCGTATAGAGACCTACAAAAATTGTTCCTAAGATTAGGTCTCCGATTCCTAAAGGTCACTTTAGGTACAGGATTTCAATGTCTGAAATCCGATCCACTTTTTTCTTTAGAAAAGAAAAGGTAAGAGTAATCAGAGTAAACTAGTAGAAGATGAGAAAATATTAATAAAAGTTTAGAAAGAATCGGAGTAGCAAAGGTAGGTAAGTAAGGGTTGTCCAGTTCTATCTAGGTTTCGTCCTACAGTCAACATCCCCTCTGATACCACTTCTGTCACACCCGGGTTTTTGGGCATCAAGACCCGGACGTGAACATAATCACCTGGTGTGCTAGGACCAAGTCTTACACATATGATGAATAGTGGTACAGAAACGAATGTCACATCTTTACTATATAATATGAGTTCTGTTCAAAATAAATAAAGAATTACATCATACGGAGACAATGATCCAACAACCTAAGTTGACTGAGAGACGACGACCTAGACCTCTCACGAACTCGTCACAGCATCCTCCATGCGCCTCATCCTAAGGTACCTATTCTTGACCTGTGGGGGTGTGAGACAGCAAGGGTGAGCTCACATACGTTCATCGCTCAACAAGTTGTAGGGAATAATGTGCATGAACTCGCCAAATGTGGGATCTCACGTGAAGTGTAAGGCTTACCAAAGAGGATGGTTAAAGCTGAGCATTGCTTTTAAAGTTGGTCAAAATTTTAGTAGTTATTAGGTATAAGTAGATACCAACCCAAATAAGTAATAGATCAAAATTGATAACTACACCCACAATGCAATGCATATGACAAATTAAGTTTAATTCCATAAGTTAATCATGTGAGGGTCCGAGCTGCTCATGGCCGTGAGCACGGCTGATATACCAGTTTTACACGCTACAGAGGTTGCACATCTTTACCCACAAGTCATGTTACCCATTTGCCATGGGGTTGATTGGACCCCATACACCTCTTCCAAGGAAGCGAGGCAGGGTACCACTACGAGGCCTTTACAAAGTTCCACTAGCTTCAGAAAACCCGCTACAGTTTCTAGGAAGCTCCAATGCAGGGGTGTAACACCCCGGGATCCACAAACACCTCGAGATGCTACTGGACTTCACTACCAACAGCCGAACACTAAGCAAAATAAAATTTGGCAGCGCCTCCTTTGTAATTATAAGCATCGCAGAAGAAAATGAGATATATCAATACCAAATGAATCATACTAGTATGATATAATTCTCATCAAGGACAATTAACCACGAATGAACCAGTTTATGCCTACATCATACTCTAAAGTATGAACCTTAAAAGTCAATAACCCAAGCTAATTATTTGGTTCTTTAAGCAATGTGTGCAACGTGCCGCTACTTCCCACTCCCCTTGATAAGCATCAAGCACCTGCATTGAGTAATGCAAGAGTGAGATGAAACATCTCAGCAAGCAAATTGTTTTGACGAGATATTTAAACCACAAGATGAATTAATCAACATTTTACAGGAATCACAATTAAGAACAAAAATACTTATAGATATAGAACTCAATAGTCCCAATATAACCAATACCATCTCATTTCCTCGAGCAACCACAATAGTTTGTATAACACTTCACTACGTCAATAATATCTGCAAATATCACTTCAATGAATGCATGTGAATGAAATGCATATGTGCTCTGCCTTCATACCTCTGAGGGTATGAAGCCGCATCGTACCCCTCCTCGGGCAACGTACGATGCTAAGTTGTACCAGTACGGTCGGACCATAGGTCACGACAAAACTTCAGATGCAAATGAATCATGCAATGCATATGGCATGCTACATTTATCAATATACTTTACTTCTTTCACATACAATTCAAACCTCAAACAATACCTCATCTTCCTTCAGATACAATACAAACCTCAAATAATACTTTACCTTCCTTCAGATACAATACAAACCTCAAATAATACTTCATCTTCCTTCAGATATGTGAATTAATCTCATGGGTCGTACTCGAACCATAATCATCCTCAATATATGATTGAGCATCAATATAATACAATCAAGTATAGCATCATCATAGAGTTCAATTATGAAAGAATTCAATAATTCTGAATATTAGAGTGTAGGCGATAAAAATAACAAGTCAAAACGGTAGCAACCATCGCTACATTCTCTTGCCTTCATCGAAGAAGAAGAATGTACTAGGCATGATCCGGAGTATAGCCACCTGCTAGCGGGCATAAAATTTAGTACAAATATTTCACAAACATTTGCCAACAATCAACAAATCGCTCCTACACTTGAAACCAAGACCCGGTGGAAAGACTCCCACCCTGAACCACATGCCAAACAACAGCAATGTTGTTTGTTAATTTTGTATATTTAAAATTATAACAGGGGTGATATCAAACAAATACTCTAGGAGTATCTACACAAAATACTCTACAACTTCAGTATTCAATTGATAATTAAAATTTTCCATCTATAAGTTCTAAAACATCGGACAAGATAACCGACTGAATCTGTTTCAGACAGCAGCATAGTTAACTTTAAAATTCGATATCTCCCAAACTACTCAACTAAAAATTATGAAATTCTGCTGACAGTAAGAACCTACAA